>NW_027270920.1:682500-1255000 GCF_040938485.1 Diadema antillarum | reverse complement strand
AGTAAATCACTTTAACTATAGCAATAAGCCCACCGCGGTACGGGAATACACATTCCATTTTGCAGTGTTCACGGTGTTGGCAACAAAATACGATATTTTACTCACACTTGTATTTCCTCATGTTCCTTCCCATTCCCCTCTTCTCGGCCATGAAGTAGTCGATGAGCTCGGCCTGCTCGTCCATCTCGACCTCGGCGAGGGCGGCGACGAAGAGAAGAGCGGCGAGAACGAAGAACAGAGCCTTGGCCATTTTGGTTTTATCTGCTTTCTACAGATGGTGCTTAAATATCAAGATGCGTTAAGAGTAGATGCAGGTCATAATAAAAAAAAAAAATGCCAAAATGTAAGCAAGTAGAAAATCAATGCAATTCGCCCCCTCGCTTTGTAACTAGACGTGATGATTGACAATTTTCAAGAGTTGAACGCATATACATTTCTACAGACAATCATGACTGTTGGGACGGAGATTTCACTCTACAAGTTTATAGGTTCGCTTTCTTTGCAGTAGTTCGTAAAGTTTTAAAGAAAAATATAAAAGAGCACTTGGGCCGTTGCGTTTTAAAGAGCATCATGTAATTTCCCTGCCTGCAGGACACTTATAATCCTGTGTCCCTCTCAAAGACGCTTGAACACAAAATGAAAAGAAAACGTAAAATTAAAGTCTTTGTATTGAATCCACATGTACGGTGACTGATATCAATTCCTTGAATCTCACAAAGTTCATGGGAAATAGAATCTGCGGATCTGTTGTCCATTATAATCAATCTAACACCATTTCAATGATATTTTTTATTTTGAAAACATTTTATAATTTTTTTTTCAGACTTGGTCATGGTGGTAACGAATATCATTCCGATAAACTTTCACCTACACTACAGAAGAATCTTGCTTGCAAATGCTTGTACAGAAACCAAACGAATGTGTAAATAAAATCAATATGTACATGCAGTTGAAGAGAGTTCATAACTATTTACTTTGCGGTTTACTTGTCATTCCCACAAACTCCACTGCATTCCACAACTAAATTTTCTCCAGCTCTTGAATATTGTTTACCTTTATGTATACTGTCAGGTTTGTGCACTATAGTGTACCGTAGCTCATGTATCTATCGAATAACGTCTGTTGAGAGGATAGCTGCTTTTTTTTTGCGAGAAAGAAAAAGTTGATTGGAAAGAATTGGTACTTACCGGTTGGAGGCTTAAGGTGTTGTGTGGTGTCTTCTGAGAATCTCGATGAACGATATCTGCCTGCTCCTCTACCGTATTTATAGGAAATTTTTGCTCATTACCATGCAGGTTCTGATGCTATTAGGCATTGCCCCCCGAAAGCTACCTATAGTCATTCACTATCTCTAGTAACAACACTTTATTTGAAGTCGACTGTATTCAGTGATCATGGCCCTGATAGGGTTAAACCGAAATGTGGTCATACACAATCTAATGCCTTACAATTTGAAGAAAAGGAAAGGGAACTTGGTCGCATATGGCGGTGTTTCTCATCTCGTGCTGTTATGGTGTCGTTGAGGAAGCTAACAGTGCTGGATCACGTCGCTTTTCTCACTAGGACCACCTGTTATTATCTAATCATTAAGCCTCATTAGCTTGTGGTGGTTTTGTTTTTGCGACTTCTGCACATCCTTAAAGTGCACTTTTATCAATTCCTTCCATGACGATGATGTCATCGCAATAATTAAGAGATGATTTTGCTACGATTCTTATGTAGTTACAAAGTGATTCCAGCCTTGACCCGGGAACCTCTACTAAGTTGCGATATAACAGATGGTTTATAAACGGACGGTCATATCATTCAAAAGAGATTCTTTCTTAAACAAAATATGTTACCTTTTGCACGCACATGTCCTGGTGGCGTTTGATATGACGGGCAACCTATTTCCCTGCTGTTTTGTTTGCACCGAAATAAGCACAATATGTGGTGATATCAAATTATATGAATAGAAAATAATCATATTCAAAGCTCCATCAGGATTTCTCAAAATCTAATTCTCTTAATCACTTTGTTAACATTAATTTCCTTGTTTTTGAGAGATTAATATCGATCTATCGTTCTCTTCTCTCATTCTTCCTTGACATGGTGGGATATGAAATGAATTTAGTCAAATGGGTGACCTTTAAGAAACTTTAAGAAAGAACATATGGACACACGGTGTGAGAAAGAGCAACATGCAATGCCATACATAAACTAAAACAGATGACTTGTATTAAGTGAAAATCAGCATGAGCCATCATCGGTAGCTTCCATCATGAACCCTTGACGGGATGGCGTAGTAGGAAATATCATGGATGACCGAGTTTCATCATGTTTTGAAGTGTTACGCTTTCCCTAGATGTATTCCCTTTTTTTTTCATTTAAATGTAGCGCTATCATCTATAGGGAGCTGTGGTAATTTGATAGCTCTCTACAATCAGGCATTAAGTTCAAAGGATATATTACCACCTAAACATAAGAAGACTTTAGTTATCTTTTTTTGTTTGCTCTTGAATGTCAAATCAACCTATCACGAATAGAGGAACACATGGAACACGTGAGCTGTAAAATATGAAATATGGAACATGGAATACATTAAGATTTGCATAATAGTTATCAATTTCTTTTGGCAAATACAAGCACAGAAATTATCGTTTATCCCATTGTTGTTGTTGTTTCAAAGAAAAGAAGAAAGGCAAAAGATTGGGACCCTATTAACAAATAATTTGTCCCTGAAATACTGACTTAAGATTAGAACAGTATAGATCTTAAGGAAATCAAACATTGTTATCATATATAAAGTATAATGTCTGCACGAGGGAGCTCATAATAGAAGTCTCCAAGAGGGAGCTTATAATAATGTTTCCACGAGGGAGGTCATATCGGATGTCTCCGCATAATTAATATCTCCAAAAAGGAGCTTATACAAATTTTATATATTACGGTAATTTTAATTAACACGGTAATATCATACAGTAGCAAGTTTATCCTATTGCAAGGTAAAAAGTGAAGCAACAGATAAAATCTCATGATCTCGTATATGTCCTTCATGTACATTTACATACACACAACATACCTAACATAAATAATTATGCAATCATGCGTGTATTATACATATACACCAAAAAAATTCCCAAAATACGATTTATTCTTTTGAAGAAGAGATCTTAAAGATTCAAGATTACTTGTTTCTTTCAGATACATCGGTACACTGCAAAAAATCGGGCGTTACATATGAAACCCCAAGCTGGTGTGAAATTTCTGATGCTTATTTGTGGTGTTAAATTAACAGTCATTAGTGTCACTTCAATTTTATAAAACTAATTTTTAGATAGAAAATTAGTTATTGTTTTTCTTGTTGATTTTGAACTTCAATATGACGAACAAGAACTTTCCAATAAAGTCATTGATTTTTGAAAAAAAGTAGCAAACACATTTACACCACAGTAACACCAGTTGGTGTGGTCTCCTGTTGAAGCTGGGCTGATGTTATGCTATATAGGCATTAACACCAGCAATATCAAATTATCACCAAGCGATGTCATTGTTGAATAAACACCAGCACAGTGTCAAAATATCACCAGCTACAGTGTCAAATTAACACCAGGAAGGGCCAGGTGAACATTTTTCAACACCATCAAAACATACTTTCTACACCTGTCGGTGTGGTCCTCTATGGACACTTAATCGGTGCTAGATTTAACACCCATTGTGTTGAATCTAACACCGCTCTTTTTACAATGTAACGTGTTCCAAACATTAACTTCTTACCATTAAATTTGTCCGAGCTTTAGGTGGAAGAAGATCTCGGCCGGACCTTCTGATATCAAAGGGTACATTAATGATATTAAATCTATCTAAAAGAAATTTAGGAGCGCAAGAACTAGATATCTATTCCGTCATATCTGCTTTACTCTTCCGAAATCTCATATCAATATTATCCAGCTTAAGAATAGTGCACATTGAGAACTATATGAGCGAGGCTCTACATTTAAAACTGTTCGCAAGCCACGAGTTTGAAATACTTGCTAACAGAATTACACCTGCATTGCAGTACACTGTGTCACAGTAATCAATATGACATTGTATCATAACTTTATAAAGAATAAGTGATTGTTGTTGCGAATTAAGATTAGAGATTGTCTTTAACGGAAATGAGAAATATTGAAATATTAGAAATTATTTTCTGCACACTGCCTTTACATTTAAACTACAATCCAGATTCTCGCCTAAAGTCATACCAAGATATCTACAAGAACACACTCTGGGTATATTCTTATCATATAAAATATACCGGATCCAGTATAAAATCATTTTGTTTGTTCACAAGGCTCTACACAATATGGCACCGGACTATATATCTAAACTCGTCACTCCATACGTCCCTACGAGAAATCTCCGATCTGCCTCTCAGCACTTTCTTCAAGTCAACACAAGAAGGACCAAGAGATACGGTGAAAGGACTTTTGCTTATGCAGGTCCAGTCCTCTGGACCTCCCTTCCTCAGCTACTCCGATCCCAAGAAAACTCTGAACTGTTCAAAAAACAATTGAAAACTCACTTATTTCATTAAGCGTACAATGTTCAGTAACTTTTGCAGTAGTATAGTAGAGTTATACCGTTATGATTATGTGGTTTGCCAATTTTCAGTTGTAACTAATACGTTTCATTATGTATGTATGTATATATGTAAAGCGCTTTGAGAACGTATTTTTTGTTGAATCGCGCTATATAAGAATATTATATTATTATTATTATTATTATTACAATTATTATGAAATAACAGTCATATTAGAAAATATATATTCCTTAATCCCATAACTATAAATTCACATTTCTTTGTATTAAGGTACGGTTTATTGGAAACAAACCTCTCTGATATCAAATTTAGATCTTCATTAAGAGTCGTTCCCAGTGACAAAACATATTGGCACTATCGTGCGTATAACTGCACTCGTGAGTATCGAACCACTTTGATATTTACTTTTCTTCCTTTTTGGGTAGAAAAAATATCAAATATTTTACCAGAAAGTGTACACCAAATCGCTGAATTTTGGGTCTGAAAGCACAAAATCTCCCTCGTGTGGGAGGAGGGATATTCGGCTTCTAGTTATTAAACCCTTACCGCGAGTGGTTCTTTCACTTTTCTTGGAGAGCTCGATCTTCGTGTATCTCTTGGCATTGTTAGATGATATCCTGCAAGGAATTGCATTACTTTTCTTTAAAAATCCAACCTGATTTTTTTTTAGCACAATCGGGCCATGATAACCCGCATTACATATTCACCTATGGATTTAGTTGATGTCTTGGAAAAAGTAACTGGTGGTAGATATTTCAAGAAAAGACGCTACAATGAAATGTATACTGACCTAAACCAGAGCAGGGAAGTGAGTCTCACCTCTCTGGCCAGAGTGAATGAGATAATGCCCCCATAGCCCATACGAATGACTTTAATCATCTGAGAGATTGGTCAGTTCCTTTTGTACCACACGAAAGATAATTTTTCTTTTTTCTTTTTTCTTTCGGGTCGTCTCGTCTTACGTGTATACTGGCCTTTTTTGCATTCTAGCAGTGTACTCTCACTTGCCGGAAGGGAAAATTTTGTAGACAAGTTGCCGTACACTGTGATTAGCGTCATATGAAGATCCAAACTTTGCTAACAGACAAGGGGTGAAGGAAGAATATCGATTCTGAGTGTTTGTTGAAAATCTCTACATCACTACACGCATCTATGGTGAATTAGTCCCTAAACAGTCGTTCAGGTCGCAAGTCCCTTTTTAAATATCTTATTCCAGCCAGCCAGGCAGGAATGCCTCCAATTTGTCGGCAAGCAATTTCATGTTTTATCTTGTATCAAATCATCCGACCTCCAAACCTGCATTAGAGAAGAATTTGCTATATCTCCGAGTATCTTTATCTTCATCTTTTTTGTTCTATGTTTTGGTTAATTTGTTTTACCCGTGCTCCTCATCTTAATATTTACGGTCGATTCTAATACTGGGACCTACGCTCAACAAGCTTGCTTTTAGGTAGGTTCCATCATATGTCTTTAGCATTGTTCTCATTTGTCATTTTGTCTTCTTGTCTTATGTGATGTATTTTTCACCGAGAAATATGAGAATAAATGGAAACTGAAATTGAAATTGAAATGATATGTTTGATTTTAGGACATTTCTTTAGACATTTTCACGAATGAAATCAAGTGTTAATGCGCTGATTCTTCATCACTGCTGACTGTTTAATAGTTGGATGGTGAGTATTACATGAGTGTAGCTGGATGATCGTCATGATCGTATCTGAATGATCGTGTTTCGTGTGTTGAAATGCTGTCATTATTGATATTTTTATGTCTGAAAATGTAATATTCCTGAAGCACATGTAATGTGACTGTGATGCATGTATGTCATTCATTCATCGGTTTGCATGACAATAAAAAATGGAACTTGTATACGGGGCATTCAAGGGAGCAAAAGTCTTGTGCATGACTTGAAGTGTAGTAAGGCCGTAGAATTCTCTGCACAGAAGCACATGCACACACATAAGCAAATATATATACGATGGGTTTTTGTATAGTGATTAGTTTAATTTCAACTGCATAGTCACTGAAAATGATGGAAATATATAATCAAAATTGAGTTTGTATTTGTTTGTGGAGATGACAAGCGCCCTTATGCTGAGTATAGGCCTAATGTTTGAAATTCAAAGTCTATTAAACATGTTTATATTATTCTGTTCTTTTTGTATTCATACGTCTTTGAATATCTATAGTATTGAAACACCACATATTCATAATACTTGATCGTAAATGAAAGGCCTATACGACGAAAGGTTCAGACACTAATTAAAACTTTCGAACACACACACACACACACACACAGACACACACACACACACACATCAATCATTTGCGGTGGCGTCGGTTTCTTCCCCATCTCAATCTGTCACTGCATGAGATACACGTACACTGTTTCCTTTATTCATAGTTCAATGGCCATGCAACAAAAATAACCATAGAAATAATGAAATATACTTGACGAAAGGTATGTAGCTAAAACTTCTTTATTTCAGGTATCCATGGATAGCACACACGCACAAACAAACTCGCGCGCATACGCGCGCAAATTTACGGAGCCGCCTAATCCATCGGCAAGACCATTAGGCGCGAGCAGTGTAGTGACATGACAGAGTCGGGGCGGTTAGATGACAGAGGATCCGGTACGAGGAGCAAAGCAGTTTAGAGGTTGTCTCCGTTGGCAGCTCCTAAAATGTAAATACACAAAGATATAAAGAAGTAACGTTGTGACCAATGGTAAGGTTATCCTGTACGAATTTAACCAATATGCTGTAAGTTATCCTACATTTAGTTATGTCGTACCTTGCTTCGCAGGAAACATTATCGTTGTTATTGCCATCATTTTATTCGGCAAAGGGCAATGACATTTATATGGACAACATCAAGATATACAGGGAGAGGTCCGTGATTATTCCATAAAGGATTATCATGACAGTATAATTGAAGAATTCAACATTAGGAAAAAAAAACCAACAAAAACCCTCGTGAACTGACCATTACAGAAGACGACTTGTCCGCTCCTCCTACTGCACCAACACTCTTGGTTCCATTGCTGGCAGACTGGAAGTGAAAGACCAAGAACGTTTCAAGGTTCACGAAAGAGACCAGCAACTGTACAAACTGATGATACACTGTACCTCCTCCCCCCTCCCCCTCCTGCTCTTCCTTCCCTCTCGCTCCTCCTCCCCTGCTCCTCCACCTTCTCATCATCATCAGCATCATCACCACCATCATCGTGATCGTCACTATTGTCTCCAAGAAGTGTCAATGCCAGAGCGTGGTGGCCACTTTCCATAACAGTGACCTAATTATGATGGGCTCTATGTGAATTTTAGGTTGCCTTTTTAGAATGTATTTATCGATTTATTACCTATCGGAGTGATTTACAGCGTCTGGAATCCAGATGCCCCCAGCTTTAGCGCAGGATTTCTGATTTTCGGGGTAACTCTTCTTGAGATATAACCAAAGTATTTCACTTGTTTTCCAAAAAATCCTGAGATCACCCAGAGTGGACTTTCTGTCAAAATGTGACATTCTAAGGATTGGTCTGTATGGGCAAATCAGTGTTCTATAATGCAAAGGATGAGAAATTGTTGGATTTAACAGATTGTAATTATGTCAAGATACATCACAGGTTTGGATAACGCAATAAATCATCTTTTTTCTCCTCATCGGAATCTGAAGAAGATCATAAAAATGTAGCGTGTTTCTGCTTACAGAGTGTGTTTTTATGATGTTAAACGACTAGGTCAGTAATTGATAAGATCTCGACAATTCAAACAATCAGAGAAGATATTTATTCCCCTGATACCCCGATAATCTCGATTAATTGTTAAGGATAGGAATGTCAATAGGACTGTTATGGTGAAATACAAATTCTGCTTACACTTGTATTTCCTCATGTTCCTTCCCATTCCCCTCTTCTCGGCCATGAAGTAGTCGATGAGCTCGGCCTGCTCGTCCATCTCGACCTCGGCGAGGGCGGCGACGAAGAGAAGAGCGGCGAGAACGAAGAACAGAGCCTTGGCCATTTTGGTTTTATCTGCTTCTCTTTGAATGGAACATACAGAACGAAGATTACGCGTGGAATCGCAGGCCGGGGCTGCATATTTAAAACACTAGCAGCTAGAATATTAACACGTATTCACCCTCATCTTCCTGTAACAATACACAATGATTGATAAAAATGGGCATTTCTGTCGGTGAGAAATATCGTACGTTGACCACTAATCTTATCGTATTTTTTTCAAATCGCGATTAGTTAATTTCCCCTTTGCATAAAAAAAAGAAGAAATCGTCTGTCTCTGTAAAGTGAGTTAGGGTTTGAACTCAAAACGCTGAGTGTGATTAGTCTTTTGCATGCTGATATGAAATTGAAACAGACGATGGGTGATCTTAGATAATGAACAATCATAATCAGGCCCTCTTTATAGAGGCAAGGACATAGAAATTAAATAGCTGCCTACAGCTTCGTTGGCCCTAGCATCTCGTATATTTTCAAAGACACTTTTCAACACTTTCCCCCTTAAGAGGTGGCTGCGATACTGCCAACGCCTTTATCAATCGTAACTGAACTCTATCCTTTGGAAAGGGTCTTGTTGGCATTTCTGTATGTGGGGATTATGTGACAAAAATAATCAGTACTTACCGGTTGGAGGTTGAGGGAGTTTGTGTGAAGTCTTCTGGGAACTCGATGTACGATATCTGCCCGATCCTCTGCCATATTTATAGGAATTCTTTTTCTCTCTCTCACTACAAAGCAATGTTATCGCCATTGGAGCATGAACTCCTGGGATATACCTTAATAAAATCTGTCACCATCATTTGTATACTGTGTGGTATCACATGTTAGCGCTATTTAGAGTTTCATGTTAATAAGGTTTATTGAAGTGCGGTTACCGCCACGTAATGGCCCACGATTTGAAGGAAAGAAAAGAGAGAAATTGGTCGCATATGGCGTTTCTCTTGCGTCATGCTGTTTCTATATGGTTGAGGAAGCTAACAGTGCAGTATCATGATGCCGATTTCCAGGCCAAAAGTTCACATGTTATCATTCAATTAAGAACACTAATTTGCGTTCATTTTTTGTTTTTGCTTTTTAGCCATGTGTTCATTTTATCTTAATGTGCACTTTCCTACATTAAGATGTTGTCATCCTCTGTTCACTTTGATCATGTTGATACAGAGATGAATTTGCTTCGATCCATGAATTTTCTAAGACATTACACTCTTGCCTGGAAAGATGCCAGCCATTATAAAGTGCGGCTTGAATAACAGATTGCTGTACGTTGGTAACACCAGTGGAGTCGAATTTTCTTATTAGTCCATGACATATTCAAAATATGAGCACACATCATCTGACTCACAGTTCTACAAAGTATCACCCATAACATCCAGTTGATTTCAAGCCTCTAAAATCAATAGGGCATTGCGGATTTGGCACAGTATCAGATCACCCCAATAATTCTATTCCTCCTTCTCTTTGGAAAGCTATGTTTCATATATGTTAAATTTTTTTGATTTTTTTTCTTTTAGATTATCCACCCAGTCACCATTATTAATGTAAGAAGTGTTCTAAAACTTCGGACGCTTGGAAATGAATATATCTTACCTATGCACACCACTTATTCCTTCTTGAGTATGTATGTCGCCCTGAAACGGACCTACCACTCTCGACAAGCATGTTCTTGCCGGTTTTTCTTGAAAACGGCACGATGAGAACAATAAAATGATATGAAATAACTGAGTGTTCATATTGCAAATGAATACCTGAATATAAAAACGACCAAAGTCCAAATTTGACTATTGTCTTTGGATACCCTCTACGAAGTTATGTAAAGATATATAATCAGTCAAATGAATGCTTTACATTTTAATTTGCATAGGTAACAGTCCACTAACCGAAAAACTAAAATCATTAAAAAATCATTTATTGATTTCTATTTTTTTTTTTAAATGTACTGTAATGGACTTAGGTCGTTTTTATATTGAGGTATTCAATTGTCACCTTAAAGAGATGTTGTACAGACTGACTGGTAATGCACTGGAAGAAGAATGTGCCATTTCTGTGTAAAAGAATTTTACACTACACATTGTTGGGTCTCTACACTCCGCGTTGATATTATCCAGTTTTGTTATAGTTTGTTGCATTGTTGTATTGCAGCTCCTCTACATGGTACCACGCACTTTGTTTTTAGTGTAGTTCTGTCTACGAAATACATTTTGCCTGGACGTTGACAATGGTACAATCTCACTTCTTTTTGTAAAAATGAACCAGCAACAATAAAACGCTTGTTTTCTGATCGCCGGAGGGGGTCAGTATTCTGAGTCATTACTTTGTAAGGAATACAAGAAACTACTTTGCAACTGTTTTCATATTACCAAGTGTTATGGTGTTATGCATTTAAGAAATGATTTTGTTTTATCACTGAATTTCAAGATGTTACCAGGTAAACAATAATTACTCTTACCTTGTACATATTGTAAGTGCCAAAATTTACTTCCCCAGCAAAGGCAGCATTTTGCGCTGTATGTGAGCAAATATATAGATTGATTGAAGAGAAAATAGCTAAAAGCAATAACAAAATTGATTTGCACAAGGGAAAATGCAAAAGATAGAAAACATTATCTGTGTGAAAAATTAATTGTGATCATTATGGAAGGGGGTGCAAGAATAGGGCCTACCCCTCTTGCTCTTTCCGTTTGCCCTACTCCCTGAGTCTGTGTTTATCTTCCTTATCACCCCTGTCTCCCACCCCCTTTTAATTCTCTCTCTTTCTCTTTTAACATGGCGTTTTAAATCCTCATCTATACTGATGAACCGATTGTTTCGTTTTTCTATCCCAACGATTGTAGCGCCGAGCACACCACACCCCCCCCCCCCCGCTTAATATGGGGAGACCTTCAGCCCCGAGCTGCATGCATACTAACGAAAAGCAACGGCGTGAACGGAGAGAGTTTCAATGAACTAGTTTATAGTGATACCTTATTCTTGTTCTTTCTTTTTTTTCTTATAGAATTTGTAGTATGTGTTTTGTGTGCCCTTGTTTTGTTTTGTTTTATTTTCGATGACTTTTAGTTTCTGTACTAAAAACTTTTTTATCTTGTTTTCCTTCCCTCGATATCTTGTTGTATAGGATTCTAGAGTGTATCGATGTTAACACACATTATAATAATCTGATCCACTTTTTAGACTATACAATCTTATTGTATTGTCCAAAAATGGATCACACTTTTTTTCATTTCTACTGTCATTGATCGTTGTCAAGAATATTTGTTTTTTGTGATGTCGAAATATGCAAAGGGACTTGTGAAAAAGAGAATGTTTTGTTCTGAGCAATACAATCTAGACATACAAAAGCAAAAGATAATGGTACAATCACCTTAATCGGTATAAAGCAGGCCACTAATAAGAGCACAAAATGCTGACACCTTAGTAAATGAAGATGGCGTTATTTCACTCTCACTTTCTTTGTTCTCATTTGCATTCAGACACACTTTTTCAAACCCTACGCCCGGAGGTTTCTCCATCACACCCAATCATTGAAGCAGTAACAATCGATTTGACTAAATAACTGAAATCTCTTTATTTAAAGCATCCATGGATAACAAATAAATGACAACATCAGTGTCCGTGTTGCTGTCCAATCTACCGGCAGATGGAGTAACCGTTAATGGTGAGTCAGAGTCGGGGCGGTTGGGTTAGGAGAGAGGTTCTGGTACGGTGAGCGGGGTAGTTTAGATGTTGTCTCCGCTGGCGGCTCCTGTACGTACGTACGAGATACAAAGAGATATAGAACAGTGAAGCCTAAGAAAGAAGTTGGTTTGTAATAACATCACAAATCCCACGGTTCTCTTCAAGGTACTATAATATGCAATGCATGCATGCATAGGCTTGTTACCTATGTATAGAGGTGGAGAATGATAATGAATAAACACATTACACTTGATACCATAATAATTTCATCAAGGACCATCGTTTTGATGTGGAAAGCAGCCCCCCCCCCCCCCGAAAAAAAAGAAGAAAAAATATTGAGGATGACCCGCGGAGCTCCTTTATTGGCGCTGTATTCCAAAATGTGGCTCCAGAATGTGACTCCACAAAATGAAAAACTACGTTCAACAGTCTTCGTTTTGACAAGTGGCATCTAGAGCACAGATGTATCCATGGCAGGGAGTAGTTCAGTATTTGAACATCGGAAAGAGTGTAATGTAATCTTATGATATAGATATTGATCGAAAGAATCATGTGAACATTTCAAATGTGATTCTTCTGTCAGTGGGCAAACTAATGCAAAATTGCCTTGCCTGCTTGCCCAATGGCTTAAAGCACAACATTGTTTTGAAAGTGCTGAGGTCTTGATTTTTATTAACCGTATTCACATATATTTTACAAACGAAATTTATCAACAAAAAGCCCGATTCTTTGATTCCCATGTTCAAAAATTTTGCAACTTGAAAAACAATATAATTGAGAGATTCAAACACTGAAGAAGATTTTTGATATACTCGGTAGATTAATATCTATGTGATGTCAATGAAAAACTTTGCCTTGGAGCAAAACGCCTAAACTACATTCCCAGCACTTTTGTTTACGCCATGCTAAAACACATAAACAAACGGATAAAGGCTGTCCAGCTTTAAAAGCTGGGAAATCTATACGGGAATGCATATCAGATATGATTTATATCAATCCGTGTTGAATCCATTAAGAAGGCAACTGAAAGTAAAAGAACCGACCGTTACAGAAGACGACCTTTCCGCTCTTCCTGCTGCACCAGCAGTTCTGGTCCCATTGCTGGCAGTCTGGAAAATAGAAACAACATGGACAATTAAACATGATTATACACCATACACCATATTTGATCATTCGATTGAAACATTAGATAGGGTATAAATCCAAACGAATGTGATTTCAACACTAACAGGAGTGCGTTTTTCTTGGTATTTTGCTAGGTTGTCCAACACTTTTGCATATATTCATATCTATATTATATTCATATATGAGTGTGTGTGTGTGTATGTGTGTGTGCGTGTGTGTGTTTACACGTATGCGTTAGCAGATGGGTAGGGTGGCAAATACGTGAACACATCATTTCAGTTGATACTAATAAACACCCGTTACTGCGTTCTTCACGTTCTTCAGCAACTACTTAAATATTTCGACTGGGTTGTTTGTCCTATAAAGTGAGCTGAATTTTTCTGGAAAGAAACTCGGTTTAAACTATGCAGAGGGAGTCATTAATCAACATAATATTCATTATGGCTTGCTATTGTATTGTTTCAAACGCAATGAATCAATACACTTCTGTGGAATCGTACTACGGTACATCAACTCTATACTTACACTTGTATTTCCTCATGTTCCTTCCCATTCCCCTCTTCTCGGCCATGAAGTAGTCGATGAGCTCGGCCTGCTCGTCCATCTCGACCTCAGCGAGGGCGGCGACGAAGAGGAGAGCGGCGAGAACGAAGAACAGAGCCTTGGCCATTTTTGGTTTGTAGGTTCTCTGTGGGTGGAACATAGCAAACGAAGCTATACTCAAATTACAGGTGGTATTGTAGGCTAGCGATACATGTTCAAGCTGTTAGCGGGTACAATTTAACTCTAATATAGCCTCCTCCATACATAAGATAAAGACTTTGATCTTTTACATGCGCCATAACGGGAACAATCTCTGTTGCTACTCCCTCGGATACTGCAACTGCACGGATATCCAATGTAATGTACTTTTCTGTTGTCTGTGTGCCATTGTGTTTATTTATGGATCGCCTAAGTCTAAAAAAGGAGGCAGTCAAGTTGATTGTTGAGAGGTTGTGCATAGCAGTACTGCTATCCTCTTAAACGTGTTTTATGTCTGTACACTGTATGACAACGCCAGTCTGTGTACATCCAGATTGATTTTGCGTCGAAATAGAAATGATTGATTTAGATTATGTGTTTGTAATATCTTAAATGTTGACTTGTTGTTGCCTCAAGATGATCACCGTGAGACATTTACACTCTGCTCTGTTGTCTCGAACATTATAGCCTTCTTTCGTTTTCTAGTAAAAGAAACTACATGTTCCCTCTTTCTTCAATTGTTCTTGTTACACTTGGATACGGCAGCAAAGTATTCATTGCAAACAGCGTTAATGCCCATGTTCTTTTGAGAGGAGTTTACTTGGCGTTTGTGTGGACAACAATCACTATCACTAGATTTGATATTCTATTAGGTATTTGTGTGGACATTTGGTATCAGATTCAATATTCTATTACAGTCAGCTCCTTAATGAGGTATTTGTGTGGACATTAATTGCTATTAGATTCAATATTCTATTACAGTCAGTTCCTTGGTGCTCAACCATTTGCCTTCAGCTGGAAACCTTTCTCTTCAGAAAAAGAAAACTGCGGCAGAAGTGTGCTGTTACCAGTTAGGAAGAGGATTAATAAGAAAAGTTCGACACTTACCGGTTGGAGACTGAGAGTGCTTGTAGGATGATCTATCTTCTGGAAGCTCGATGTACAATATCTGCAACGTCCTCTGCTGTATTTATAAGAAAATCTTCCTCACATCATCGTGCAGTGTTTGAAGCTATTAGAGCATGGATCTTCTGAAGATACTTTTAAGTCTGATCGTCATCACTGGTAATTGCACAGTATTAGACGTCAATGGTGTTTTAACGAAGTGGTCCTGTAGCGGTTAATCAGAGTGTGCTCACCTCATCTATTTCTTTGCAATTTGATGGTAAAGACGAAAAATCGGGTCATGTATGGGGTGTCCTACCAGGTCAAGCTGTCATTGTATGGTTGACGAAGCTAACAGATTGAGGAAACTACCGATTCTCACCAGGCCCACCTGTTATTGTTTAATCGTCAAGTTGCTTTTCTTTCTCTTTAACGCCTTGAGGTTCGCTGCATTTAAAGTGCACCATTCTGTTTTCGTGACCATTCTTTCGCTTTATTAAATGTTTTATATGTGTTTTGTATGGCTGGCTTGAATCTTGAAAAGTCGCCTAGTAGTGTGATTTGATACTTGATATGATGACTGTGTAATAATCGTCATCTCCTAGAGTTTGTCAAATTGTTCGTCTGTCCCTCTTCAAACATACACATTGTCGGGGTAGGAAATAAATGAAGGAGATGTTTATAAGAAATATACTCCTACTGCCATGAAGATGTTGTAAACTGGTGCATTAACATCCTTGGTGGATGCCCATTTTTTTTTCTGCAGAATGACGCCGAAGGCAATCTGACTTTAATATCTTCATTATCACTTAAAGACGTGAGGGAAGAAACGAGCCTGTTATTATCATTGTTTCAATCTCTGCAATTATAATACATTTGATATGTTATAAAGGAATTTAACATGAGTTCTAGGCCTAATAAATGTTGTCATCGGCAAGGCTGTCTGTACTTCGATGTTTCTGTGAAATGTTCCCTTGAAAGAAATCAAAGATCTGTTGTTAAAAGACTCAAAGACTGGAAAAGGAAAGAATCAATGAAAATATATACCTTGGAAATAAACATTTATATTTCCGCTATTCCATAATACTGCAGAGGATATCGTGTACATTTTCCATTAAGTAGAAACAGGACAAATTGTTTGTATGACATCAAATGCCAAAATTCTATCGGCAGAAGTTACAAAGCTTTAAGAAGATACAACACTCGCTCTTTAAGTGTGCAAGAGAATAAGGAAATGAAGTTTGATAGTGAAATGAAGGGAGGTCGGCTGGTGGTCAGAATGGTTCACCGACAACGGCATCTTCGATCAAAGAAAACAGCGTGAGGTGGTCAGGTGGTCATAGATGACCGATTTTCGGTAGCTCATTTGGTCAACAGTTACGCAAAGGTGAGTAGACTTTCCTGATCAAATTTTCTCCACAGTCATACTCTCTTATTAGCGTGAAGTAAAGGTATGAGGAAATTTGACGAAAATATACCTTCAAGAGCAGTTGTTTACTGCTCACCATTAACGTGATAAAGAGTAACATATCTTGCTGAGTTTGTGTAATACAAGAACATTTGTGAAGAAGATTGTAAGATGTGTCCGGTTTGTCCTTAATGAGAAACAAGAAATGTCATCGAAAGTTGATTTTCAAGTCTGTTTATTTTTTTTAAATAGCTTACTTCATCCTAATTCTATTTGACACCATTGTCAGCAATGTTTGTAAGGACGTTTTTGAATGATGCCATGATCCAACGCAATAAAAAAGGAGGCTGAAAAAAGATGAATAGATAATAAGGCAAATAGTTGAGTAGTAAGAATTTTGATTGTTATCACTGAGGTTGCAAAATTTGTATTAATACATTCGATGTGACTTTTTGTGCCGTGGCTGTTTCATTTTTGAAACGCTATATTATCGTGTCTGCTTATTAGGTAGATGGTAGCACAAGAAGTTAACGAGCCATCTGTAACGTTCATATGAATCCTTATCCTTATTTTTCGCAAAAGATATTCAATGTCATTATTTGCCATATTATGGGATACGTTGCTACAAGAGAGTCTTGTTTACCAGAAAATGTGCTCCGAGTATTTTCCCGTATACTTTTATTTCACAGAGAGTCAACGCATAACGAGGGTGTAGAAAATTCTAGACGAAAGAAAGAAGAGTATAAATTAGCGCTGCTATGTCAGCCCTGAATAGCAGTTGCTCATATGTTTCAAAGCTCAAAGGCACTTGTTTGCGTGCAGTGATAAAGATATAGGGAAACTTAGTGTTATGAAAGCTTTTCATAGTTTGTCGAGTTTCTTTTAGATTGTTTGTTTAACATTACCACGACGAGAGGGAATTAGACTGAATCAACCGTTATAAAAGCACAAGGGGTTATTTGAGTAACATAGCCACCTAAGGACATCTAATTTAGAAATGTTTGTTAAATAAATGCTCCCCATATTTTGCAAGGACATATTCAAGAAAGGTAACACTGCTGCTATAAAAGGAAAAAAAATGATTTGAATTTTTATCCATTATTCTGATTCTAGTAGAAATGTAAAGGGGAGCAGTCTGTCTTCAATGTCCTATTGTTCATGAAACATTTTAAGAAATGGGTGAAACTTCCGGCAATAAAGGTGGCATGATATTGTTTTCAACCTTCGCTGCGGTTGGGTATTTTGCATTTTTTGATTTTGAGCCTTGATAATCTTGGCATGAAATTGAAGCCGAGTATCATGCTTTTTGATACTTGATATATCTTAATACGATCAAAAACGCACTTTTTATAAACCAAATGCAAAATTGCTGTGTAAAATTAGTAAGACTGTGATTGGAAGGCAAGCTTTGCAATTTGGCTATGAGGACCCTTGATTTGTCAAAGAATGTAGAGCTGATCATATTTTGTCAACTGGCCTGGTGAAAGTCACGCGCCACTTGTGTAATCTTTTCGAAACACCTCAACTGGGTGCATTCAGCCAATCAGAAGACAGGACTTCCAGTTTTGTAGAAATTAGATAATCTCGTCCGCTTCCCTGCTCGGGGAAAACGTGTTCCTTACCTGAACAAAAGGTGTGCAACATTTTTAGTGAATGATATTTTCAGAAAAATAGAGTCTTTCAGATTGTACACATTGATGTCATGTTTCTTTGGGCCCAAAGTAAAAAGTTTTGCATCGTAATAATAAGAAGCCAGAGAAAAGAACATTTTTCGTAGTGTTTAGTCATATCTTCCTTTTAGAATGTCACTTCTTCTACTGTAAAATTTGGCATGAAAAATTGTTGATTTTTATAGTATAGCATTTCTCCTTTTAATTTATGATTACAATTCGCATCAGTGTTGTTTTTACGATTGTGTTGTCTAAAATTAAAGTAGCGAGTTACCCCATGGCTCATCCCATGTAGACTCACTTGTCGAACAACCACAACTTCACTTAAAAATGATCATTAACTTATTTACATACTTCTTAGAATTATGCATGGTGCACGTTTGCTACAGAACATGATAATCACACATGATTATTATAGAGCTTGCTCCTTCTTGGCATACTTCTTATTGCATCATTTGTCTATGGAAATTTGAATCATAAATCTGAAAGGAGGGGATTTCTTTACAGTACATCAGCATGAATCGATGGTACCCCATAAAATACTTCTGTATCTCTCTACCAAGCATCTTATTATATTGTCTCCCCTACCACTTCGTGAGTTCGTTAGAAGGAGAAGATAAAACATATAGATTGCCTTAAACGTAAAGGATGCACATTCTTTCTTAGGTTCGCTTTGTTAAAGCCCCCTCACACCTGAGCGAATGTAGGGGGACGAAGGGGGACGAATGGGAAAAACGCACGAAATGCGCGCGAATTCAACGATTTCAAATAAAATTGCCTTCAAATCATCCGATTATAAACTAAAGTCAAATATGATTAACGAACGGTAAGCGAAGGATAAATATGACATGCGAAGGATAGCGATTTTCGGTTCACTTCTTTGAGTAAATTGCGGCCGAAGGCGAGCGAAGGGTTGATATGACCCGATAACACGAACGAACAATGAGCAATGGTTTGATATGGCGTGCGATCGGAAACGAAGACAAAAGAATATAGATCAGGCGTTCTCGTACGTGTGCGTGCGCTCCTCGGGGAGTATAAAAGCGACCAGGTCAGTCCAGATTTCAGTGCGGCCAGAGAAATCATCTACGCAACATTTACATTTAAAGGACGTCAAAGATAAACAGTAAAATCAGCCGGAAGATTCCAGTATTTTTGGCACTGTAAACATTCATGTTTTTTTTCGCAAAAATTGTGCGAGTACGTGGAAGGTGATAGTCATCACGATGACGAGTTGGGTAGATATGAAAAGAGTTATTTCTTATGAACATAAGTGCAAAAATGTCAGAAAGCTCATCAATTGAAAATTTATACATAAAAATACCAACATTATAATGAAACAAATTTTTACATAGTTTGTATTTTTTGCAAGAGATTTTAAAAAGTACAGTTATGAATATTTTATGATAATCAGTGGCACATAAATCTGTAACGCTGTATGCACCTGGAAGGGATATAGGTTAGGGCGGTCCGCGGACTACAGTTACTTTAGTTAACTTGCCCAACGCCTGGCAGCCCTGTCAGGTGCATTCAGTGTTTAGGCATTTTTGTGTTATTGTATTGATTGATTGTTTTGAGCTTTGTAATTGATTATGTATTGCATGTTTTCTGCCAAATAAGATAATGATAATAATAATAATAATAATAATAATAATAATAATGATAATAATAATAATAATCAATCAATCAGTTTCAGATTTTTGCTTCTACACAAAAGATCATTTGTGTGAAATAAATATCCAATATTGTTGATTATTCTTAAAGCACGTTTTTTAGGAAGAAAAAGGGTATCAAGCAAAAACTGAAATGAATTGCCCCAATTGCTTTCATTTTAGCAAAAAATAAATATTGAAACAGTAACAATGGAGGTGAGGTGATAACAAATCTGACGTACCCCTAAATTGACTCGACCTACCCCCGTTCCCCTATTGTATCATACCTACCACCAACATCGCACCAGATAAATTTGTAGTCACTGTCCACTATAGCCAACAGGATTATACTAAAAAGCCCTTGTAGTTGCAGCATAGCGAGCCGGACAGAGGAGGCTTTCTGATGGCCACATGCTTGCCATCAATAGCTGCCACACAGTGGGGAAAATTCCACCGCTTGTAGAATCCACCAGCAAGTTGTTTCCATCCATCAGGGGTTGAAGGGGCTGTCATGACTTCATCTGCATACTCGTCACATATGGCCTGACACACTTCCCTGGCCACTACAGATAGGGCGTTTTCAGGCACCCTCCACCCATACTGCATGTTTGAGTACTTGGTGCCAGACACAAGATGACGGAGAGTAGCTGCCAACTTGAGACCTTCTTCCAGCGGCTCCCTGTACCAGGTGTACTGCCTCCTGATTCTTCCTCGGACCCTCTCCAGGATTTCATCGTAGAGTTCAGGGGGCATGCAGAGATATTTCTTGAAAGTCGAAGGGTCTTCTCTTTGGAGCTCAACCAACAGCTGGTCGTAGATTCCAAAAGCCCTTCTTCTGGCTGGGTTCAGCCACGTCCTTCTCCAGTTACGACGTCGTCTGAAGCCTCGTCTCCATCTGAATCGGCCTCTGATGAACTGGTGTAGGTTCAGCTGCTGATGTATAATATCATTCTGAGCCATTGCCAGTAAATACTGGACTCTGAGGCGGGCTGCATCTTCCATTTTTCTGAATATACTTTGAAACTTTCAGGTGGAATGTTTATAAAAATATATGAGTTGCGTGGTGAGTGGCTGGTCACATAGAGCAGCTCAGCATTTACCAATTTTTTCGTCAGGTCATTCGCTCGTATTCGTATCACTTCGCAATCCATAGTTTGTCATAGTATCTCTTAGACTTGCCTTCGTGTATGCATCGCCTTTCAAATTTAGTAAAAGTCAATCTTAGTTTCCCTTCGCATAGAAGATGGCAAGCGAAAATACGTTTGTCATATCAATCATCGTTTCTATGCGCAAGTCATATTTAGTCATCGTGTTGCTTCGTTTAGAGTTCTTTCGAGATCGGTCCACCTTGGCAAAAGCGCGATGAGGGACTATGCGTGACAATAGCACACGAACGATAAACGAACGACTACCGCAGACTAAATAAGAGATGCGAATGACAGACGATTTTTCAATTCGTCGGGAAATTTTAAACATGTTCAAAAATCCCGTGCGAATTTGAATAATCGCAACTGTTAGTTCAGAAGGTGTACGAACCTAAACACGAAGGGTAACTATGACTTACTATCAATTACCATTGAAAACGATTTTTCCAAAAATGCCTTTCGCCAGCCATCGCAAGTCATATTTCAGGCAATTCGCTCAGGTGTGAGGGGGCCTTTAGTAATGTCAGTCACGTTGCTCTTGTACTATCTACTAGTAACTCTTCAACAAATATCTTGAATTACAAATCAAGATCAAGATCTATATTACAGAGGCTATCTCACCCACTTACTGCAAAACCAAATTTTCGCGAATTGGAGCCGACGGCATTTTTTTTTTTTTTTGCTTTATGAAATTTTCGCGCATTGCCCCTGATATTCGTTGCATAGTGCAGTCAACTCGCAAGAATATTAATTTCGCGAATCTTGGCTCCACAGAATCAGCGAAAATTCCATACAGGTGAAGATGTTTATCTGGTGACCTGGAACACTGTCAATGTTGTGGAATGGCATCTACTGCAGATGAGAAACATCGCCCATGGTAGTAAAATCAAAACGTGTCTTTATTTCTGCTTACAAAGAAGATGCAATGAGACTTTAAAAGGTGAATGTCTGCTGTCTTTCGATACCTCCTCCCCTCCCTCATTTATAGCTAGTGCTATTCCAACTCAAGTGATTTCATAAAGATGAAATTATTTGTATATCACGTAGGTTCATAGCATATGCTCGTAGTTGCAGGTGTGTATACTTTTGTTACACTATTGTTTGTATTTTCTTTATGACACTCCCATCTTCTTGCACAAATCGTTAATCCTACTTTGCAATTATTTTGTATTATTTGGATATGGAAATAAATGAAATGAAAATGAAATGAAATTAATCTGTTTGTGTATTTTTCTTTTCTTTTTTCTGTGGGGGTTATTGCTTTTGCCATTAACTTTAAACACTGCATTTCTTTCAAAGATATTTAACCATAGCCAATTACTGTACCAACCCGTCACCTTGTTGAATACAAATTGTGTAAACATAGAATACAGGCTTGATTAATTTTCACGATAACACACACACACACTTACAACACGAACAAACAAATATCATAGGCACGTGGACTTCTCAATTCTTTTTTTTTCTCTAAACATAACTTTGTATTTTGCCGGTATGCATATTTATCTTTATTTGTTAACTTTGCTATTTATCCTTTGCACAGTTGAATGTATGCTAATGTTAAAATTGTTCTTGATTCATTCTGTGTTATGTTTTGCTCGAAAAAAATGAAAATAAATAGATTGAATTATTGAATTGAATTGAATTTTCACACACATAGAAACTGAGACGTATGTGTATGCTAAAACACATATATCCAGACATAAAACAATAAAGAACAAAATAAGGGATGTGTGTTCATATTTGAATGTCCCTAACTTACGCACACACGCACACGTACGCACGCACACACATACACACACACACACACAGCACACACACACCTCACACACATGAGCATACAGACATACAGGGCACGTTCGAAGTGATTACAAAAAAAAAAATCAGATAACGCAATCACACAAAGATCATGTGAATATACCACAACAGAGCTGTGTTCATGTTTTGATTTTCATGGGAATACTGGACAACTAGCTTGGTAATAACTTGATAAGAACAATTGTATTTGTGCTGAACAATTCATGATTCCTGAGGAGTATCAATTAGCCGTGGTAACATATCACCCTACTGTTTTAATTCGCTGGACTAATGGTAGACTTTTGGCACACTGACAACAGTGTAAACGAGGCGTTGCGATAGCTGGCAGCGGCATTCATTTTGCATGGAAAGTGATCGGTGAAATTAGCATTCTATGAAGACCGGGTAGCCTTTGGTTTCACCGAAGTACTTCAATACTTTACGATCACACTCACGCCCAAATGCAGACACCTGAATCTCTGAAGTTGAATCTTTTCCCCCTTCTTTTACTTACATTTTTAAAACACAACTTCAACAACTTCCACACCTATAAAAGATTCTCTATATCAGACGTAATCATTGAAACAGTGGATACTGACTTGACTAAATAGCTATCTCTTTATTCAACGTATCCATGGATAACACATAAATAACGTCACAGTCTGTGTTGCTACCTATTCCACCTGCAGGCTCATTAGGTGCGTATTGACAGGGTCAGGGCAGTTGGAGGACAAAGGATCCGGTAAGGTAAGGTGAGCGGGGCAGTTTACATGTCATCACCACTGGCGGCTCCTGTTATGATCAGACATAAATATACAATAATAACATTGTTCCAAACTGCAGTGAGTTTTTGATAACATTACAAATTCCCTGGTTAGATCTCTCTTCAACGTATGTTTTGAAAAGTCAATTATATCCTCAACTGGAAATATTACAATCACTATTGCAGGTGAAGAGTAAGTAGAATTGACGTTGATGTTGCAGCTACCCATGCGTTAGCCACTATTTAGAATTACGGAAATATCATCTGTATTACCTTTTGTACCACGACATAACATCGTTTTAGGAGCGAGTTACACATAATTCTTGAACGCTGTTATCCTACTTTCTTTTAGTGGAAAAGGAAGACGTTGGAATCGTCATTCTTCTGAAAAAAAATCATAACTGAATGGATGGTTCAATATGAAATTGCATCCATTTCATTCTTATTGATCTTGTAAACTGTTGTTGTGCAGTCACGATATTAATTACTCTTATTTCAACGCTAGATTTTTATCTCAGGACTCATTAACATTATCATATATTTCATACTTCACAACAGACACTAAACGGAACATCCTCATTGACGCATTCAATAATATCATTCAAGTATGTACTACACTAAACAAAAGTAGAATAAAGAATTTCAACGAAATAGAATCAAACAATTTCCTAACTTATCTCCAGGTCTATAGTGTTGGGGTACTTGTATTGAGTTTTTATTCTAACAAGTTTATAACGTACTCTTTCATTGCTTAGAGAACATAAGGGTCAGGAATGGAATCCCAGTGATAACTGTTTTTGGAGGGCAAGCCCGTTCCAGTGTAACTGCGGACCGTTTTGGCGTAATTTTGGTGTAACTTTGGTGTTACCATTTTACTCAACAAATTTGGCGTTTATGCATGGTGAATATTCTGAATCTGAAAAACGTAGCGGTAACATGATATACACTCAGAGCAGGGAGGTGAGAGAGACCCTTTACCTCCCTGCACAGAACACTCTCGCCAAGCAGGCAAGCAAGCAAAGAAACGGAACAAAACGTTTATCAAAATAAGTTCGTAAGAGAAATTTTTATTCTACGAGTCACAATTTGGAGGTTCAAATTACATTAGGCCTATGTATCACGAAGGCAAAAAGACGACAATTTATGAATTCAACATGAAAAAAACAAATATGTATGAACTGACCGTTACAGAAGACGACCTTTCCGCTCCTCCTGCTGCACCAGCAGTTTTGGTCCCACTGTTGGCAGTCTGCAAATGGGAGAAGAGATGCACACGTTTAAAAGACTACATGGGTACTACAAACAAACGATATTTTAACAAGCATGCAAAGGTTTATATAGTTGTTTTCTCGGTGTCGTGATAACTATAACTGCAATTTTGATATGAACATAAATACAAATTGTATATACTTCCATTTCTCCATCACATATGTTTAATCATTTATAATTATATATATATATATATATATATATATATATATATATATAATTGTACACACATATACTATAATCATATACACTATATATATATATATATATATATATATATATATATGTATACATATACATACATATTTCGTGCTATTAGACAGTGATGTAGTAAACACGTGGAATATTCATGCTTACTAACATTTATTTCTACCTTTTTCAACCGTTTCCTTCACCAATTTTCCTCAGGATATTTTCATTATGGTTTTAGCTATATGAGCATCCGCGATAAATGAGATTGGTGGAGAGACCCACTCTACTTACACTTGTATTTCTTCATGTTCCTTCCCATTCCCCTCTTCTCGGCCATGAAGTAGTCGATGAGTTCGGCCTGCTCGTCCATCTCGACCTCGGCGAGGGCGGCGACAAAGAGGAGAGCGGCAAGAACGAAGAACAGAGCCTTGGCCATTTTGTGTTGTTATGTTCTCTGCGGGGTGAACATAATTATTATACAAAACCCAAGTTGTGGTAAGATTCCATATTGTTCGCATCCCGGGGCGCGAGGTGCAGATGGAGGCAAGGAAAATATAAATACATTGTGTCCATTTTGAGTAGTTTGAAATGCCAATTGGAAGGTAATTGCTTAACTCAACGACAGATGAGGGCACAAATTGTGAAAATATTATAGTGTTATCTTGTTTAAAAGGAAGAAACTCTTGCGCACGGCTCGGCAACATAAAGGAATGTGTTTCTATTATGGCGCCCTGCTAACTCTGTTTCACACTTCCTATAGATAATCATGGTAAAGAATTTACTGAGTAAAACCTTGATCCGTTCTTCCGAGAAGGGTATACTCAACTTTCCCCTGTACATTTAGTGGCATTATGAAAAGCAATGCCGCTTTCAATAATTTAATGTGAGATCACAACATAAATCAAAGAGAATGAAGCAATCAACGACAGCTTGATATCATGCTTTCACGGAGTATTTTTTTTTCTCTAATGGGCTTCTTGGCAAAAAATGTAACAAAAATTGAAAGGAAGAGACTTTCGGAACTTAAATTCCACTCATTCCAATTGATATTATCTGTATTTCAAAAAAAAAATCGACAGGGTTTACTTTATCTCTTTTAACATTACATGTATTTGGTACTTTTTTCTGTGCTCTTTTCTTACCGTTATAATATTGGTGTGTGGAAGTACTCATGCAATTGTTTGGTTTCCTTTATCATATTCATTAAAATTGTCCTGCTGTAAAAATGAGATGAATGAATAAGCAAGAAGACTTATTCATTGAATATCGCTAGAGTTAATTTTCTCAAGAAAATCCTGTTTCGCTATCTGAAAACGTCTGCAAACAGAAAAAGAACTGTGGTAATAAGGTGAAATGTTAAGAATCTGGAAAAGGTAAGAAAGGATCAGCACTTACCGGTGGGAGACTGAGGTCGTTGTATGAAGTCTTCTGGGAACTCGATGTACGATGTTTGCCCAGACCTCTGCCATATTTATAAGAAAATTGTTCTCACACCACCTATCCGTGTTTGAAGCTATCAGAGCATGAACTATTGGAAGACACATTAAGTCCTTCGCCATCACTAATAACAGCACTGTATTAGATGGCAATGGTGTTTCACAGGAATGGGTGTGAGGGAGGTAATCAAAGTGCACTGACCTCATCTACTTCCTGACATCTTAAAGGCAGAAAGAGGAAATTGGGTCACGTAGGGAGTGACGTGTTTTTTTTTTTTTGAAGTCAAGCTGTCACGGTATAGTTGAGGAAGCTAACAGTGTCGGATCATGCCGATTTTCTCACTAGGTCCACCTGTTATTATTTAATCATCAAGGCGTATTTGTTTGTTTATTTCTAACACCTTGTTCATCATGACTTAAAGTCGAATATCACATTTTCTTCAGTCTAAAAATATCAGTCAGTGGCATAAATGGATGAGGTTCTGGATTTTCGAACAGATGGTCATGGGTTCGTACCCTTCTTCATCCTTGAAGAGCGTCTGCTTACAATGTCCCTCTTGACACAGGATTGAAATCGGTACCCGACAATGCTAGGGTAATAATGATAGCATGCAGGGCCGTCTGGGCGAGCACGGCAACAAAGAGACTAGCTCTTGTAAATAAAACACATCACTGCTATTACTAGTGTTACCTGATGACGAATTTTATATTCATATCATAATCATGTTGGTCAGTTTAAGATGGTCATCTTGTCTCTTCGTTTGGAGAAGACACCTTCGACTTTTTAAACACATTAATGTGATTTCTTTGACAGATGGTCGAACAATTGGATCGGATGGCTCGAACCATTAAGAGAAAGATGGTTGAGAAATATTTTTGTGAACACGGACTTCGTAAAGAATGGTATGCTTCGTGTTCGTTTGACGGCCAGTACACTTTGAGACACTGAAACCCGATTCATCATATCAATGGAGAACGCACTTTCGAAAATGAATGTCATGATATTTCTTTGTTAGACATGAGCTTCCAATTATATATATATAGTGAAATGTCCAAGTTCTCTCTGGCAATGTACGAACGAGCTGTGATGCCTATTTGCATGACGATAAATAATTTATAGATTAATGAATTCGTGTTTTTTTTTTAATCATAGACTGTGTGAATCATTAATGTTCCATTGTCCTTTCATCGTCATGACTGCATGCTGTGTCGTCGATATTTGGTGAAAATACTGGTTTGTTAGAAAATCTTGAATACAGTGTTTCCAACAATGGAATGGAAAAGAAAGTTCCCGTTAATGAAAGTTATGATTCTAATGCTTTAAAAAACCCTAATATTTGTATTACACACACACACACACACACATATATATATATATGTATATGTATGTGTGTATATGTATATGATATAAATGTACATTGCAATGTCGCCACATTTAAACTTAAAACAGAGACTTGAGATAGGACTGTACCGTATAAGGAGACGAATATTCTAAATGAGATCAAAGTTAAGAATTTTAGAAAAGAAAATATTATGGTTCGTCATGTAGTGTGTGGTAAGGAAATGGAGATTGATAATAAAATAAGGGTAGAAAGGCAGGCGGTCACTCAACGCGGTCCAATGATTACACCATACTTCATCAAAAAGAAGCAGCACGAGGTGGTCAGGTTGTCAGGGTGGCCGATATATCGTAGCTTAGTTAGTCAACCCGTTACACAAAGGTGGGTGATTTTTGCATGAGTTTTCTGCCCAGTCATTCCGCGCTGTTTAATACCAAAAAGAAAGTCCTGATGTCATTTGACTAAAGTTAACCTTTGAATAAGGGAACAGAGCCAGGTTATATTGCTGAATTGTGATGTTGACACAAAGCGGATCATTGTACAATCATCTTACGTAGGAGTTTTGAAGGGTGACATCATAGTCTTGTTGAATTGTATCTTTATTCTCACATTTCAAATTTTGTAACTTGTACTTGATAAAAATTTTAATGACACTTTTACTGTTTTGTTTAAGTCTAATCATTAAAAGTAACATTTGGCAATAAGATGATGAAGCCAAGCCGTTTAACACACACTCTCTCACGCACACATAACATACACTCTTAACTAAACTTATTAAGTTTGAAAGGTTATTTTGTTTGAAATTGAGAGAAAAAAAAAATAGATACCGAGTGATTCAGTTGAATGGAAACACACTCATGCAAATACACACATCGTAACTGTCGCTATAACTAATTTCTCCAGAGTCACTTTCTCAAAACTTCTTACAAATTACGGCCCGAGATTTGACAACGAATAACAAAACACACGAAGAGCTTCCAGTTTCTTTGCACACTTCTTTATTGCTTCAATTTTTCCATGGAAATCAAATCATAAAACTCAAAGGAAGGGATAACTTGGTAATTGCGCGCACATCAGGTCAGCGGGAGGTGTCGGTATAGTCCACGAGGTGCCTTCATTCTCTTCTATCAAGCACCTTAGATGTTGTCTCCGCTGCCAGCTCCTGTGTTGGTAAGAAGGAAAAGATGAATAAACAGGGGTTTTCTATTTTAAAGTTGCTCTCCATTATCCAGATCGTAAGCTCAATCTGCCAATCTGCATAGCACTATCGACACAAAGTGGAAAAGAAGGAACTACCCTAGGATTTGAACCCGTGTCACCTACTTCTTGCCGGGTAGCTGTAACCAATTCATGGCAGTGATACGATGATGTTTGAACAAATACCCAATGCCTCATATAGTACGATCTCTCTTTATTTCTCGCTTGGTCCGATTCATAATTCATTGGCCTCCAATGAGGCGAGTTATGAACTTGGTGCTCGTACAAATATAGATGGAGCAGACGTTTTCATTGCTCAAGAGTAACAGTAAAAACAGAAAACCGCTGTAACTACATGTGCACACTTTCCCCAAAACAAATTCTCTACTTTCTTAGGAAGAAGTAAATTGCACAGATTGTTACGAGAGAACATCAATGACGCTCCCTCTTTCAAGACTGGGTCTCGTTGTTAGAGTGATATATTGTTTTGATATTTTACTCATTGACCCCTGGATGGGTAACTAGTAATTGAATTACAAATTCACATGAAGATCAAGTAGATTAATGAAGTGTACAAAGTGTCTTAAGCGGAGTTATAAATGCAGTTATTTTGATTAGACCAGAAATATTAGAAACTGACATCATCTAATGACGGAAGAGGTTTTTAATATCAAGAAGTCATCGTAAATGACTTCAAGAACAGACAATGATACAGAACATTAATTGCCCCTGCGTGGGGTTTCATCGTCGGGACCTTATCGACGATTGAGCCAGAGAGAATGGAACAAGAGAAGCGTAGAAAGACAGAAATAAAGAGAAAATTGATGTTCGAACTAACCGTTGCAGAAGACGACTTGACCACTTCTTCGGCTGCACCAGCAGTCCTGGTTGAATTGTTGGCAGTCTGAAATTTTTCAAAATGGAATTATCTGTCGTTACTGTCGACATCGACACTAGGCATTACATCTCTACTCTCGATTACGAATTATGTAAGCAGATATCTCATTCCCCTCGTGGCCATAATTTCAAAACGTAGAACGTTGAAATAATCTCTAGAGAAATATGCTGATTTTGCTGGAGAGGCAAAAAAATGGATATTTGAAATGGCCGCCACAAACATTATTATAGTGCTTGCCAGATATTGGACAGTAGAACAAACACAGACGAAATAATTCGTCAATACGTCTCACTTAATTGTCACAGCGAAAAGACTTTATCGAACAAAATGTGATAAGATAGATATCATGTGTGTTCTCATCGCAAAGGAAGATGTGCATATGCATTTCTTCATGAAGTAGCATATACTCAAACATTCAGGAAAGAGATTTTCCCTTTTAAACAGAGGAAAACCATCGCTGAAATGCGTTTGATTTCCTTGACTTACACTTGTATTTCTTCATGTTCCTTCCCATTCCCCTCTTCTCGGCCATGAAGTAGTCGAGGAGCTCAGCCTGCTCGTCCATCTCGACCTCGGCGAGGGCGGCGACGAAGAGGAGAGCGGCGAGAACAAAGAACAGAGCCTTGGCCATTTTGGGTTTGGGATTTGATGATGCCTGTTGATATCTGAAAAGGAAACGATTTGTTTATGGAGAGGCGGAGGAGGTACAGTGCCGTACGGTATTGTAAAAAAGATCAATTACCGGGTATAATTGTTGCATAGTCGTTTTATAATCAACACAGATCTATGTTATATCCGCTTCCCAAATGAAAAGTTTTCATTAAAAGAAAAAAAAAATATCGGCCGGATTCTGGCAGAACTGAAACATTGTTGGAGATTTATTCTCTATTGGTATATACCATCAAACACTATTAAGATCTTACGCGTTTGGCATTACGTGTATGACAAGGAGATACAATTGGCTTAAGTCTGATGTGTTTGAGATTTTGAAGTCATTTTGGTACAATGATAACTTTGATAGGATAGGGAGGTTGCAAAGCGGAATGACAACAGTGATACCGCAGTTTGCTGTGCGCCAAAAGATATGATGTTCATACAATACCAGACAGTCTGGAAAATTTTAAAAAACTAGAAAAGTGGATATACTCACCTGGCTGCGGAGTCTTCAAGGTCTTCCTTCTTCGGATGTGTGAATTACAGCGTCTCAGGACCGTCATATTTATAGAAAAAATCCTCCAACGTTTTTCCTGTGATTTAATGTAGCGCGTTCATTGACTTTGCATTGATTTGTGACGTAGCATCGAACCTTTTCTTTTTTTGTCAGTTGAACTGGAGTGAAGATTCGGCAAACACATTTCGCTTCAGGCACACATATGGCGCCCCGTTTAATCGTTGTTTCCTTGTGACACATCATTTTATGCGATCGCGATGACAGACATGCGCTGATCTATATACTTCTTTGATGTGACTTTGATATTCTTTACTTCACTAACCTGTCATGCGGCCTCTTTTCATGTTGGGCTCTATGATTGATTTTATTAATTTTTATTTAACATATGTCTTGAGATTTTGATAGATTCCTCGATCAGTAATCATCGTTGGTAGTATAGTGAAGTTCATTGGCCTTGTTCCCCGTGTCGCATGCTCTCTGTCTTGACTGTGCCATTATGCTATACTAGTTTTAATTTGATATAGTCCAACTTAAAGCGCCAAGATATTGTTCTGCTTTATACACTTGAACTTATAATATTGTCAATACAGTAGATACGTTACATGCAGTTTGTAAATGTGAGAGTCAGAAAAGAAGGTTTCTCATTTTTGTTTTTCTCGATCGATTTGTCTCCTTCGTTTGGTAGATGTCTCATTGTTTTTTCCACCCGAAAGTCATAAGAAAAATATGTGTTTCGGCATACAACAGTTTGCCATGTGGAATGGTTTAACGTTCTTGTAATAGTTTTAAGACCATCACGATGACATGCCAGAATTGTGTGTACATATGCACCAGCGATTAGCAGTTTTAGAATGAGATTCCAAGGGCTAAATTCATTCACCATCGTCATTGTTTCTCCCTCTTTTTTTTTTGTGGGAGAGGGGGGATTCTTTAACACTGGCTTTGGTAGTAAACGTACACCAGATTTTTGTGTAGTTATTAAATGCGTTATGATGTTACTGTTTGAACTTCTTGTTTACCGATAATACTTCCACCACATTTATAATCAAATACCAAAACATGTTGCCATTCTTAATATTTTACATAAAGCATTATTGATATTCATTGAAATGGAAATTCAAGGCATTCAGCACATTACAAGTTGTGTAAGTTTTCTGTAGTGTGATGTTATATTCATAAAGCCCTGTCACACTTATACACTTTTCATGTATAAGTTTTTGCAAAATGAATTTGTGTCACAAGCGTATCGGATAAAGCTTGAATCAACAGCATATACATTCGTCTAAGGACAAACACGATAGGTTCATCTGTGATCATCTGGTGTGGAAGAGTGATAAAGATTTCTCAAAACGTTTTTTTCTTTCCATAATCTACATGTTCAACTTTGGCAGAATGTGTAGGTCATATCTTCGTAGGCCTACGTACTTAATTAAATGTTAAAGCACAGTGAACGTGCTATGGACAATGCGCATTAACACGTTCTTTTTTTTCTCTTCTCCCTTCCCTATGTATTGTCATTAAATGAAAGCAAGACGTAATTTTACACGATGCAACTCATGTTAAAGTCTCGTTTCGCTATTGTAAAAGGGAAAATAATTAGCCAATAGTGTTTCATCTCAAGATGTTTCGAAGGCCACAACCCCCTCCCACACACACACACACACACGCGTGCGCGCGCGCGCACGCAGAGTCATGTACCGAAAATAATATACCGAAAGGAATTTAGTTAGCTTTATCTTTAATAAGAATAGAGATAAGTTCCATTTTTTCCTACATCTCTACAATCTCCTTCTAAATGAGATGTGTGTTTGCATTTTATATAAGGAACCATCGTGACTTGAAACACGTCTATCATTAGGTACCTACAGTTCATTACAAGTATACTGAAAATCCGGGTATTAAAAAAAAAGATAAACATGCATTTGACTTTCAGGCAAACATCTGCCGTTGCGTTCTACCTAGACAAATAAGCTCTCTTCTCTTTATAGCCAAAGAACCGAAAGAACCAAAGACCTGTCTCTTGATGACAGTGCACAATTGATTGCCCAGCTGAAAACATGACAAAATACATGTACTGCATGTACAAATACGCCTAGGTCAATGCTAACCCCCTCTACGAGATTAAATTTTGTAACTCTTAAATGACTTTCTGCCGGTACCATCAGGTAATGCATTATGTGCACATTAATAAATGGCATTAGAATGATTTATGAAGTATTCCTGCATACAGAGCTTGGAGTAAAGACCTTAATTCAGGAACCAACTAATTTCATAAATATTTATTCATATCAAATATGGCGCCTCACTCCGACATTAACATCTTTTAACGGAGGAGAAAGTATAATTTCTCATTTATTATTTTTTTTTTATCGAAAGACATGTTATGGTACGGGAGTGATGTCAGACATGGTACTTATGCAGTTGTCATTGGAAGTTGATCTGATTTGCATAATCATAAGATATTTTACCTAAATATGTATAAGAAATATGTATGTGTAGAGCTCAAACATGGACTACATTCTGTCTTTTTATGGTAAGTACTGGTTAGAAAAACCAAAAACCTCACACACACTTCATTATTTCTTCAAAATGTTCACCAGTTATACAGTGGCACAATAATTCAACATCACTCAATGTTCAAGTAGATATTAATACGTAAGGTAAAATTGAATGAAGAGAATGGTTAAAGGCTAGGGAAAAAGGTAAGATATTTCAAAGCTACACGTGTTTTCAAAATCATAAGAACTCTTCCATTTGTTTGTTCGCAGAAATATTACAAGAACCAGGTTTTGTATGAATGATAATATAGAAAAATTAACCCACTTCTTCTCTAAACAGCATTTTCCCCACAGTTTTTTGACAGACAATAATAATTTGATGCAAATAACTTTTCATTATAGTATTCATGTCGGATAAAGGAACCCTAAGTAAAGATTTATGCTCAGGTCAAAGGGGGATTTGGGAGTGACGTTACGATCACCTTTCCGGATGTGCATGAATGGCTTTGACTGAAAAATATCACTCTTTCCTGAAAATGTGTGAAAATATAGTATTTTATAACTTTGTTAATGTATGCGTTATTTTGATGAAACTTTCTATATTCAGTGCATCGAAAAGTCTGTCACATAGAAAAGAGAATAGCATTACACTATTATCACTCTATCATGTCTATTAAAAGCTGAATATCAACTAATATTCCTGTCATCCTCTTCAGCAATTCAATTTTGATTTCAGTTTATTCGTACTCTTCAGGAAAAAAGTTTTTAATTCTATCTTATATACATATATATATATATATATATATATATATATATATACACACATAACAGAAAATTTTGTCTGCTCAGAGTTTAAGAAGACATTGGTTCACAATAGTAGCAATGCAAAAAAAAAAAAAAAACTCAGTTAAAGACGTTGTCTTAAGGAATTTTCGCCCGTAGAGCTTTGTCAAGTCAATGACAGATTTTCTTTTGAAGATGATATGAATTTTCAAAATAAAATCTGCCATTCGTTAAATTCGTCAAAACAACGTCTGTCGCCCCGTCAAAAATTGTCGCCCCCTGAAACAGGCGACAATTTGTGACGGAATTGGCGGCTTGAATTGTCACCCCCTCACAAATTGTCGTCTGGCGACAATTTGTAATGAGGGATGACGGAAAAAATTGTCGCCCGCCCTCGAAGCACATTTTTTTTTGGGTATTATCATTCTTGACATAGTCATTGAAATACCAAATCTTAACTTACATGGCTACATCCATGCAACAAGCCATGTAAAAAGTCACGGTGAGGTTTCAAAGAAGTGTGTATGTGCGCGCGCATGATAATTGAGTGTCCGTTCGTGTGTGTGTGTGTGTGTGTGTGTGTGTGTGTGTGTGTTATTGTATATTATGGAAGAATATGTTTATTATGTGTCTTGGCTGCGCGTGGGGAGGGGTAAGCTGTTGCTAGCATAAACGTTATATTGATTTTATCAGCAGCTTTCAGTTTGATGAGTTTGTTTGACGGATTTGTATTTGAATTCGGAGTGGTGCTTGCGTGCGGGCGGATGCTACTTTTATGCATACGGTCCATGTATGTCTTGCGTATTAACATTGGGAAGTCGTTTCATCAGGAAGGAAGATGGTATCGGTTCGGGTGTGTGTGGGTTTGTGTATCAGTGGGTTGGTGAATGTGCGTGTGAGATGATTTAGGTTATGGTTAATCGGGGGTTGGTGGGATGGGGATTTGATTATAAAAAGAAGGATAGTTATAAATGGTATGACAGATATTGGTAGGATTTGATTTTTAGGATAGATGTAGATTTGTTTCGGTTGGGAGGGGAAGGGTTGGTCGGTTTTTTTATTTTATGAGTGACTTCATTCTAGATTTGTATTATTTATTTGTTTTTTTTTGTTTTATGTGAGAAGGAGTTACATGATCCAATATATTCAAGGGATATAGGTTTGGTACATGTCAAAACTTTCTCGTAAAGAAATTGTTAGTAGGGTTGATTTAAAACCGATTTATCTAGGTTGAAGTGAGACTTTTTGTAGTATAAATTGGCAAATGGATTTGTTTGTGTTTTGAATTGCGTTTGTACCGTTTTTGTTCATGTTACACCCAGAATGAATTAATTTATGAATAATTTGAATGAAATCAATAAATATCAAGGAAAAAAGTGTTGAGGTGGTTTATAGGCATTATGATGATTTGTTTGAGTGTTTGTTGGTGTTTGTTTATAAATACGTATGTATTTGCTGTGTGCATATGGCAGTTCGTTTGTCCTAATATCAACGTTGAGGTTTCACCTGTCCTGATGTCGCAGCACTTGGCGTGTTCTGTATGCAGACCTCTCTTCTCTCTTTTTTCTTCTTTCCTCTTCCTTTCCTGTCTTTTGTTCCTCGTAGACTTGTATTGTCACCGTCTTCTATCTTCTCGATACTTTCTCGCGTCGTATATGTGTGTGGGTAACTGAATGTCTGTACGAGTGTGTCGTCCTTCTCATATTTTTCCCGGTACACCAGTTCAATGAACACCGTCTGGGCATTAGCATTGATACTCTATTCTTATTTCCTATTATTGCCGAAACCAGCGTATCTCAAAATAGCTATATTTTTACAAGTGACTTAAGTAATCTACATTCAATACAAGTGCTGTAAGAAAATAATAAAACAAACTTGAATAATATATTGCTTACTCATGAATTATTTAGCTATCCACGTCCTACAAGCTTAGCTTTTTAGTGGATCGCTATTTTCCAAAATTGAAGTTATTTTCTGAAAGCTCGCGAAGTATACATGTATACGCATCGTTCCTCCTGATTATTGTACATATGTTGATCATGATGTATATAATTTATTTCGTATATTACATGAACCTTTTGTAAAAGTTTAGACAATATAATTTCATGATATGTATACACTTGTACTTTGTATTACGTTTTGATTTTCGTTGATTGGAAATAAACTATGATTGAAACTAATGATTGAGAAATTATTTGTCGAAATTATTCGCTCATGCATAAAGCATGCCAAACTTATTCTGGGACAAAGAATAGTGATATGGAAATTTAAGTTAAGACTGATGAAAGAATATGACTGCAGTGAAAAAAAAAATGAACAAAGACAGATATTATTTAGGGAGGGTGCCTCCCTCGTATACCTTTTCTCTCGGTCTCTCTCTCCTAGCCCGCCTCACCGCTGAAATTGACACACCCATACTATTCTGAAATCAACGCCGCTGTGAACTCTATAAACACGTGCTCATACACGTTGAAGGCATTTTCATTGCCACAGTAGTGCCTGCTGCTGCCCAAAAAGTTCGTACGCACAAACATCAAAACGCAAACACAAACAGACACACGTACACACACAGGCACACGTATACACACTGACAAACAAACCACTCGGTACCACTATACAACCACCACACATGCACAGTTTCCACATATTGTATTATTATACACTTGTACTCCAAACACACACACATACACACACACACACACACACAGCTATACGCAAACGCATACACAAGTCACATAATACGCACCTACAAATCATACACAGCACATACCATGCACCCCCCCTAACACACATACGCATAATTTACCAGTCATACCCACCCCACCAAAGCATAACACCGGAGCAACCACCCCAACCACACAATTCACAGTGCATGGCCGGCGACAATTTGTGCAGCTACGTTTCATTTTGCCATCACATATTGTCGCCATCGAAGTCCAAAATTGGGAACTGCACAAGCATCACAAATTGTCGCCAGACGACAATTTGAGACGGGGCAACAATTTGTGATGCCAACTCCGTTACAAATTGTCGCCCCGAGCCGGTGGCGACAATTTTTGACGGGGTGACAATTTATGTCGCAACAAACGTCTTTCACGGAGCTTTATATATATATATATATATATATATATATATATATATATATATATATATTATATATATATATATATATATATATATATATATATATGTGTGTGTGTGTGTGTGTGTGTGTGTGTGTGTATGCTTGTACGTGGGACCTATGTGTGCATTGCTATGCACTGCGTTGTTCTGTATTGTTGTTGGTGGTTTTTTTTTTGTTTGCTTCCCGACGGGATGGAGCGCTTAATTAACGGCTTTTATAAGGTTTTTATCACATCCCGTGTCCATGTGTGCATTAATATGCGTTGCGTTGCGTATCCCAGCGACACGCACACGAACACGCACACACACACACACACACACACACACACACACACAAACGCATATTGTTATTTCATGAATGCAGCACATGTGTTATTTCATGATTATCGCAGATGCACAAGCCTGCGCCAACATAAACTTTTCCACAGGAATTGACAAATTTGAAACTTTTAATGATTCAAAAGAGATGTCCCCAAACTTTACATTTACCCTACTTAGGTTCTTGATAAGATCTTTCCCTCTAGTTCATGATATACAACTTACAAAGTTTATAATACTAAACCACAAGAAGTACAATAGTAGCACAGGCGGAAAGGTGTGTAGTAATATAAGTTCTTTAATACTCAAATTTCCATGGAAAATACAATGTTATGTCTCTACGAAGAGGAAATCAGAATGGTCGAATTGGTCAGATAGGTCATCGGAGGTCCCTCAAAATAACTGGCAGAAAAAATTTAGATAGCGGCACCACTTCCAGCTCCTGTGATAAAAAACAAAGAAATAAAAAGTGAAATAGAGGACAGAATGTCAAAAAGTGCCATTAGGGCTTAGGTCTTTTTTATCGTTTATGAAAAGCTTCTGCATTTTGACATATCCATCCATGTTCTGTTTCATCTGATTCATTCACAAAATGCAGACATTTTTACACATTAATTTTACACTTTAGATGAAATGCATATGGATTGTACATGGAATTATCATTTATGGGCGGATCGTTTTGAGGTAATACCATTTTTTTTTGAAAACACAAGAGAAAGACCTTTCATTCCAACTGAACGTTTGATGGTACGGACAAGTTCTGTTTTAATTTATTAATTTTTATGGACTTACCGTTACAGAAGACGATTCATTGCTATTTGGCAATAAGTTTGATAAAAATGAATTTGCCGCTTTGCATATTAGGTTTCAGAAACAAACAATACGTTACGATGATCGGTAATTGAGTTTCTCAACTATAATGTAGACAAAAGGAATACTTCATTTCACACTTCTGAATGTGTTAGGCTTACATGGAATGTAGAACAAAATATGTCATCGTAATCTTTAAAATAAATTGTTTCATGTCGATACCTATTATTTTTTTAAACACAAAAGAAAGACCTCGTGGTCTACTGATTTACGCTTTGAAGATACATTAATGAATGAAGAATCCGCGAATTTTGACTCCTTTCATTCCATCTGAACGTTTGATGGTACGGACAAGTTCTGTTTTAAATTGTTAATTTTTGAGGACTTACCGTTACAGAAGACGACTCTTCCGTTCCTTCTGCTGCACCAGCAGTCCTGGTCGAACTGCTGGCAGTCTGTAAATTAGAAGAAACAAATCTCATATTCAGAAAAATGACCACTGCAAAAACTGTTCCAGTAAAAGTTTAAGAACATACAAACTAAAAAAGAAAAATGTGATGAATATCAAATAAACCAAATGATCGAACTCATTGTTCAGAAGTTTCAGATTATAGCTGCATCAAAAAAAAAAAAGAAGCTGATCACATGGTGTATATTCATGCCTAACATGTAGGTTATATACCCACCTATTGTAAAGCCCCAAAGACTAACTCCATGGAATGGTGTAACTATAAAGACGAAATGTAATTAACTTCGTGACCAAACAAAAATGTAATTGAAAGTATATAAGAACGAAAACTGATTTTATATCTATATGCGGTTGCTCTTTTTTTTAATTCATGAAACTAATAACAAAATTATCATTCGAGGAAGTTATGTGCCTCCACGTTAGATACTTAGCGCGGACAATGATATGAAATTCCTTATGTACATACATAGGCCTAACAAAATCAATATATATAATCACCATAAAATAAGTGGATCAACGCACGAGGTTATTTCAGTTATGGGATATTGAAAGTTCATTTCCTATAACAAACTTGAACTATTCATACATCATGCTGTGAGTTTACAAAAAAATAAAATTACCACTTCTGTCTTATGAAATGTCACCTTGATAAGAATGATGAAATACAATGATGGTGTTGATACTTACACTTGTATTTCCTCATGTTCCTTCCCATTCCCCTCTTCTCGGCCAAGAAGTAGTCGATGAGCTCGGCCTGCTCGTCCATCTCGACCTCGGCGAGGGCGGCGACGAAGAGGAGAGCGGCAAGAACGAAGAACAGAGCCTTGGCCATTTTTGGGTTTGGGTTCGGTGATGACTCTTAAAATAGGTCGCAATTCAGAAAATACAGTTTGTCACATTGATGTCTTTCTTTTGACGACTAGATACTTTGCACTGAAAGCATGAATCCAGAAAGAGATTCACAGTCCCATGATAGACCAGTTGATAACAAATTCGAGCAGCACAAGGAAAGCGAAGATATATAAGTAACACACGATGAATTTCCTTTCTATGGACGTTCTTACAGTAATTATTTTGAATAAGAAGAGATATCGACTGATTACAAGAATTATGATTCATGGGATAGACAAGAAGTTTTGAAAACTGCAATGCGTTCTTGAATTACTCTAAACAGATATTTAGGCTGGGTATTTAACCTATTGAACACCAACATTTCAGATACTTGATTACTGAATATTCAGTCTGGAAAAGGTGCCTCACTACACTCTTTGAGACTTATTGTCTTTCTATTCATCTTAACATTTCATCGTTATCAGAGTTGGTCTTCCAAACATAGGTGAAAATTAGACTTAACGCTTTTTTAACCAAAAAAGGAAAATCTCTGCACATGGATAGGTACAATTAAGGCGAGAAAGACTAAAGATTTATAATGACAGGCATCAGGAGTTTATATTTTTTAGAAAATAAAACAAATCAGTAACAAGGTAGAACACATGGAATATCATTAGAACGTGGCAGACTGAACGTACACACACACACACACCTACAACAGTGGTCATGACTATGGAGTAAAATTGAGTTGTTACATGCACTGTACAGCACTTACCAAAAGAGATGCAGAATAAGATCTTCAAATCGATGTACAGTTTCTACCTCTGAATCGACTCCATATATATAGGCAAATTTTCGGAGTCAAACTATGTCCGTCCAAATGAGGGGGAAAAAAGTAATCTTTTCAAGCGTAATTAGAATAAACAAGTTAAAAGAAGGAGTGAAAGTTTTTCATAAATGAATATAATTATCAGGTGATTACAAGGCAATGTGTCCAGCAGATGGCAGTTGTCCTGTAGCCCCGTAGGGTGTATCTTTATTGATACGTTGAAAGAAAAGAGGCTCTTTTTTGTGAGATAGAGATATCTTCCGGTATAATCATATCAGGAACCACCCCCTGCTTAGATTCGTCCTACAGGCTGGACAAGAGCCGCACGTTTTCAATTATGAGCGAGAAATGGCGCGTAACTGGTCAGACAATATGGCGTTTATCACAGACCAGCACGAAATTTTTCTCCTCTTTCGACAGAGCCTGCTCTCAACCTGTCATTTGATACACTGTATAGATGACATACATTTGCATTATTCCTTTGCATTGGTAGCCTTGGCATGTATACAGATGATAACTTCTTTTTTTTTCTCTCCAACACGGAATATGAAAGTCTGTTTTCTTTTAATTTTTGGCTGATTCACTTATTTCATATGAAGAAAAAAAAAGTTAACTTTCTAAAGCATTTCTATATTGGCATAACCTACATCTCATAAATGATTGAAATAACCAAATGCAATGATATCAATATAAGTCCATAGATATAGGGCTGCTACACGTGTTCTGTTTCGGATCAAGAAAGCACAGATACCTGATACCTTTAGTTAGTACAGCGTTGAGATTTGTAGAAGTCGCCAAAACTCAAAGTGTCATTAAATGATTATGATCTTAGGCTTCATCGTTTAACGTTTCTTTTCCGTTGTAACGCTAGTCTTATGTTTTTCTGTATAGTCATATTAATATCATTCCAAAAACCTCACTGGGATTCCTATCCGCTGAACAAACATCAAGTGAAAGACGTATTGTTGAACAAAAACAAAAGATGTATGTCATTCTGCACGCCGACAGCACTTACATCCATTTACCTAAAATTGAGCGCACTCATTTTGCCAAACAACATAAAATAAACCTTGCGTCATACTATCAGTAACCAGGTCTACAAGATACTACAGGGCATTGCAATCGTTAAAAGGCAATTTAGAGATGACAGTGATAAACATTTCCAAAAATAGGCAGGAGCTTGATGGCTTATGTCAAATAACGTCTCTGTGGTAAAGAAAATATTCAGAGCCATACGCATCTAATTAAGATAAGCTATATAGGTCTCAAGTTATCTAAATCAACAATATTAATACCTGGATATCTTTCCATTTGTCGTTATTGACAAACATGACCAATATAAATGTCAAAATTGGGAAATGGATGCTGAGGAAGCTAAAAGAAAAGAAAAGAAATGAAAGTATTTATTTCATAGTGTATCATACGGTCTCTAACCTTCAAGCTGGTATGTCGCGTGCATGTCATTGGCGTGCGCAGGGTTGTGCCGTCTTTCTTTAAAAACAGTTTGAGCAATCTATAAGGATTGCCAAATCATTGTCACACATTAATTACTTCTTGTCATACCCTGATTACCCTTGCTACTCATCTAAATTTTTGATAGCCGAATCTTTCCTTAAGGTTAATTACAAAATTAATGTGTAAGAAAAATAACTAAAACCAGGGTAATTAGTCAAATTATTACTCTAAGTTCGAATCCTTCAAACGATATAAGACGATATTTCAACGTAAGTAGTAAAGCAATCTGCAGAAACGACCTTAACGTAAAAAAGAAAAAAAAGATCATTTCGCTGTTTTTTCTTTATTACCTACGACAAACTAATTCATTAGGAAGGGTTTTTTCTTCGATCACCATATCTCTGATAGACTCCTTAATACTCAGGTCGATGAAAAACTTCTCTCTTTAAACTACGGAGAAATATTTAACTTCTGAGTTGCATGAAGTGTAATGTTCACTTTTTCGATGACACGTAGATGCAGGTTGACATCGGAAATTTCCCTTTTGTCCCCGAAGAAATATTGGACGTTTCGATATCGGGCAGCTTGATAGTATTTGAAGACCGAAGTGAATAAAAATCCCATGGGTAGAGGCGTGTATTCTTCCTCATTAACGCACAGAACTCGAATTCGTACAAGTTATAATTAAACCTTCTGGAACACGTTGACGATGACAGCGTCAATGTCGCGCTTTGGTATTCTGTCCGCTGGACGACAGATACATTTGATCGACAAAGTAATAATATGTCAAATTTTACTACCATTTAAATGAGTGGAGCTAGAGAGGCAGCGATTAGATTTCACGGGATTTGTCAAAAATATTTGGAAGATTTGTATACAGATTGTTTTTTACTTCTTTAGTTTTTAGAGTTTGTCATTACTAGCCATATTGGGCGGCTGACATCGGTGGCTAGTAGAAGAGCGACATGGTTGTAGCAATATCTATAAATCCTCTTGACTTCATATCGGAGGATATATTATGTCTAAGCTTTTAGTTTGGACATTAAAGTAGTCTATTGTTGAATTGATAAACTTAGATACAAATGAACCAAGGCATCTTCTTTTCTGTACTTTAATGTGTAACCTCTTTATTCTTCAGCTTAGTCATACTAGTGATCAGTGCGTAGATTGCACACTATTCTGTACACTTTTTTTCAATATATTCAAGGCTGAGTTGGATGAAAGGGGAACTAATCCAAAGTTACTTGGGAAAATCTAAATCATATTATTTGATGGCATATAAACAATTTCCAAACGCAGACATCGAGTGAATTCTATGGATTCCACGTGAAAATTAATATCTACTTTGTATTGATAACTTTTTAATGATCAATTGCTTAATGTAGGGAAGTATTAAATAAAGCTCTTCTGACTGTAATTTCATAACAAAGTAAAAGAGAAGATAGTGTGAACGTTTCGATAGCGACTCCCTCCCGAAACATTCCTGATCCTGTACTCTACTGTTTTCCTTGTGGTCCTCAAGACTTTAGGTCATTATGGACAGTTTTACCAAAGGGCCCGGGCAGGAGCGTGTGAACGACTCTGTGAATTCGACTGCAATCTCCCCAGGTGGGTCTCCTGATGGTGGTGATATGCTTTGACCGTTACCTAGCAACTTCGTTTCCAATATTTCATTACCGGAGAAGGAGTAAACAGGTGGCAATGATGATCAACGGTATCACCTGGCTAATTCCGTTTTTGATATGGGTGGGAATAGTTACAATATGGAACTTCGTCAAACCGATCGGTCTCAATGGTACATAAGCTTTGTGTGAAGCCAATTTTGTAAAGAATATCGCAACGAGTCTAACGGCTGTTCTTTTGCGAGCTATAATTCCATTTTATGTTCTTGCACCACTCTGCGTTCGGATATACATTCAGGTGAGATCAACCACTAAAAATAAGAGATTGACTGTCGAAAAGCAATTTCCAACTAAACCCAACTCTCTACCGGTCATCAATACATGTAAAGACTCACAACACGAAGACTACCGCCTAGGTAACTCGGGACATAATCATGCTCATGTGGAAAGTGAAAACTGTTATCACACAAACACGATGGCTTGAATTATCTAAATGCTGAAGAATTGTATAAATCAAACAGCATTACGAATACACTGTCAACCAACTACAGAGTTTTGATGAGTGCGGTCACGTTGATCCTCAATCTTCCAAACATAAGGAGGATCCCGCAATTGTTATAGCACATTAATTGCGCATCCCACGACGTCGTGAGTTTCAGAGGGCTAGAACATAAATCACTGAGACTGGAGTCAGCAAAATCAAATGTGACCAGCAACAATACAAGCAGTCATAGAGTTAGGCGCAGCCATTGTTTCGTGATACCAAGGAGCTTCAGTGATACTATCGGGAAAATATTTCATAGACGCATTCGTCAAAGAGTTCCCAGGTAGTGCCATGTGTTTACATGGGCCTACGTGGACAGGTATTCAATATAAAGTTTTATGTTTTCTGATTCTTTTAGGTAAGGTTTAAGTTAAGGCAGCATTAGCTTGGCTTCGGTCTAGTATGCAATGCATGTAAGCTTTTCATCATCGGGAAATTTGCAGCATAATACGAAATTCAATTCACATTGATTTACAAGTGTAGAAAGAGCAATAATACTAGTAATTTTCACATCGAGTTGACAGTTTATGTATTCATATTGATTAAGTCTGAGGCATTATCTCTCCCCCCCAAAAAAAAAATATAGTTATACTTTAATTCCGTGATACAAAGTGTCTTATCTATCTCATCTATGATGAACGGAAGCTTTTATAGAAAAAAAAATATGCCAAAAGGTATCTTTACTAAACGCGGGAAAGTTGGTTTCAAGTTAATAGAGGCCGTAACTTCATGGCGAATATCGATTACAGAGTATTAGCAAGGAGCTTCAAGCTCCTTAGTACTAGGGACACAAGTACTGTACTAAAAGAACTTGACGATGAATGAGTCAACTGGAAATACAATAACTATTGAAAGGAGCAGCGTGCATTAGCCGACAATAAGTTCTCAATACACATTGTATAGCCTCACATCATCTTGCTTATTATGCTGTCGAGTCGTTTTTTTTTTCAATCAGAAATAAGAGCTCATCAGCGGTGAATACTTCAGTGAAAAGATTATAGTTTGAGGTTTGTCGTGAGACACAGATGCTCAAGCTTGCTGCAAGGACAAATCAATTAGGTATCTATAGATATTATGTTATAAGGCATTCTTTACCTCCTTGCTTTGGGTGCTTTGAGTTAAGACATCGATGAGAGATCAAAATACACCCATTATTGTCGATCTATTCAACACTGCTAAAAGTCTTCTTAACTTTTAATACTGTAATGACCGTAATAGCTTTAATGCATTTCGACACGACAAAGAAGATCTCGCAAAACGAAAAGTAAAGGTGACGCATGTTCAACAGAAATGTTTTCAAAGTCGTCAGGAGAGAAAAGGGTTCTTATTGGGCGCGGCTATCTCATTTTTTATGACTGTGAGGTGTGCGGATCAGAAGCCTGGGAAGCTCTAGACGAAACATTTTGGTCTTAGGTTTGCGCTATAACCCTACACGTACGAGAGCTGTTCCCTAGGGTTTGGTCTTGAGCAATGCGCTTGTGATATCCAGATCTACATAACCGACAGCTCTTCACAACACTCAGAATTTCTCTGTTTATCACAAGATTTCTGACTTGAGGTATGTCCTTTCTCACTATTCATCAGAACCAAACAAGAAAGTTGGTCCGATTGTATTTCACTGTCTTCTAAAGATAAATGTAAATGTAATCTAAGGGAACAACTGTTAGCTGAGTTTTTGCAAGTTACGCTTATATGTAATAAATAGTAGTGTGCTTGGGATTGACGTTTAAAAGCCCTAACACCTATACAATCCAGCCTTTTTTGCAGAGCCCAATCACTCCTTCTTGTACTAATGATTCTCATTTAATCAATAATTTGTTGAATAAAAATTAGAGTACAATTTTGACTACATGTATTATCAAATTGTTTTTATCGGCATAATCATGACGCTGTAGGTAGTACTATGAAATCATTCAGACGATATTCAACGAGAAAGACTAAATCATTCTCGGAAATTGAAAAGAGGAAAAGAACGAAAAATCGTCTAAAATAATCACGAAAGTTTGCGTCCAGGGTCATCTTTCTAATCTCATGAGTATTTCCCCCTTTCCAGCATCTGCTACACGATGGTCAACAGTTCTATCGCAGAGAGTCAAGAATGGACCAATGGCACCGGTACAAAAACAATGATCCTCTTGACTGCGATTCATCCTACAGTCACCTGGCAAGCTTTGGTCCTTTTTGGCATCATGTTCATCACAGTCATCGCAAATCTACTAATTCTCCTGGCCTTCTGGGCAGAGAAGAAATTGTGGACATACTGCAATTACTACATCTTCAACATGACGGTGGCAGATCTACTGGTCGGCTTAGTCTGTATGCCGTTTCGTGCGCAGATGTATCTCTTTAGCGGTACTTGGATCCTGGGAGAAGTTTTCTGCAAAGTCGATAACGGTCTCCAGAATGCTCTCCCCGGAGTGTCTGTCATGGGCATGGTGGTGATATGTATCGATCGATATTTCGCAACGTCATTTCCCCTACACCATTATCGGCTGAAGGGTAAGATAAACGCGACTTTGGTCAACGTTTTGACATGGGTGATTCCACTCATGGTTTGGATGGGAATAAGCACTGTTTGGGACTTGATTCGTCCGAGTGGTCGTATAATTGCCTCGGGTTTATGTGAACCAAATTATGCACAGTCGGTTTTATCAAGCACTGTAGTCGTGATATTGCGAGCTGTTTTGCCATTCTTTATTCTTGTCCCACTTTGCCTACGGATCTACCTTCAAGTGAGGATGAGTACTAATAGGTCGTGGAAGGACAGCGTTATTAAGAAATTTGAGCAAGAAAGTCTACCTAATAAGTGTTCACGTGACTTTAAGTGTCAGAAACAATCAGTATGTCAGGTTAAGGGAAATGATACGACTGTAAACAAAACCACAGCAAGTGTAAAAGCCACAGCTAAGGACGCTTTTGGTAGATCTGTACTGGGTGATGGTGATAATATTACCGACAAGTATGTTGCCCACGAAACATCTCATGTTCCTGACATGTGGTCTCCACAACTGAGCGAACACAAAGTTGTCAAACGATTAAAATCGGCTGACACAGTAAGCCCAACTTCCCGCTCACGACGTGACAAGAACTCAAAGATGTCAACAACAGACGAAGTCAGTGGATTAGAGTCGCCTGAGAAAAGTCACCCGGGTTACGCCGAGAACATGTCGGAAACCCTGGCCGAGATCAATCAACGAAGGATAACATTGAAAACAAATAATAAGGCTCTGCGTACATTGACATTAATCGTAGCGGCCTTCTTCGTAACCTGGCTCCCTAATATCGTCGTTCTCATATATGCGTCTAGTGACCGCCCGAGATTCCGAAGCCTGCCCTTCGCCACGACGTTACGGGAATCTGGACGTTGGATATCTTTCTGCAACAGCACGATCAATCCTATAGCCTATGCTTTGGCACAACCATTATTCCGCCGTACACTCATGAAGATATTTTGCAGGCGTCTGTACAACCTTTGAAATCTTCGCCTACTTCTCTTTTCCCGGCCTCCATGTAATCCTTTTGTTTGCTTAATGTAGCGCACTGTCAGTTTACACTTAAGAAATGTATATTGATTTATGTATATCTATTGACAGAGAAAATAATGATACATTACATCAAACCGATGCGCCTTCATTTTATTTAAGATTAACCTGTAATCGAGTTCCTGAAATTTAACTTTATTCAATAAATTATAAAACCCATGTGTTTCACAGAACGATTTCGTCAATATCATATCCAACACATTGATTCGTCTTCAGTGTGATTTCATGTATGAAACTATTTGAGCAAGACTGCAACTACAAACGTCTTGAAAATAAATTATCTGACAGCAGAAGATATTAAATGTTATCAAGTAAGGAGCTCGATTAACGCTGTCAATGGATGGTTGAGGATCAATACTATTGTTGCAAATCAGAGCGGCTTTCGACCGACATGTACCCTGTCCAGACACGTCCAGGTGGCGGTGGAATACTGTTGTCGCCCAACTATTTTTGGAGAGCCTTTTGGGCTGGCAGCCCAGCTCTAGGCTGGTGGTGTCCAAGGCTGGTGGTCGATTTAAGTTTAAAACAGTTCTAAATTGGCAAAAAAAAAAAAATCTTGCAAATCAGCTGCTGAGAAGGTTAGATTTTGGGGATTGTAACCATAGCTCATATTGATCGATATCGCAAGGGATATATTAAAGTAAAAGAACATGGAGCACACGGAATAGATCCCTACCGATTTCATTTTATCTTTTTTTAATCTTTTTTTTATTTACCATGATTCTGCTTCTAAGTCCTGCATAACTATTTTTTTAAGGAACTATGTGCTTGATAGATTTGTTAAGAATGTTAATGGTGGAGCACAAAGAATTATGTTCAACGTTTGCCATTTTCACTCACCGTCAGGAACCTGAAAAAATCATACAAGCGTGAGAAAATAAAAAAAAAAACCAGAGCATCCTGTATTGGATGAGGTCCGATGGATCAACGAGTGCGACTCTGAAGCTTTTGTTTTATTTCGCAGAGAAAATATGTCAGGAAATTTTACTGTCCAAGTTTTATTTCCACATTTTTCACTGCGAAAAGAAACCTCTACAGTGAAACAGTGAGGCTACAGAAATGAAGTGATATTTCATCGGCGCCTGTGCAAGTCTAATAAACGTTGTGACGAAAGCCCCCTCCACTCTCATAGATTATGAGAATTTCGCAAGGAGACAAGTTATGCCGGGTATTTTGTCGTCGTACCTAATCCCACACACACACACACAAAGTTGACAGTGAGGAACATACTTTTGGACCCGGTTTCATTGTTGAATATCCGTGATTATGATATGGGTTCGAGAATGTAGTCAATCAACAGCACAGAAAATAAGTCACGTGTGTGCTCTTCATTTTCTTGATAACATGCACAACCGTTCAAAATATGTGCAACGAAAAAGCCTAACAGCACGGCGTGTTATCTTATGGCACATTACCGAAAAAGCATAACTACATGCTCGCTGACGTCACAATGCATACTTTAGCAGTGCGCAATTAATCAGTTGTTACAAGCGCGTCGTGCGCTCTCAAGCACTTATTTCTATAAACAACGTCTATATCGTGCCTTGCGCATGTGGTAGAGTGCAGTGTTCTTTGAGTGTATGGAACGAACATCTTTGGACATCTTGACTTTTGAGAAAGTTCTACATGTAGCTGACTGTCATTAACCCGTAAAGTTACATGAAAAAATGCCATTATTATTCGACCCACTTTATAAAACAAATAATGCACAGATTTAGTTTCATGACATCAGTGGAGACGCAGCTCACTCTCGGGTATTCACAATATCGTGCAACATGCATTCGACTGTGCTTCGTCGTCACGGGCATGCATGCTTCACCAATAACTATGGAGGGCGAGACGTGACACAATCAATACAACCATACATCTCCACTAAAGCATGCTTACCGGTGCATTATTTGTATAACGAATCACGTATGGAATCATCTGCTGTAAGTCAATTTTACGACATAATCAGACCTAAAATAGTGCAGCTACTTGATAGTCTAGCTTGATGTTATGGTATCGTTTCGAACGGAACAAAAATGTGCTTGATTGACAGCTGAAAAAAAGCAATGATGAAAAATGCTTCATATTACCCCCAACTAATGTTCGACATGTTGTAATCTCCCTCGATGTGACATATAGGCCTATCGGGGAGTCGTTCCACGTTTATTTGCGGTCATGGCTGACCTGTTTTTATCTTGTCTGTAATTCTCATCCTCTTTGGATGACACTTTGTAATACTTTTTTAGTCAGCTTGTCATCAGTGTCCACACTACATTAAAGTGATCTTCTTCGTTATTATGTTTGTTATTCAGAGGGTTTTTGATTTAAAAAAAAAATGGAACAAAGCTCATTATTTCAAAGATGCGTTATTCCGAAACATATAAATAAAATATGATTGGCTAATCTCAACATTTTTGTCGTTATTCCGCAGGTTCGTTGCTCCGAAGGCTCGTTAATCAGAAAATGAAATAGGGTTTGTTATTCCGAAGATTTTTTTTATCCGAAAAGAAAGAGTAAGGTGCGTCATTTCGAATGCGAACATGAAAGAAGGTTCGTTAATCCGAAACAAACAGATAGTGCGTGCCAGCGAGCCTTCGAAATTACGTATACCTTACTTCATTTTCGCACTAACCACCTTCCGAAAAACGACCTATATTTCACGTCGGAATGAGGAACCTTCGGAATAACGAAACTTAATTCATTTCGCTCACACTTATCCCAGCAACGCGGGTTGCCAGATGGAACATTAGGCTTGTAGTGGCTGTCTTCTTGATAACATGGAAATGAAGAAGAGTAATTTTAATGTTGATAGCTTCAGATATATCAGGATTCAACAGTCTAACCGTTTAACTTGAACCTGCGGAAGCTTGGGGTGGTTTGCGTTTTAAATAGCACGGCTAATCCCATTGCCTATGCGTTAGCTCATACATTGTTTCGTCATATTATCTTGAATTTGTCTTATGGACACGCTAGTGATAGAGTAGTCATTCAGTCCAATGTGTAGACATAACTTAATTGGACAGGTTTCCACATTGAGTTCGTTTGTTTAGATAATTTTTTAGGTATGTAGGACATGTTAACACATAATCATTAGCTTGGCAGCTACGCGATGCTCATAAACGAACTCCGTTTCGCCACTGAAACAAAGGAATTTCAATTAACATTGATTTACATGTACAGAAAAAGCAAGTTGCAAGAGATTTTTATTGAGAGTTGACAATATTTGTGTATTCCTATTCAAATTCAAATTCAAATTCAATACACTCTGTGAAAAAAAAAAGTGGAGGTACCCACTCAAAAGACCATGCTTGTAACATGTGGGTACCTCTGAGGGAAAGGGGGAAAGAGGGGAAGTAAAGGGGGTGAAAAACTTACAACTACAAAGAGTGCGGGAAACTGGGAAAGTCGGGAATAGAAAAGAAAGAAAGAAAGAAAGAAGAAAAAAGAAAGCAAAGGTGTGATAATAGGGATCAGAAAATAGGGAGAAGAGGAAGAGAGAGAGAGAGAAAGAGAGAGAGAGAAAAAACCTAAATTATTTTGATGCATACACCAAAGGGGCGAAGCCCACAGAGACAAATAGCGTTTTCGAGAGTGAAACAGTGTCGAGCTGCTTTCCAGCGGAACAAATTGTAACCGTGAGGGCACGTATGGAATATAAAAATACTAAACGCGGTAAAAATGGTCGATGCCTCAAGAGGACGCTGCCTACAGTGAAAGAAGATACATTACAGAATTATATTTATTCGGTTGCATTATAAGGCTTCAAAAGACTTCAAAAGAAAAATCTTCAATCTCTTTTTAAAGAATTCAATTTTAGAAGAATTCAATATTGATTTAGCTTGAGACATTATATCTCGGAAAACTAGTTACACGTTCATTCAAATGGACGCAGTGCTACAAATTACTTATCCATCCCAGCTAGATAATGAATCAAAATTCATTTCGTTAAAAGATATGCATAAAGGTATCTATACTGAACGCTGGGAAGTTGATTTCAAAGTAATACAGCCAAGACAGGAACTTTCCGTTGTTGGCTGCACGCCCTTCATGACCAGGAGAATGGGCGAAGCAAGTATTAAAGAACTTGACGATGAGTGAGTCTACTCGAAAGAAGGTAAAGTAGCAGCGTCCATTAACAGACAATAAATATTGTATACACATTGTACAGCCTCACATCATTTGAGTTATTATTATGCAGCGTGAGCTCTTCTTCCATTCGAATTTAGATCACATCGACAGTGAATACTTTTGATAATAGACCATAAACGTCTTTCATGAGACATACACACAATAAAATAAAAAAAATGCTTAAGTCTGATTTCTCCGGAACTTCAAGGACATAGTAATGAGACATCCGAAGAAATTGTCTTATAAGTCTTTCTTTGCTTGCTTGCGTACTTTACGTGCTTTGAGTAAAGACATCAATGAGAGATCGATTACAAATGCTTGTACATCTATCATCGCCGATCTATTCACAAAGAACTAAAAGCTCCCTCAACTTTGAATACTACGATGAGATGCATCTAAATGCATTTGGACACAATGAAGAAAATGCCGCAACACAAATAGTTAAGATGACGCATGTCCAACAAAGAGATTTTCAAAGTCGTCAGGAGATAAAGGGTTCTTATGGGCGCGGCTATCTGTCAGTTAATGTTTTGAAGACGGGAGAAGTGCTGATCAGAAGGAGGGGAGGCTTCCGTTGGAACACTGTGGCCTTGCGCTATGCTCCTACCAAAACGAGAGCTATTCTTTAAAGTTTATTTCGTGACAACGTACCTGTGATATTCAGGCCTACATCCTATACTTATCGACAGTTCTTCACGACAGTCAAGATTTCGCTGTCCATTGCAGGCTTTCTTGCTTTCTGGAGGTACGTCCTTTCTCAATATTTATCAAGATAAGACAAGACAGTTGGTCCGACCTTACTTACCGTTGACAAAAGATAAAAGTCCACGGAGGGAATTAACAGAAATAACTATTACCTAACTTACTGCAAGATACACTTTAATTCTTCGTCATGATAATGCGTAGCAGGCTTTGAATTAAACCGTAGGATAAACGCCTGTTATCAAAACATTTGGCCGCGCCTAATCATTTCTACTTGTAATAGTAATTATTTCATTAAATCTTTCATTTCTTCACAAAACATAGACAATTTTAATAGCTACTTTAATTATTTCTATCACCAGTTAGATACATTATACGAAGCAATTCCCTGAATTCAGGATTCAAAGAAAAATAACCAAACAAAATCAATCTCAAGGATAAAACGAGCCAACAATATGGAACGAAAAATCATTTCAAATTGAAAATGAAGGGTTTGCAGTTAAAGTCATCATTCTTATCTCATTTCTCCTCTCCAGCACCGGCTACACGATGGTCAACAGTTCTATCGCAGAGAGTCAAGAATGGACCAATGACACCGGTACAAAACCAATGCTCCTCTTGACTGCGATTCATCCTACAGTCACCTGGCAAGCTTTGGTCCTCTTCAGCATCATGTTAATTACAATCATCGCAAATCTACTAATTCTCCTCGCGTTCTGGGCAGAGAAGAAATTGTGGACATACTGCAATTACTACATCTTCAACATGACGGTGGCAGATCTCCTGGTCGGGTTAGTCTGTATGCCGTTTCGTGCGCAGATGTATCTCTTTAATAGTACTTGGATCCTGGGAAAAATTTTCTGCAAAGTCGATAACGGCCTCCAGAATGCTCTCCCCGGAGTGTCTGTCATGGGCATGGTGGTGATATGTATAGACAGATATTTTGCAACGTCTTTTCCCCTACAACATTACCGGCTGAAGAGTAAGAGGAACGCCGCCTTGATAAACGTTTTAACATGGGTGATTCCATTGGTGTTTTGGTTGGGAATAAGCACTGTTTGGGATTTAAGTCGTCCCGTTGGTCGTGTAAACTCAGCGGGTTTTTGTGGTGCTAACTATGCAAATTCGGTTTTAACGACTATAGTTGTGGTTGTCATGCGAGCCGTGTTGCCGTTCTTTATTATTGTCCCTCTATGCCTACGGATTTACCTTCAAGTGAGGATGAGTACTAATAGCTCGTGGAAGGACAACGTTATCAAGGAATTCGAGCAAGATACTCTACCTAGTAAGTGTTCACGTGACTTTAAGTTTCAGAAACAATCTGTATGCCACGTTAAAGGAATTGTTATGACTGTAAATTCGACCACAGCAAGTGTAGGAGACACAGATAAAAACGCTTTTGGTAGATCTGTACTTAGTGATAATATTACCAATACGTCTGCTGCCTACGAAACATCTCATGTTAATGACAGGTGGTCTCCACAAATGAGTGAAGACAAAATGGTGGTTAAACAATCCAAACCGGCTGACACAGTATGTCCAACCAGTTCGCGCTCACGACGTGACAAGAGCTCAAAGATGTCAACAACAGACGAAGTCAGAGTATTAGAGTCGCATGAGAAACGTCACCCGGCTTACGCCGAGAACATCTCGGAAACCCTGGCCGGGATCAATCAACGGAGGATAGCATTGAAAACAAATAATAAGGCCCTACGTACACTATCCTTTATCGTATTGGCCTTCTTCGTTTCATGGCTACCCAGCATCGTTGTTCTCATATATGCGTCCACTGACCGCCGGAGGTTCCGAAGCCTGCCCTTCGCCACTAAGTTACGGGAATCAGGACGATGGATATCTTTGTGCAACAGCACAATCAATCCTATAGCCTATGCTTTGGCACAACCATTATTCCGCCATACCATCATGAAGATATTTTGCAGGCGTCTGTTTAAGCTTTGAAATTTTCACCTACATCTCTTTTCCCGGCTCATCGTGTAGTCCTTTTGTTTGCCTAATGTAACGCATTGCTAGTTTAATTGATGTACAGTATACCTATTGACAGAGAAAATAATGATACATTATCAAAATTATGTATGTATATATATATAGGATTATATCAAAATTTAGATTTTTAGATTTTAGATTGTTAGATGAGGTCCGCCGGATCGACGAATGCGATTCTGAAGCATTTCTTTTATTTTGCAGAGAAACCATGTAAAGAAATTTGACTGTCGAAGTTTTATTTCCAAAAAAAATTACACTGAGAAAAGAAGCCTCTGCAGTGAAATAGTGAGGCTACCGAAATGAATCGATATCTCATTTGACAGCTTTGTAAGTTTAATAACCACTCTGACGAAAGTCCCTTCCTCCCATAGGTTATAATATGAGTATTTCGCAAGGAGACATGCTATGCAGGGTATTTTGGGGTCATGCCTAATCACCAAAAATGCGTTGACAGTGAGGAACATACTTTTTGACCCGTTTACAATGTTATCCGCGATTATTTCAATTTCAATTTCAATTTAATTTTCGTATTTCTCGACGGAAAATACATGATATATATATATATATATATATGGGTTTTGAGAATGTAGTCAACCAACAGCACAGAAATGAGTCATCTGTGTACTCTTCATTTTCTTTACACAGCCGTGCAAAAAGGTGTGCAACGAAAAAGCTGCACGGCGTGTTATCCTGTGACACATTACAGAAAAAGCTAAATGCGCGCTCACTGACGTCACAATGCATACTTTAGCAGTACGCAATCAAACAGCTATTACAGGCGCGTCGTGCGTTCTCAATCGCTTATTTCTGTAAACAATGTCTATTTCGTGCCTTGCGCATTTGTTGGAGTACAATTCTTGTCGAGTGTATTGAACAAACATCTTCGGACATCTTGACTTTTGAGAAAATTATCCATGTAGCTGACTGTCATTAACCCATAAAGGTACATGAAGAAATGCGATTGATTTTCGACTCACTTTATAAAACAAATAATGCACAGATTTAATTTCATGACATCATGGAGATGCAGCTCACTCTCGGGTATTCACAATTTCTTGCAATTTCGGCTTGCATGCTTCACCAATATATGGAGGGCGAGACGAGACACAATTGATACAACCATACAACTCCAATACGCTCGAGCGCTCTGTATTTCCACTTATTTAAGCACTCTCACCCGTGCATTATATGTATAATGAATCATGTATGGAATCATCTGATGTAAGTCAGTTTTATGATGCAATCAGACCTAACATAGTGTAGCTAATAGTCTACCTTGATGTTATGGTATCGTTTCGAATGGAACAAAAATGTGCTTGATCTCCACATAAAAAGAAGAAGAGAGTAATTATGAAAAATGCTTCATACTATTCACAACGTATGTTCGACATGTTGTAATCTCCCTCGATGTGACATTCATAGGCCTATCGTGGAGACGTTTCATGTTTATTTAGGGTCATGGCTGACCTGTGTCAACTTGTCTGTAATTTTCATTCTCTTTGGATGACACTGTAATACTTTCTCAGTCAACTTGTCATCAGTGTCCACACTACGATAATCCAGAGGGTTCTTAATTTAGAAAAAAATGAATCAAGGTCATTATTTCAATAGTTCGTTATTCCGAAACACACAAATGTAATAGGATTCGCTAATCCCAACATTTTTGGCGTTTTCCGCAGGTTCGTTGTTCCGAAGGCTCGTTAATCCGTAACGAACTGAAAGTGCGTGTCAGCGAGCCTTTGAAATTACGTACCTAATTCCATTTTTGCATTACCGACCTTCTGAATAATGACCCTATATTTCATATATTGCAGAATTTCGGACCTTCGGAATAACGAAACTTATTTCATTTCGCTCATACTTTGTCATACTTTCGCTCAGACTGTAACAAAACTCTCGAACATTAGGCCTGTAGTGGCTGTCTTCTTCATGACATGAGTATCAAGCAGCAAAATCTTAATGTTGATAGCCGCAGATATATTGATTCTACAGTCTAATCTTTTGCCTTGAACCTGCGGGAGCTTGGGACTTGGTCTGCATTTTTAATAGCACCGCCAATCTCATTGCGCATGCGGTAGCTCATACATTGTTTCGTCATATTATCTTGAATTTGTTTTATTGATACGCTAGTGATAGAGTAGCCATTCAGCTGGTTGTGTAGACATAGACATACGTGGACAGATGTCCACATTGATTTCATTTGTTTAGATTCTATAAGGATGTAAGTATTATGTTAACACATATCATTAGCTTGGCAGTTACGCGATGCTCATAAACGAACTTCATTTCGCCACTCCACTGAAACAAAGGAATTTCAATTCACATTGATTTACATATACATAAAGGGTAATGTTTCAAGTAGTTTTTATTGAGAGTTGACAATATTTGTGTATTCCTATTGATTTAGCTTCAGACATTATCTCTCTTGGAAAATTAGTTACGCGTTCATTCAAATGGACACAGTGATACAAATTGTCTTATCCATCCCACCTAATGAATCAAAGTGTATTTCTTTAAAAAGATATGCATTAAGGTATCTATACTGAACACTGGGAGGTAGATTTCAAAGTTATAAAGCTAAGAAAGGAACTTTGCGTTGCTATTCCTTATTGGCTGCTGCCCTTTATGACTGAGAGAACGGGCGAAACAAGTATTACTGACGATGAATGAGTCTACTCTGAAAAAGGTTCCTACTGAAAGTAACAGGGTCCATTAACAGACAATAAGTCTTGAATAAAAATTGTATGGCCTCACATCAATTGAGTTATTATACTGCAGCGTGAGCTCTTCTTCCATACTTTGGAGAATAGACAATAAAATCAACGTCTTTTACGACACACAAAATAATATTCAAGCTTCAAGGACATATCACTAATGAGATACCTAAAGAAATCGGTTTGTAAGTCTTTCTTTGTCTTCTTGCGTACCTTACGTGCTTTGAGTTTAGACATCAATGAGAGATCAAATGCTTGTACATCCATTATCGCCGATCTATTCAAAACGAACTAAAAGTCTTCTCAACTGTAAATACTACGATGAAATGCATGTTTTTTTTTTAATGCATTTGGACACAATGAAGAAAATGTCGCAACACAAAAAATAAGATGACGCATGTTCAACAGAGAGATTTCAATGTCGTCAGGAGTTAAAAGGGTTCTTATGGGCGCGGCTATCTGTCAGTTACGATCTTGAAGGGGGAAAGGAACGGATAAGAAGGCGGGGAGGCTTCGGTTGAAACACTGTGGCCTTAGGTTTGCGCTTTTATCCGACAAGAACGAGATTGGCTCTTTAAAGTTAGTTTCGTGACAATGTACCTGTGATATTCTGGCCTACATCCTATACTAACTGAGAGTTCTTCACGACAACCAGGAATTTGCTGTCCATTGCAGGCTTTTTGGAGGTACGTCCTTTCTCACTATTTATTAGGACAAGACAAGACAAAACAGGTGGTCCAATCTTGTTTCACAGTTGACAAACGATAAACGTCAACAGAGGGAATTTTCATAAATAACAGCTAGCTGACTTTCTGCAAGATGCGCTTCATTTCTTATTTGCAATAATGCGTAGCATGCTTTTGATAACCCCATAGGGAAAACGCCTGTTATCAAAGAATTCGGCCGCCTAATCATCTCTACTTGAAATAGTAATTCCTTCATCAATTTTTTTCATTTGTTCAACTAAATATGAAAAATTTAGTAGCTACTGTAATTCCTTTTATCAGAATAGAAACGAAATTATATGAAGTAATTTCCTGAAATCTACCAGGCGACATTCAACGAAAAAACATACAAAGTCAATCTCAAAGATAAAACGAGCCAAGAATATGGAACGAAAAATCATCTCAATTTGATAATGAAGGGTTTGCAGTTAAGGTCATCATTTTAATATCATGAGTACTTTCCCCTTTCCAGCATTTGCTACACGATGGTTAACAGTTCTGTCGCAGAGATCGCAGAGAGTCGAGAGTGGACCAATGACACCGGTACAAAAACAATGCTCCCCTTGACTGCGATTCATCCTACAGTCACCTGGCAAGCTTTGGTCCTCTTCAGCATCATGTTCATTACAATCATCGCAAATCTGCTAATTCTCCTGGCCTTCTGGGCAGAGAAGAAATTGTGGACATACTGCAATTACTACATCTTCAACATGACGGTGGCAGATCTCCTGGTCGGGTTAGTCTGTATGCCGTTTCGTGCGCAGATGTTTCTATTTAACGGGACCTGGATTCTAGGAGAAGTTTTTTGCAAAGTTGATAACGGCCTCCAGAATGCTCTCCGCGGAGTGTCTGTTATGTGTATGGTGGTGATATGTATGGATCGATATTTCGCAACGTCGTTTCCCATACACCATTATCGACTGAAGGGCAAGAAAAACGCTACATTGGTCAACGTTTTGACGTGGGTGATTCCACTGGTGGTCTGGATGGGAATAAGCACTGTTTGGGACTTGATCAGTCCAAGTGGTCGTGTAATTGCATCGGGTTTATGTGAGCCTAATTATGCGCAGTCGATTTTATCGAGCACAGTAGTCGTGATACTGCGGGCTGTGCTTCCATTCTTTATTCTTGTCCCACTTTGCCTAAGGATTTACCTTCAAGTTAGGATGAGTACTAAGTGTTCACAGGATTTTACGTTCCAAAAACAATCTGTTTGTCAGGTTGAAGGAATTGATATGACTGTGAATGAAACCATACCAAGTGTAAGACCGATAGAGAAGAACCGTTTGGGTAGATCTCCACGGAGTAAGAAGATTACCAATCGGTGTGCTGCCCCTGAAACATCTTATGTTTCTAACAGATTGCCTCCTCAGATGAGGGAAGACAAAGTTGTGGTCAAGCAGTTAAAATCCGCCGAAACAATTCGTCCGAAGATGTCAAATATATCAACAGTGGACGAAATCAGTGTATTAGAGTCGCCTGAGAAATGTCACCCGGCATGCCCGGTTTACGCCGAGAACATGTCGGAAACCCTGGCTGGGATAAATCAACGGAGAATACCATCGAAAACTAATATCAAGGCTCTACGTACATTGACCTTAATCGTGGCGGCCTTCTTCGTAACCTGGCTCCCTAACATCGTCGTTCTTATATTCGCGTCCAGTGACCGCCCGAGGTTCCGAAGCCTGCCCTTCGCCACGACGCTACGGGAATCAGCACTTTGGATATCTTTCTGCAACAGCACTATCAATCCTATAGCTTATGCGCTAGCACAACCGTTATTTCGCCGTGCGCTCGTGCAGATTTTCTGCAGGCGCCTACAAAGGCTTTGAAATCTTCACTTTCCTCTCTTTTCCCTGCTCACCCTCTAGTCCTTTGCCTTTTTTCTTCGCGTTATCATATTACATAAAAAAATGCATTCTTTGCGATCAGGTTAGGATAATGTCTGGTACTTTGATTTGTATATGTCCATAGGTATAGAAAGGAATTTGCCAAATTGATGCACACTGCATAAGTCAGAGGTTTAGCTGTGATCGGATTCACTAAATTGAACCTCCATGGGCTCACAGATCTCATCAATTTCATCAAACATGTTAATTCAAATCCATTTTCATTTCATATCTGTAAAGAATTGTCGTTAGAGTTGAAGTACCAACGTGTTGGAGATGGACTCTCTTGATAGCAGAAAAAGAAGCAATATCACATCAGAAGCCCAAGTAACAATGGTAACCATAGTCCATAAATGTTAGAGAAAATACGTATATGCCAATGTTACAAATGCGAGAGGTGTCCGACCGATGTCCGGTCTGGTGGAATTATTAGGCTGACTGCCTTGCGATGCCCAAGCGGACTCCTGTCTATTTTCCGTCACTCGTCGGTTGACCCAGCAAAATTGCTTACAAATAGACACTCGCAACCCGGCTGCCGAGCAGGTTTAATATGGGAGATTGTGAACATGGCCTCACCTGATTGATACCTCTAAGGATGAGGTATTGAACACAGAGTACACAGTAATAGTTTTCAAATCATCTTTTTTTTATCCCAACCAAAAGGTGTATAGAGTTATTCTTTTTTTTAACATCCCTTATTCTTGGCTCCCATGATTACCGATTGAGTTGCCATTGACCTTGACCATGATAAAAAAATTTACTGAGAAAATGTCGCCAAAAGTATGAATGTGAAACTTCGACCTCGTTTCAACCTAAATCGAACAAAGAAAGGATGATGAAAAATTTTGTCATTAATCCTATATAATTTTCAAAGAAATTAAATGTGTTGCCGTGAGGAATACACAATTCGACTCGACTTCTTTGTCATCCGCGAATATCATGTTTATAATCATTTGCTGTTAGTCAACTTTACGATGTAATCAAACCTAGAATAGTGCAGTAACTTCATAATCTAGTTTGATGCCATGGATGTCATTCACAATTGAACAAAATGTGCTTGATTGATAGCAGAAAAGGTAATGAGACGACCTACTTAATACTACTAATGCACGATGGGTTGTAATCTCCCTCGATGTTATATAATGTCATTGAGTCTTTTTTTTTGCGTTTGTTTGTGATCATGACTTGTGGAAACTTTAATATCCGTAATTCTCATTTTCTTTTTATGACACTTTGTACAACTTTCTCAGTCACCTGATGTGGTCCATCATCAGTGTACGCAGTACGATAGTGGGGTCTTGTTGGGCGATAATCGGAACCGCACAAATTTCCTATACCTAAAGACGTTTGATCTGGAATAAGATAGGATTCGTTAATCTCAACATTTGTGGCATTATTCCGAAGGTTGGTTGGTATGAAAAATGGAATATGTCTAAATGAATAATCTAGTTTGATGCCGTGGGTGTCAGTCAGAATTGAACAAAATGTGCTTGATTGGCAGCAAAAAAGGATAATGACGCGACCTACTTAAAGAGCCCCTGCAATCCAAATGCATGTTGATTTATGTTGATTTATGATACCCTCAACATCACTTTGTGATGAAACGAATATCTAGAAATATTCCATATATTTTCAACGACTTTTTTCCTATTTTCCTTTAGATTACTTGGGAACGCCCACCAAAAAATCCTTCTAAACCAATATTCCTCAGATGACTTCATCTGTCAATCATTGCTAAAGTACTGAAATGTATAACAAAACACATTGGAACGCGCCTTCCCCTCGAGTCAGCATAACTTGCATGTTCAGTTGACATGTTTTTTTTGTTAGTCACATTAATATCACAGAATCGTGCAAGTTATTTCTCAATCACCTTACGTGGTCAATTATCAGTGTCCTCAGTACTTAATGTGATCTTGTTGGGCGATGTTCGCTATTCCGAAGGTTTGTTAAATTGGAAATACACAAATTTCCTATACATTCGTTAATTTCAATATGTGTGGCATACACCAGAGGTTGGTTAATTCGAAAATGGAATAAGGAGCGTTATTTTGAAGAATTTTTTTTAACCCGAAAATAAAGCGTGGTTCTTTAATCCGAAAGGAACAGAGGGTGCGTACTATCGAGTATTCAGAATTACGAACCATTATATTTCATTTTCGGAGTAACAAACATTTGTGACTCTGCACCTCAAAACAAACAAAAAGTCGCCAGACATGAATTTTTAGTTAAGACCATATTCTGAAAGAGCAGACTTTCAGCTTTAAAATGATGTATAACTCAAATCAAATGGACTCTCCTAACCTATCTAAATATTGGAAAGAAAGCACAAACTCAGGAAAAATGTGAACTGAGAAAAGAGGCTCTGAAGTACAGTGTCTATTCAAGCGCTTAATCTTTACCAAACCGTGCTGGCTGTGCAATGAATGGGACAAAAAACAGGACGTAAACCACCAGAGTAACCACAATGAAGGGATTATTAGATTAAATTGAAATTAAGCACGCCTCATTAACACATTCTGTCCATAATTAATGCCAACTTTCAAAGCAGTAGCACTATCCTTTCAAAAGTTATTAGAGTTGAAAGTGAAGAGTGTGGACAAGGTTTTTCAGAAATGAAAAAGGGATTCTAAAGACACACCTAATCACACGAGTCTACCAAAAATGTTCGAGAGAAACTGCTAAAAAAACACACTTTCCTGCCCGTTTTATGATACCAAATTTTAGCATAATGTAAAGGAAGACCCGCTCTTTCAGAAAATATGAAAAAGTCAAGTTCGGCTAGGTTGACCCATTTCACTTATTTTCAGTCCTCATGCAAAATCAGTGTGTGCGACTTTATGTTCGTTTTGAGGTGCACGGTCACATTTGGAACAAGTGACTGCAACCGTCTCCTTTGCGTGTTATCATATTGGTAGGTGTGATCTATGTAGCCTCGTTACCATTTTAAGTATCATTCATTTCAAGCTCTACTCACAATATATCAGTGCAGAAATTCGCGTGTTTTTGCAGAATATCAAAGTGATTATTATTTTTTCAATCGCTTGCATTTGTGCTCATTGAGTAGTATATGTCATGTTATGTTATCGATGGTGTTATGCTAGATGATGTTGTTATGAAGCCACAGCATTTTGGCAGTGCAAAATTGTTTATAAAGAGATGTTATCTTCTTTTTATCAGCATTTGTTTATGATACCATTGTGTGTGTGTGGGGGGGGGGGCAAATGGAGAGTGGGAGGGGATATTCACCTATATTTGTACTTTCTCTTCTGCATTGGCATCGTTTAGTGAGTTTCGAAGAATGATTTCCCCTTTACCTCGCTATTTTAAAGGTCTGTAGAGTTATTTCCTTTTTATCATTCCTTCTACTTGCTCCCATGATTACAAATTTATGTGAAATTGACCTTGACCATGATCAAAAGTTTACTGAGAAAATGTCGCCATAAGTATGAATGTGAAACTTTGACCTGGCGTCAACCTAAATCGAACAAAGAAGGGGTGACGAAAACTCCGCACTTGCTCAATTTTTGCTAACGCCATTCCTGAATTTCAGTTTTAGCGCTGGTTTTGTCAGTTACCTTTCAATATTCTATGTCAAGGGTCGACTGAGTTGGTGATGTAGGATAGGGGTACCATGCAGGGAAGGCGTTGAGTCCAAATAGGACGAAAGATATTGAAATTTTGAATTCATTAGGAAACTAACGAGAAAATAAGTCAGGCTTGAAATTTGACATGATTGGTAGTCGGTGCTCCGTCTGATATGCTAAATATTCATAATCATCAAACCAACATTTCAATGGTCAAATAATAATACTTAGACTAATATTGATATGATGTGGGTGTGATAATTCAGTGGGATTGATTTACATTTTCATATGTCATAGTGAAACCTAACATCGATCTAAGTATGATCTGAAAATGAAATGAATCCACCGACACAACATCTATTTATGTTGAGAACATATTCTTATGCACTTCTTTACCCTAGCACGGTATGTAGCAAGGGAGTTCATACGGATTTTATCATATCAGAGATACGTCGTTTTATGAGTAAAGGTCTCGTAAAATGCATTAGCTGATATTAAAGGGATCCTATAGTTTACTAATTTCAAGTTTTTATTTTTTTTTTGGTGAGATAATGAGAAACCTCTTATGAAATATGAAAGAGCATGCAATTCCATTTGATGAAAATTGGTTTTGAAATGGTTGTGATATCTAACACACAGCGATTCTAATACAGTGTGGGACCCACCTTTGTTTTACTTTGTTTTTAGATGTTTCAGTCATTCCAAACCCGATTTTCATCAAATAAACTTTGAATTCCTCTTAAAATGGTATGGTCTGTACTATTTCATAAGTGTTTTCTTGGTATCTCGCAAAAAAAGGCCAAATTCTCATCTCCACAAAACTGTACCATCCCTTTAAGACAATTATAGTACATGATGAAACAAATAAACAACCCCTCCAAAAAAAAAACCCTGCCAAACTTTATCCTCTGTACACCTCCTCATGACGCAGACACTACCAACTACCAAAAATGGTATTTTCATATGTCGTGTTTATAGCCAGAAATAAAAGTGTGTCGTGTTACCGCTGTCCACTTCTATGTCAAGATGCCGAGCTCCTGTATCATCAAAATAGCAGAATACGGTGTACAGTAGATTTCGTTGATTTTCATTTTATCTTAAAAAGATTTTCGCAGGGAAAATGTTACTAGTATATGACAAGGGAGAAAAGTTATTTGTATGAATCATGTATATAGTAAACACGCAGTCTCTCCCCCCCCCCCCCCCCCCCGACACATACTCCCATAGCCGAAAAATATTTGGATGTTGACTTGTCCAGAATAGCATAAGGCTGTGCGGTAGTGAAAGGACCTGTGTGGTCATTTTAGCTCAAATTTGATGCTAGTAGGATACCTTGTTGGTATCATTAATTTCCTAGGCATGAATTTACTTTCTACTAATATGAGTCTAGTTGTAAGTGTGCACTGGTGTAAATTTCCAACGTATACTTGGCGATTTAAATACTCGGAATATAGCTGAATACACATTTGGATTAAAATCTGTCTATCATTCATGTTCAAAACATACTGAAAATATTTACTTGTACTTGAATGAAATACTGTAAAACGAGGAATTTTCGCGTGCACTTTAATTTCGCGAATTTCGCGAGCGCCAAGATTCGCGAAATTAAAATGCACGCGAAAGTCCTTGTTTACACTATTATGCATTGAACGCCAGTGGTACTTCGCGAAAATTTCATGCCACAAAAAAGGCTGCCGGTTCCAATTCGCGAAAAATTCATGCCGCGAATATATCATGTTTTACAGTATACCGTTGTGTTATTATGTACGAATTAGTTTTATGTCCTATCATGATCAGCGAGATCGCACAAAGCTGCAACCAAATGTTAAAATAAACTTACACAGTACGCTTTGGAAAGCCAGCATTAATATTTTTATTTTGTTTTCACTGTTGTCATCGTTGGTAAAACCCATTTCTGCAGCATCATCTATTTTTTCTATGTATTGGTTAATTCAAACTTACCTTCCGATATTACATTTTACAAAAGGTACTTTTACATGACTTCTACCGACATGAATTTTTTGACAAAATCAGTTACTTGAAATAATAGTAGATTGTAAGTTTCATCGATGTCCACTCATATTAACACTTTCTCGTAAACATCATACAAAGGAAATTGCGCCGTGTGAAAAAAAGACGAATCCATCAAATGCGCAAAAAAGATCTTTGTTATACAGTAAATGACGTACATGCAACGTACGTTTGTGTGTGATTAGACAGCCCAAAGACAGTTGTGACGGAGTTGGCGGCACAAATTGGCGCCCGTCACAAATTTTCGTCTGGCGACAATTTGTGATGAGGCTGACGGCACAAATTGTCGCCCGCCCTCGAAGCACATTTTTGGGGTAATATCTTCTTGACATAGTCATTGAAATACCTACACATAACTTACATGGCTACATCCATGCAAACAAGCCATGTAAAAGTCACGGTGAGGTTTCAAGGAAGTGTGTATGTGCGCGCGCACATGATAATTGAGTGTCCGTTCGTGCGTGTGTGCATGTGCGTGTGTGTGTGTGTGTGTGTGTGTGTGATATTGTATATTATGGAAGAATGTGTGTTGAGGTGGCTTACACATGCACAGTTTCCACATTATTGTATTATCACATTCCAAACACACACACACTCACACACAGCTATGTGTAAACGCATACACAAGTCACATAATACGCACCTACAAATCACACATAGCACATACCATGCAGCCCCCCCCCCCCCCCATACGCACACACACATACGCATAAATTAACCAGTCATACCCAACCCACCAAAAATTCACAGTGCATGACCGACGACAATTTGTGCAGCTACGTTTCATTTTGCAAGTACAAATTGTCGCCATCGACGTCAAATATTGGAAACCACACAAGCATCACAAATTGTCGCGAGACGACAATTCGAGACGGGGTGACAAATTGTGTCTCACCAGATGATCTTAGAGTTAGTGGTGAGTTTGGAAACATTTCCACTGACCAATTGATATATTAGGATAACTTTTATGACATAATTTTCATGCAGCAATTTTTATTATTGTCATTATTTTCATCAACCACACTTAAGATACGTTATTCAGTAAGTCTTTCCCGGACTGGAAAATGCTTTACGTGGTGTTTCAGTTCTTCAGTTCTTGCTATCGTGCGTGGAATATAATCGGACCATTACTCAGCAACACAGTTTCCAATATCAAAGTTTTATTTTCATATGGGTGAAAATAGTTACAATACTGATCATTATCAAACCAATTGGTTTTAATGGCGTATCAGCTTATGAAACCAGTTATTTTAAGAATATGGTAACGAGTATAACGGTTGTTCCTTTGGAAGCAGTAATTACATTTTGTGTTCTTTTATATGAACGGGTTCTGATATATATACATTAAATAGATTGACGACAAAAATTAAGAGATTGAATGTCCAAAGACGATTTCTACATATAGTACCCAACTGTGCTACGTGTTTTTTCTTATCCATCCCTTAATAATCAATGAAAAAATATCAAAAGAAATACGCACAATTCATCTCTACTGAACACAAAGATGTTGATATTTGTGTAATACAGATAAAGAGGAAACTATATCTTTCTAATGTCTTATTGCCTACATGTGATTTATTGCGATTTTATATTGAATAGACGAATGGAGCGTTATATGAACTTGAAAATGAGTGAGTCAACTAGAAAATATAGTGTTTTTTGATACTGAAAGTAGCAGCACCAACTAACCGACAGTAAGTCGTGAATACACATTATATATACCCTCACAACATCCCACTTATCATCCTGTTATGCGATCTTTCATTAGAAATTAAGCGCATCGCCAGTGAATGCTTTTGAGAATTGATCGTATTTCAAGGTCTTTCAGGAGACACAAGAGCTCAAGTTTTATTTCACGGGTGCTTCAAGAATAAATCCATATTGTAATATCTATCAAGATAATATCTCGGTCATTGTTTACCTCGTTGAATTGCGTACCTTGCGTACTTTCAGTTCAGACATCAATGAATGATCAAATGACATCCATTAGCGTCGAACTGATAAAAAACAACAACTAAAAGTCATCTCAACTTTAAATATTATGATAAGAGTAATAACTTCAGTGCATTTCAATACAAAAGAGAAATCTAGTGAAACGATAAGTAAAGGCGACGCATGTTATATAGAAAGATTTTCAAAGTCGTCAGTAGCAAAAAGGGTTCTTATGGGCGCGGCTATCTCTCAGTTTTTAATGACTGAGAGACACGAGAAATGCGGATCAGAAGGAGGGGGGGGGGGGCAATCGGCTGGAACACTGTGGCCTGTGTTATTTCATATAAAAGTTAGTTAGTAACAACGTGCCAGTCATATTCCGGCCTATACTGACTGACAGCTCTTCACGTCGACCAGAAGTTTGCTTGGAATCGCAGGATTTCGGACGTGAGGTGGGTACTTTCTCAGTCTTTCCCAGCAAAAGAGGAGACAATTGGCTCGATCTAATTTCACCATTGTCAAACGATATGGACATTTAATGAAGGAATGTACGTAAATAACACTTAGCTGACTTACTAGAAGTTGTGATTTATTTCTTATTCATGATAACATCTAGCGTGCTTTGGATTGACAGCTACAGTTGGTTTGTTACATAGATGTACAATGCAGCCTTTTGGCAGAGCCCGATCATTACTTCTTGTATTGATCATTCATTCATTCACCTTACAATTAACAAATGTGTATAATATCTTTTTGCCTATCATCTAATTGCAAAACGTCGAACGAAAATCATCCCAAATCATCTCAATAAATACTGAAAGGTTTGCATCCAGGATCATCTTTCTAATGACATGGGTATTTTCAATTTTCCAGCATTTACTCCACGATGGACAACAGTTCTATCGCAGTAACCAATGACACCGGTACAAAAACAATACTCCTCTTGACTACAATTCGTCCTACAGTCACCTGGCAAGCTTTGGTCCTCTTTTGTATCATGTTAATTACCATCTTCGCAAATCTACTAATTCTCCTGGCGTTCTGGACAGAGAAGAAATTGTGGACATACTGCAATTACTACATCTTCAACATGACGGTGGCAGATCTCCTGGTCGGGTTACTCTGTATGCCGTTTCGTGCGCAGATGTTTCTTTTTAACGGTACCTGGATTCTAGGAGAAATTTTCTGCCATGTCGATAACGGCCTCCAGAATGCTCTCCGCGGAGTGTCTGTTACGGGTATGGTGGTGATATGTATCGATAGATATTTCGCAACGTCGTTTCCCATACACCATTATCGGCTTAAGGGCAAGAAGAACGCGACTTTGGTCAACCTTTTGACATGGATAATTCCACTGGTGTTCTGGTTAGGAATAAGCACTGTTTGGGACTTGATCAGTCCAAACGGTCGTGTAAAATCCTCTGGTTTATGTGAAGCTAATTATGCACAGTCGGTTTTATGGAGTACAGTAGTCGTAATAATGCGTGCTGTGTTGCCATTTTCTATTCTTGTCCCACTTTGTCTACGGATTTACTTTCAAGTGAGGATGAGTACTAACGCGTCGTGGAGGGACAGCGTTATTAAGGAATTCGAACCACATAGTCTACCTAATAAGTTCCAGGAACAATCTGTATGTCAGGTTAAAAGAATTGATATGACTGTGAACGAAACTACAGCAAGTGTAATGTCTATAGACACGGACCCTTATTGTTTAACGCGGAGAAAGAATATTGACAATATATGTGGTACCTCTAAACGATCTTACGTACCTGACAGGTGGTCGTCTCAAATGAGGGAAGAGAAAAGCTCAACGATTTCAATAACGGACGAAGTCAGCGTACCAGAGTCGCCTGAGAAACGTCACCCGGGTTACGGCGAAAGCTTGTCGGAAAACCTGCCAGGGATAAAACAGCGGAAGATAGCCGCCGTGAAAACAAATAGTAAGGCCCTACGTACATTGACCTTAATCGTAGCGGCCTTCTTCGTAACCTGGCTCCCGAACATCGTCGTTCTTATATTTTCGTCTAGTGACCGCCCGAGATTCCGAAGGCTACCCTTCGCCACGACGTTACGAGAATCAGCACTTTGGGCATCTTTCTGTAACAGCACGATCAATCCTTTAGCTTATGCACTGGCACAGCCATTATTCCGCCGTTCACTCATGAAGATATTTTGCAGGCGCCATTAAAGTTTTGAAATGGTCACCCTTCTCTCTTTTCCTTGCTCACCCTATAGTCATTTTGTTTGCTTTATGGAAGTGTATTCCTTGCCATCCTGTCACGATAAGGTCAGATATTTCGATTTGAAAAAGCTGTGAATATGGAAAGAAATTTCTCAAATTAAGGCACCCTTCATAAGTCCGAGATTAAGCTTTAATGGTATTCACTAATTTAAACTTCAAAAGGTTGCAAAAGCGGCCATAAAAAGACCCTTGACACTCGTCTTCTGTTAAATATAGGGTGTATTTCTGTTTCATATGTTTTATTTTGCAGATAAAAGAATATAAGTATACTTGTTCTGAAAAGAAAAATATGGTTGATGAGACACCCATTTTCGTATACCTCGGTCGCAAGTAAAGCAGTGTGGCTTTCATTTGGAATCTATAAAGTCAAACCATACACGGTTGGTTGATATCGTCAATACCATCAGACATGTTAATTTGAATCCACTTTGATTTCATGTCCGTAAAGGATTGCAGTAAGGGTGACGTTAAGGTGTGGGAGCTGAACTTTCTTGAGAGCAGAAAGAGAATTAATGTCATTATATCAGAAGTCCGAGTAGCAATGGCAACAAGTGTGAGAGTAACTATATTAGTATTATGCTGTGGTCACAAATAAGACATGAGACGTCCAACCTTAATGCAGCCTGCCCGGGCGCCGGTGAAATTACAGTATCATCCAAATATTTTTTGAGAAGTCGAGAGGGCTGACAGCCCTAGCAATGCCTTAATAGTGTCATGTCGATTCTCGTCAGTTGTTGGTCGATTTCAGTTAAAAACTTGACAAATTGGCTAAAACGCCTCTCCACCCTACTGATGAAAACTGCTGTTTAATATGATTTAAGTTCTTATTTTCTTTTATTCCTTTTTTTCCAGGACTTCTGTACTTTCGGGACTATTTGATAGTGTTAATGATGGAACAAAAAAAAAACATACATTGAATTTTTGGCTATCTTTACCCGCTTTCACGACTGTGTTTCATAAATTATGATATACCTCATTAAAACTAAAGTGCGAATCTGCAGTTTTTGCTTAATTTTGCAGAGAAAAAAAAATAAGGAAGTTTTATCACTGTTCTTCTCACTGGTCTTGACGGACATACGGCTGCTGAAATATATTTGAGTGTTTTAACTTGTCCAGAAATAGTATAAGACTGCTTACTGACAGGACTTGTGTGATTATTTTGTGTGTTATTTTTCTTTTTTCAAAAGAAGAGAAATCCCCTTGTTCTTAACTGATCGAGTCGAACCATTAAATGTTCAAAAGGATTTGTCATACAACGAATGACATACGTTTGTGTGAAGATAAGACAGCGCAAATATCATCTTAGAGTACATGATGAAGTTTGCAAAAAAAAAAAAAAATCCAGTAGGCAATTGCGTACCTGAGTATAAAAAAGACCCAAGTCCATTACAGAAATTATAGAATGAATAGAAATCATTGAATCATTTCCTAATGTTTGTAGTAATTTTGAGTGAATGGAATATTATCTCTACAGATTTAAATGTAAAACATTCCTTAGACTGATTATCTGTCTTTGCATGACTTCGTAAAAGGTCTCCAAAGACGATAGCCAAATTTGGACTTGGGTCGTTTTTATATTCAAGTATTCAATGATATTTTTGGGTAACTTTTATATTGCAATCTACTGCAGCGTTATTTTGCGCTGTTCAAAGTTAAATCGACCTATCATGAGATACATTATTTCGTCATTTCCGCAAGTGTTTTTTTTTTTCTGAAATGACCCAACTTTTACGCACCAACATCGTTCCAAACATCTAAGGAATAAACATATGACGCACAATGATGATCAACGGTTTAACTTGGTTATTTTCTTTTTTAATACTGGTCGGAATAGTTACAATACTGAATTTTTTCAGCCAGTCGGTCCCAATGGTGCATCATCCCACAATGCCGATTATGATATACAGGGTGGCCCAAAAAGAACGGAACGCCTAAGATCTTTAATTTCAGCAATACTGTTGCAAATATGTCATCATGTTGCATACTATTAGAAAGGTCATTCTTTTTTCAATAGAATGACACCAAACTTTTTAATTTCAGTTAATGCGTTACGATTTTAGGCCCATTTTTGTAAACCCTTGCAATTTTCAAAATGTAATCATTTTGCACTCTCAGAGATACAGAAACCAGTGAGAATTCGGCTTACCGTAGAACCAGTAGCGTTCACAATGTGCAGAATGTGGGGCGGACAGTGTTATTGTCGTCAGGTCGTCTCATTCACAATGGTAACGGAGAATGACACTCACATTCCACACATTGTGAACGTTACTGGTTCTATGGCAAGCCGAATTCTCGCTGATTTCGGTATCTCTGAGAGTGCAAAATGATCACATTTTGAAAATTGCAAGGGTTGACAAAAATGGTCCTAAAACCATGATGCATTAACCAAGATTAAAGAACTTGGTGTCATTCTTTAGGAAAAAGAATGACCTTTCCAATAGTATACAAAATAATGACATATTAGGAACAATATTGCCAAAATTAAAAATCTGAGGCGTTCCGTTCTTTTTGGGCCACCCTGTATATATATATATATATATATATATATATATGTACATATATATATGTATATATATATATATATATATATATATATATATATATATATATATATTTATACACAAATAGTAATAGTATTTGTTTGAAACACATTTTGTGTTCTTGCACCACTCTGCGTTCGGATACACATTTACGTGTAATTCATGACAAAAGATGAGAGACTGACTGTCCACAAGAGATTTCTATACACATATGCAACTGTGCTAGAAGGTGTCTTATCCTTCCTTGCTATATTGACACAAAATCTTTAGAAAAATATGCACAAAGGTGTTTCTGCATGAACAGAGGGATGTTGATTTCAAACCATTAATGCAGCTATTGAAAAGCTGAAACTTCACCTTGCTCATGTTGCTTATACCTTATTGGCTTCCTGTGCTTTATATCGACTGATATCGATTGTAGAGAAAAAAAATGTATTAAGAAGACTTAACGATGAGTGAATCAATTCCAGTTATAGTTCCTTTTTACAGAAAGTAGCAGCGTCCATTGACCGACAATAAGTCGTGGTTCACATCATTTGAGCTATTATGTCACATGAGCACGCTCTTCCGTTAGAAAGTACAGCCAACAAGCAGTGAATACTTTTGAGAGTAGACCATATTTCAAGGTCTTTTATAAGACACAAAAGCTCAGGTTTGATTTCTTCTGTGCTTCAATGGCAAATCAATAATCACAAACTGTCAAAGCTATCATCTCTTTTTTTTTTTTTGCCTTTAAACCTTGCGTAGTTTACGTGATCTCAGTTAAGATATCAGTGAAAGATCAAATAACATCTATTATCGTCGATCTATTAAAAATAAGTAAAAGTCTTTATAACTTTGAACACTCTGATGAAAGTGATAACTTAGATGCATTTTGACTCAATAAAAAGTCTGGCAAAACGGTAAGTAAAGGTGACGTATGTTCAGAGCAAAGATTTTCAAGTCGTCAGAAGCTAAAAGGTTTCTTATGGGCGCGGCTATCTCTCAGTTTTTAAGGTCTGAGAGACACGAGAAGTGCGGATAGGAAGGAGGGGAGGAATCGGTTGAAACATTTTGGTCTTTCTAAGTTTATACCTACAAGGACGAGAGCTGTTCCTTCAATTTGCCTGTGATATCTAGGCCTACATCCTATGCTAACTGAAAGCTCTTCAAAGCACTCCGAATTTCGGCGTTTGTTAGCAGGATTTCTCACGTAAGTTACATTTTCTCACTATCTATATCATATCTCTATCCTTTCTAATTATTTTTCAGCACACACAATATTGATCATTGGTCCGATCATATTTCACCATGAGTTGGCAATCTATGAACGGTAAATGCACGTAAAACTATTGTTACTTGACGTACTGCTGGTTGCGTTTCATTTCTCATTTGTGATATAGTTCCTAGCTTGCTTTGGATGGACGCGTATATAGGTACAGTAGATACCGGAACAATCCAGCCTTTTGGCCGAGAACAATCATTTCTCCTTATAGTGATGATTCTTTCACTTAATCTTTCATTTGTCTTGAAAAATATGGAATATCACTCTGGCTTTCATGAAACTAGGTTTATCAACATAGAAATACACGCCACAGCAGAAGCAATTTCAAGAATCATTTATGGCGATATTCGAGGAAAAAAGGCAGAACTAAAGAATGTCGAAGGGAAAAAATCTTCTCAATAAAATGATAATGAAATGTTTGCAGAGAAGGTGGTATTTGTAATCTCATGAGTATTTCCCCCTTTCCAGCATTTGCTACACGATGGTCAACAGTTCTATCGCAGAGAGTCAAGAATGGACCAATGACACCGGTACAAAAACAATGCTCCTCTTGACTACGATTCATCCTACAGTCACCTGGCATGCTTTGGTTCTCTTTGGCATCATGTTCATCACAATCATCGCAAATCTACTTATTCTCCTCGCGTTCTGGGCAGAGAAGAAATTGTGGACATACTGCAATTACTACATCTTCAACATGACCGTGGCAGATCTCCTGGTCGGATTAGTCTGTATGCCGTTTCGTGCACAGATGTTTTTATTTAATAGTACCTGGATTCTTGGAGAAGTCTTCTGCCATATCGATAACGGCCTCCAGAATGCTCTCCGTGGAGTGTCTGTTATGGGTATGGTGGTGGTATGCATCGATCGGTATTTCGCGACGTCGTTTCCGATACACCATTACCGGTTTAAAGGTAAGAGGAACGCGACTTTGATCAACGTTTTGACATGGGTAATTCCACTGGTGTTTTGGATGGGAATAAGCACTGTTTGGGACTTGATTCGGCCGATTGGTCGTGTAAAATCATCGGGTTTTTGTGGTGCTAACTATGCACTGTCGGTTATAACGACTATACTAGTAGTACTCATGCGAGCTGTGCTACCATTCTTTATTCTTGCCCCACTATGCTTACGAATTTACCTTCAAGTGAGGATGAGTACTAACAGGTCGTGGAAAGACGGCGTTATTAAGGAATTCAGGTCAGATAGGGTACCTAATAAGCACTCACGTGACTCTAAGCTCCAGAAACAATCTGTATGTCACGTTAAAGAAATTGATGTGTCCGTGAACGACACCACGGCGAGTACAAGACCAATAGATAAGAACCCTTTGGGTATATCGATACGGAGGAATGACAATGGGTGTGCTGCCCCCGAAAAATCTTATGCTCCTGACAGGTGGTCTTGTAAGACAAACGAAGACAAAGTAGTTGATAAACAATCAAAATCAGGTGACATAGCATGTCCAACTTCCCGCTCACGACGTGACAAGACCTCAACGATTTTAATAACAGACGAAGTCAGCGTAACAGGGTCGCCTGAGAAACATCACCCGGGTTACGGCGAAAGCTTGTCGGAAAACCTGTCCGGGATAAATCAGCGGAGGATAGCATCGAAAGCAAATAATAAGGCACTACGTACATTGACTTTTATCGTAGGGGCCTTCTTCGTAACGTGGCTCCCCAACACCGTCGTTCTTCTATTTGCGTCCAGTGACCGCCGGAGGTTCCAAAGCCTGCCCTTCTCCACGACGTTACGCGAATCGACGCTTTGGCTATCTTTTTGTAACAGCACGATAAATCCTATAGCCTATGCACTGGCACAACCGTTAATCCGCAGTACGCTCATGAAGATATTTTGCAAGCGCCTATTGAAGCTTTGAAATCTTCAACTTCTTATTCCGTTTCACCCTATAGTCCCTATATTTTGCTTGATCTGTACATTGCCATTTGACACTTTTAAATGTAATGTTCCTTGCCACCAAGTCATGATAAAGACTGATATGTTTATATCAATGTGCCTGATGATATAGCAGGAAAAATCAAGTAAATGCACACTCTCAAATTCGACATTTTTGGTATGGCCAAACTCACTAAATTGAACTTCATTGTGAATGCTATCATACTTGAGGTTCACAAATCTCGTCAATGTCACCAAACACGCTTATTTGAATCCGTTCGCAATGACAATAGAGATGTTTGAGTAACTGTATACGCAATTGTCACAAATCGGAGCGGTGGCCGACCGGAGTTACGGATATGTAACCTGCTCATGCGAGGTTTGAATTACGGGATCACTCGAATATGTCTAGAGAAGTGAAGAGAGTGACTGCCCTTGCGATGTCCCGACAGTGTCCTGTAGATTTTCCGTTTAGTCGTTGGTTAATTTGAGTTAAAAACTCGACAAGTATGGCTAAAAAGCCTCATCACTTGGCCTACCTATAGCGGAGTAAATTTCGGAAGTTGTAACCATGGCTATAACTGATTCTTATCGTTATAGAGATCAGGGAAAGAGGGTACAGCACATAGGACTCGTTCTCATTTTACATTTTTATTCCAAAGAAATGCTGATGTAAAGTTCTACTAACCATGAGTCTGCTTCTTAATCCTTTATGAGTTTTTTTTTAAGGAATTTTCTTCTTGAGGGACTGTTTGATCAGTCTATGGGGAAAAAACCCCCCGAAAAACATGTTCAATGCTTGCTTATTTTTGCTCATCGTATCGACTTGAAAAAAAAGATACAAGCGTGAGAGATAGGAGGACGTCCTATTAAATGAGATCTGATAGAGGAGTGCAAATCTGAAGTTTTTTTTTTTATTGTGCACTGAAAATATGTTAGTTTAAATGTCAGTTTTTACTCTTCATTACCATGATTACTGTCCTTGACGGACATATTCCAAAGGCTTATGAGAAAACCATTTTCGCACCCCTCCCGCCGGAATTCTATCCCCTGATACCAATCCACCGTGCCTGAGAAAAGAAACTGCATTAGTAAAAATGATGTGGATACGTTGGATGAATCGCTGAAGCCAAGTGATACAGTATTTGTTTATATCCTATCCATTCTCATCGGCGCCTTCGTACGTTGAATGGGTGATAGCGATAATCATTCTGACAAATTCACCCCAAAGGAAGTACGCGAATATTAAGTTTCTCGGCGACGAGGAGACAAGGTAAGCCACAACCTTTGTCGTCATATCTAAGCAACGAAATGCATTACCGTAAGGAGCATACCTTTTGATCCGGCTCCTATGCTATCCGTAAATATGGCGTAAGGAATCATTTGGTGTGGCCTATTCAAACCTTCGAAAGTGCAGTTACTTCAAAATCTAGTCTGCTGCCATGACGAAACTAAATGAGCTTGATTGACCGCAAAAGTGAAATGACGTGATTTGATTCATACTACTAGGCTAATACAAGTAACATTACACGGGTTGTAATATCCCTCGATGTGCTATATGTCTTAGAGTCATTCTACATTCACTTGTGGTCATTGCTGGTGTCAACTTATCTGTAGTTTTCATTCACTTTGGATGACACTGTAATATTGCCTCAATCAGCCTATCCCCTTGTCATCATCAGTTATTCCGAAGATTCGGGTTTTTTTTCTGAAAAATCTAAGTAATACATAAAGAAGATGAAAATGAGCGAACCTTCAAATAACGAACCTTATCTTATTTTCGGATTTGTATAATTATTCTCCATTTCACTTTAAAAAATACACGGAACAAAACAGAAATTATACATGAATCAAACAAAGATTTGTGTCAGGATATGACATATTTTGTATTTGTCACGTAATAAATTGTCTCATTGTACTACAATGGTACTGTTTATTAGGTAGCTCATGTAAGAAATTGATGTTATCGCAATGGTTACAAAAGAAGTGCAGCTTTAAAGACAAAAGCTTGCATCAAAATAACCATATAAGGAGATGTTGCGATGCACAATCAAAGTAAAAGAGAGTGATTTGGAATTAAATGTTTTGGGGATGAGTAAACCCTACATGACGTCAAAATACGAGGAAAGGGTATCCCTGGTAGTATGCCTCATACTATCTGGTATGTGGACGTCATTCACGACGTCAGACACAAGTTTCTAGCTAAGTCACAACAGGACCACTTCAAAGAATTTTGGTTTCCGTGGACAGGAAGTGATGACGTCAAGCAGGGGCTTGACCAATGCAAAATGAGATGCTCAGGAAAGTTTTGACAGACAGAAAACGCCAACCAATAAGAAAAGGGGGCAGGACTTCTATGAAAACTTTCTAGGAAGTCACTTGACTACATTTAACTAATTTTACATGGAGACCTATGGTCCAACGAATGTATAAATATGCAGTGTTTGGGCATAAAATTCAGATGCCACATTATTTGCGGAACACTCAGAACCAGGCTACGTTACTTCGAGATTGCGAAGTTAGAGAGTAGCAGAGTGTTATTTGGACTCAGTGTGATTCAGGGATTGTTGCATTTCGGCTTGGACAGCCTGACCGTCCAGCAGAGAATCTAGGAGGATTCGAGTGTAAACACCAACAACTGTTGGTGTTTAGGGTTCCAGGGAGAGAGCCACCGTTTAGGGTTCCAGCGAGGACCAAGTTTAGGGTTCCAGAGAGAGCCACAGTTTGCGGTTCCAGAGAGGACCAGAAGTAAGGGGAGACGACCCGCTACTTCAGGCAGGGCATCGTCGACAACCTAGAGCAACCAAGCACGGGAGCTTCTAGAATAAACCAACGAGCAGAGCAACCAAGCTCAAGATCAAGTGGAATTGGATATCTGTATTCAAGTTTGTACTGTGTTATTATTGTAAACGACCCCAATTTGAGACCAGTATAATAAATCTTATTGATTGTTATATTGTAAGGACACTGTGTGATTGGCTATTTATTTCGAGGCACATTAGTTGCACAAGTCGAAAGAGTTGAATGAGTGAATGGTCTGCTAACAATCTGCTGCATTTAGAGAAAGTCAACCTTTGACTATAGAAAAGATCCCAGTCGCAGGGAGGACTTTCGTTCCCCATATTCAGAGGAAAGTCCCCTGTGACAATTACAAACTGGATGGATTGACAATTTCAGATCATAGCGTATCGTAACTGCCTCCTTTTGCCTGCTGTTACATTGGTAGGTGTGATCTATGTAGCCTCGTTACCATTTCGCGTATCATGCATGTTGAAGTTTACACATAACGCATTTCTGCGGAAAGTATTGTTTACTTGCAAAATAGAGTGATCATTTGTTGCCATCGCTGACATTTGTGCTTAGGAGTATATATATATATATATATATATATATATATGTTACTTGCAGATGATGTTAAAACGTAATCATCATGATAGCACAAAACTTAAGTCATTTATAAAGAAGATGAAACATGTTCATTACGCATTAATTTATATAGACCTTTGTGTGTTTGTGGGGGGGGGGGGGGGAGGGGTAATGGAGAGTGGGAAGAGATATTCTTGTAGTTTTCCCGATTCTTTGTCAATTCAATTCAATTGAATTCATATATTTTCATTCTTCTTTTTTCCAACAAAACATAACACAAGATAAATCAGGTATTACATCACAAACAAAAACATTTGCCTTTGCAATAGATAAATGATATCGATAAACATAAGAGGGCATACTGGCAAGAAACAAAAAATAATACAAAGTCATGCTTCAGTTGAAAAAAAAAAATAGAGAGGTCCACTAAAAAGCAAAGCTTGTATATTGTGAACCACTCATAACACTTATGAATTACTTATTTTTTGGCATTGCCATCGATTAGTCAGTTCGGAATTCTCATTTTGCACCTATACCCGTATCTCCTGCAATATTCTAGGGAGATATGCAAACAGCAAAGACAGTATTTTGAAGGTCTGTGAAGATGCCTCCTTTTTACATTTTCTTATTTCTCTCTCTCTTTACGCTCATGGTTACCGATCAGTTGTTAACTAAATCGGTAGCAGAGGCGCTACGTAGGGATCACATTGGACCCAATACTTTGTAATATGAAAGAATAATGCGATATGATTAAAAAACCAACAAAAAATGGATACGGAAAATGGAAAAGGGAAGTAATTTCACGGAAATGTAGTTTGACATGATTTTAATCGTTAGTCATTCATATTAGACTCATATGATCATTCCAAAATATAAATTGTAGAAAAAAAAATTATACTTAATTTGATTTAATTATGATATAAACGTAGTGCTTCATTGTGATTGATTGTCATTGTATAACAACCATTGAAATAACTCTGGATGACTGTAATTCGAAGTGAGATGAGTCTACTTACACATTAAATGTTAAAAAGTTCGGTATCACAGCACCTAAAATAGCAAGAGAAGTTTAGATAGATAGAACATGTACGAGATAAACCGTTTAAAGTAAAGATTTCCAAAAATGTATTACCTAACAATTATGCATACTGCAAGATTAAACTAGACAAGCGCAAAACATTACTTAGTATCCTTTGTTCACCTCTTCATGTAATTAGCACTACCAAAAGTGAATTTTTCATTTAAAGCCTCACACCTCCAAAAATAGTAGTCTGTCGTATTACCGCTAATATCCACTTCCTTTTTCAAAAAGCCTATTTCTCGCCCACTTAAAACAGCAGAGTGCAGTATTGTTCACTGTTCTCTACTGTCAGGACTTGTGCGTTCATTTTAAATGAAATTTGACGTTTGTAGGATACCTTGTTAGTATTAATATTCTCGTAAGGAAGAATTTACTTCTGTTGATATTAGTCTCGTGTTAAGTGTGCATTTCTGTAAACTCTAGATTTTTGGACGGTTACTTGGGATGCACTGTAGACGTGTTTGGACTAAAAAGCTTTCTACCATTATTTCTAAAATCATGTAGTGCAAAATTCGCGTATTTTGTCTGTATTTGAAGGAAGTATACTCTTTTGGTAAAAATATAAGAGTAATGATATATCACTGTTTTATCCTGTTTATCACTGCTACCAGTTATGATTACTTAAACCTTTAAACATAATGTTGAAATAAACTAACATATTACACTGTGGATACCCACAATTAGCATGTTTTCGTTTATTTTCACTGTATTATGATGGTTGCTACAACCCATTTCTGGAGTTTAATCTATTGCTTGTTTGCATTGGTTTATTTCGATTTTAACTATTGTCATTACATCTATCAATATGTCTTTGAACACAACTTCTACCGAAATTATTTTTTTTTTTCAGATAGCTGCCACTTGCAGTAATAGTGGTTATTGTAATACATCCAAAGAAAGGTTTTTAAATAGAAGATTACATCAAATGCGAAAAATGAATTTTTGTCATGTAATGAATGACATACCTTTGTGTAATGATAAAACATCGTAAAGATCACCTTACAGTAAGTGATAAAGTGTGCAAAAACTTTCATTGAGCAATTGATATTTTAGGATAACTTTATATCGCAATCTTAATGCAGCGTCATTTAGCGTGGTTCAAAGTAAAATCGACCTTTCTGAAGAAACATTATTTCGTACATTCCGCAGTCTTTTCCAGACTGGAAACTGCGCTGCCCGGTGTTTCGGTTCTTGGCATCGTAGTAATGACCCGGCCGTTACTCATCTTTTCCGTTATTTAATCAGTAAACAAGTGACATGTAACGGTATAACTTCGTAGGTTCCTGTTGTGAAATGAGTGGGAATAACTACAGTACTGAACTCTATGAAACCGATCGGTCATAATGGGGCATCACCTTTATATCACCTTTCTACACGTAAAGAATATGGCATCTAGTATAACGACTGTTCGTTTGGGAGGTATAATTCTATTTTGTGTTCTTGCACCAGTCTGCGTTCGGATACACATTTACGTGAGATCGACTATAAAAAAAAAATGAATAGGAGATCGACTGTCCAAGATAATTTCTTCATACCAAGCTGTGCTAAAAGGTGTCTTTTACATCGCAGCTGCATTGTATGAAAATCTATTCAAAATATCCCTAAAGGTAGCTCTACTAAACACGGGGATGTTGATTTGAAAGTATAAATGCAGCTATGGTGGAAACCTCATCTTGCTTATGTTGTTGATGCCTTATTGATTGTCAAAAAAGAAATTTCATAAAAAGACTTAAAGATGAAGGAGTGAATATGGCTCCTTTTTCCTGAAAGTAACAATGTCCATTAACCGACAATAAGTCTTGAACACAGAAAATCTTGCCTCACGTCAGTTGAGCTATTATTCGGTCACGTGAGCACGTTCCTCTATTAAAAAGTGAAGCCCACCGGCAGTGAATGCTTTTGAGAATAAAACACATTTCAAGGTCTCGCATGAGTCACAAATACTCAAGTTTAATTTCCATTTTACTTCAAGGACAAATCAATAATGATATATCTATCTAAGATATCATCTGAGTCGTTCTTTACCTCTTGTGAACGCGTACCTTACGTGCTTTCAGTTACTAGTATATGAAAGATCCAATAACATCTATTATCGATCTGTTAAAAACAGGTAAAAGTCTTCTCAACTTTGAATACTATGATAAGATTAATAACTTAGCGTATGCAATAGAAAGATTTTTAAAGTCGTCAGTAGCTAAAAGGGTTCTTATGGGTGCGGCTGTCTCTCAGTTTTTAAGGTCTGGAAAACACGAGAGGTGGGTCAGGAGGGGGAGGAATGGATTAAACACTGCCGACCTTTTGAACGAATGAAGGCTACAAAATCTATATAAGGTCGTGTCAATGTGCCACTCATATTCAGGCCTATATACTGACTGACACCTCTTCACAGCGATCTCAATTCTGATGTTAGGTGAGTACTTTCTTACTATTTCTGAGCACAGATAATTTTTCATTAATCTTTTATTTGTTTAACAGAAAAAGAACACATTATTAACTATCATCTGTTGATTATTAATTATTATTGGCTATTAAATGTTCTTATGAGCATAAACACGACACTGTGCAAAACAATTTCTTGAAATTATTCAGGTAATATTCAAAAATAAAACTAAGTCAGACTTGAATAAAAACAAAATTACCAAAGAGTGTCAAATGAAACGTCTTCCCAACAAAAAACGGAGGGTTTGCAGCCAAGGTTGTATAAATCCCGTGGGTATTTTCCCCTTTCCAGCATCTGCTACACGATGGTCAACAGTTCTATCGCAGAGAGTCGAGAATGGACCAATGACAACGGTACAAAAACAATGCTCCTCTTGACTACGATTCATCCTACAGTCACCTGGCAAGCTTTGGTCCTTTTTGGCATCATGTTCATCACAATCATCGCAAATCTACTTATTCTCCTCGCGTTCTGGGCAGAGAAGAAATTGTGGACATACTGCAATTACTACATCTTCAACATGACGGTGGCAGATCTCCTGGTCGGGTTAGTCTGTATGCCGTTTCGTGCACAGATGTTTCTATTTAACAGTACTTGGATTCTTGGAGAAGTTTTCTGCAAAGTCGATAACGGCCTCCAGAATGCTCTCCGCGGAGTGTCTGTTATGGGTATGGTGGTGATATGTATCGATAGATATTTTGCAACGTCATTTCCCCTACATCATTATCGGCTTAAGGGTAAGAGGAACGCGACTTTGATCAACGTTTTGACATGGGTGATTCCACTGGTGTTTTGGTTGGGTATAAGCACTGTTTGGGACTTAATTCGTCCGATTGGTCGTGTAAACTCAGCGGGTTTTTGTGGTGCTAACTACGCAAATTCGGTTTTAACGACTATAGTAGTGGTAGTCATGCGAGCCGTGTTGCCGTTCTTTATTATTGTCCCACTTTGCCTACGGATTTACCTTCGAGTGATGATGGGTACTAACAGCTCGTGGAAAAACAGCGTTATTAAGGAACTCGATTCAGATAGTGCACCTAATAAGTGTTCAGGTGAATCTACGTTCCAGAAACAGTCTGTATGCCACGTTAGAGGAATTGATATGACTGTATCCGAAACCAAGGCAAGTGTTAGACCAACAGTGAAGAACCATTTGGGTATATCGGAAGGGAGTAAAAATGCCCCTAAAAAATCTAATGTTCCTGACAGACGCTCTCCTCAGAAGAGCGAAGACAAAGTGGTAGTAAAACAGTCAAAATCGCCTGACGCAATAATATGTCCAACTCCCTGCTCAGAACATGACAAGAGCTCAGAGATTTCAACAACAGATGGAGGCAGCATATTGGAGTCGCCTGCGAAACGTCACCCGGGTTACGCCAAGAACATGTCGGAAAACCTGTCCGGGACCAATCAACGAATTAATGCATCGAAAACAAATAATAAGGCCCTTCGTACATTGACCTTGATTGTGGCGGGCTTCTTCATAACATGGCTCCCTAACGTCGTCGTTGTCATATATGCGTCTAGTGACCCCCTGAGGTTCCTGAGCCTGCCCTTCGTCACAACGTTACGGGAATCGGCACTTTGGATGTCTTTCTGTAACAGCACGATCAATCCTATTGCCTATGCGCTGGCACAACCGTTATTCCGCCGTACACTCACGAAGATATTTTGGAGGCGCCTGTTAAAGCTTTGAAATTTTCACCATCTTATTCCTTGCTCAACCTCCTTGCTCAACCTGTAGTCCCTAATGATTGTTTGCCTAAATGTATCGTTTCTGCTTTGTGCATTGGCATTTGGTACTCTTTAAATGAACGCATCCCTTGCCACCAAGTCATGGTAAAGTCTGGTATGTGTACATTAATATGCCTGTTGATGTAGAGAGCAATATAAATTAAGTCACTGCCCACTCCTAAATGTGAGGTTTTGAGAGACTAGAATACTATTCATATAGAGTCGAATTCACTAAATCCATTTTCAGAGTTGATCAACGCTATCAAATTCAAGGTTTACAGATCTTGTCAATGTCATCGAACAGTTAATCACTTAATTAGGGAATCCACTTTGTTTTCATGTTGGTAAAAAAGATTACAGGAAGAGTGAAATTACCAATTTCTTTTGAAATGAACTCTCCTTACAGCAGACAAAAATTAATGACATTTAGAAGCCCAAATAGCAATGGCAATAGGAGATGTTTGAGAAATTATACATGCGATTGTCACAAATCGGAGCGGCGTCCGACTGACGTTACCAATATGTAAATGTGTATAAAAATCCAAGCAAACAAGCTCAAGCGTAAGAAATAATAGGACGTAATGTATCAATGAGCTCTGATATGTAGACTAGCGTGGATCTGATTTTTTTTTTATCTTGCACTGAAGATATGTAGGTTAGTTATGACTTTTCCAAGTTTCTGCTTAGACAGTCTACATCACTGTTCTTGACGCTCATAAGGCTGCTGCAACATATATTTTCGCATCCCTTACGATTTCCTGATACCAACCCGCCGTGCCTGATCAGCGAACTGCAGCAGTAAAACAGGATGGATACGTAGAAAAAAAGGATGGCTACGTAGTATGAATCGATGAAGCAAATTCCTACAGTTTTTTGTTGACATCCGATTGATTCTCATCGGCACCTTTGCACGGTGAATGGGTGATAGCGATAATCATTCTGACATATTCACCCCAAGTGAAGTACACAAGTATTTTGCGATGGCGAGGAGACAATTAAGCTTCGATGCACATTTTGTCTTCAAAGCTAATCATCGAAAAATGCGTTGCTCTGAGGAGCATACACTTTGATCCGGCTTCGATATGCTATCCGTAAGTATCATGTTTGGAATCATCTGCTGTGAGTCAACTTTATGATGATGTAGGCCTAATCAAACCATAAAAAATGCCGTTCCTTCATAATCTACTTTGCTGCCGTGGTGTAGTTCTGAATGGAATAAAATGTTCTTGATTGACAGCTAAAAGGGAATGAGACAACCTGCTTCATATACTACTAAAAAAGTAGATATCTCTCGATGTGCTATACGTCGTGGAGTCGTTCTACATTATTTGTGGTGATGGATGGTGTCTGTCATTCTCATTCTCTTTGGATAAGTCTTTGTGTTACTTTCTCAATCAACTTATCCCGGGATCATCACTTTCCACATTTCACATTACAAGTACTCAGAAGAATAAATATATCATTCATGAATTATAAAAAAGCGGTCCGTTTCAGATCATATCAGAATCAAATACTGTGCCCGTCTCCTCTTTCCTGTTTTTGGTATATTGTTGGGTGTGATCTATCTACACTCGTTACTTTTACACATTAAACAAACGTCCTTCTCATTCTCAGCTGACGACATACTGCATTCTTGCGTTCTTGCCAAATAGTACAGTGATTTTGTTGCCATCGCTGGCATATCAGTATTGCAGATGATGTTTTTACATATGGGTCGCTTGTGTGTGAGTGTGTACGGGCAGAGGGAGGGTGAGTGGAGAGTGTGCAGAGATGTTCCTCTATGTTTGTCATTTCTGTTTGCCATTAGCATCGATTAGTCAGTTTGGAATTCTCATTTTGCCCTTACCCGTATCTCCTGCAATATTCTAATGGGATATACAAGCAACAAAGACAGTATTTTGACAGTCTGTGAAGGTGCTTCATTTTGCCCCTTTCCTCATTCATTTCCTTATCTCTATACTATTGACCCTCATGCAACTGTAGTTACTGATTAGTGGTGATAGTGGTGTCAGGCAGAAATAATATAGAACTCAAATGTGAAGAAACTGCGATATGAATAAGGAAATGAATAAGAAAAAAATGAATCCGGAAAAAGAAAAAGGGAAAAAACCTCGCAGGAATGTAGTTTGACACGGTTTTATTCGTTAGTACTCTGAGATACCAAACATTCATATTATCATTCCGAAATGTCAATTGTCACAAAATAATTATAACATATAATATAATATAGGGGCGGTGGCTCAGTGTGATTTATCTACATTGTATAACAGTCATCAATATTCCTGGATAACCGTATTTCGAAGCGAGTCCTATGACGGGCGAAAAGGGTCACTATTGATACCACCGTTCAACTATACAGCTATGACATGGATGTGAGGTTTTAACCAATCAGAATTAAAATGAAAAAACGAGAAATATTATCATCTGTTCACCGCATTATGTTGTTAGCACTAGCAAAAGGGTATTCTTCATTTATAGCCAGAAACCTGAATAATATTACAGTCTTTCGTGTTACCGCTACTATCCACTTCTTTTCAAAAAGCTCATTTCTCTTACATTTGAAACAGTAGAGTGTGGTATACAGTAAATTTCTGACGCAATTAGAATAGAAGTAGAATAATATAACACCGTTCTCTACTTGAAGAAGGTGCACTGTTTTGGTGATTATATAAGAAAATGTGTTTTCCCGTTTATCACCGCGAACGACATGATTACTTAAACCTTTGATTATAATGTTATCTATGTTGTCATAAACTCACACAGTACGCTTTGGAAAATCACCATTAATATGTTTTCGTTCGTATTCACGGTTACTTTTATAGTTGGTACAACTCATTTCTTGAGTGTCATTTATTGCTTGTTTTATATTGGTTTACTCCCATAAACCTATTGCCATTACATTTATCAATAGGTTTTTGAACACGACTCTTACCGGAGTGATTTTTTTTTCTGTTCTTCTTATCTATTTATCATTATCATTGTTATTTTTTCTTTACAATAGCAGCAACTTGCAGTAATAGAAAAGTTATTGTAATACATCAAAAAAGAAAAATTGAAAAAGTAAAATCCGTCAAATGCGAAAAAAATATTTTGGCACACAATTTATAAAATAGCTTTGTTTTGACGATAAGACAGTGTAAATCCCATCTTATTCCTGCGTCAATTTACTTAGTTCAAAGTAAAATCGACCTTACTAAAGATACATTTCGTAATTTCCGCATTCTTTTTTTCGAGACTGCGAAGTTCTTGAGGTGGTATTCTCAAATCCTCCCCAGGAAAAAATTTCTTCATAAGTCAGGATTTTCCTAGGTATTCTAAAAAATCTTCCGATAAAAGTTTCTTTCTAAGTTTCTTCCTAAGTTTTTCCTAACTTATGAAGAAACTTCGGAAGATATGCAAATGATGATGTAATATACAAATTTCTGACTTTAATGAGAAGAAATTGGCATTCTAGAATGCACTTAGGAGAGAATTTGAGGAAGATATTTAGGAAAGCTCCGCCCATGTCCTACGTACGTTAAATGATACAGCAAGCTGCAAAACATCGTGATAGGCGCCTGTTATTCTCTGCGCGCAACTTTGATGCGCGAAATGGGCATGAGAAAGTGGACATGCCGCGTACAAGGGTATACAACCATATGTCATTATGATATTCGATTGTTATCGGTTGGTTCCGTATGATACGGCATTTTTTATTGGCTTAAGAAAGGAGGTGGGCGGGGATAAGGATGGGCTAAATTTCATTAAGAAGTTTCTGGGAAGAAATTTCAGAATACCAATTCTGTCTTTCCAGTCACTTCCTAAGTTTCTGATATAAGAAGAAACTTAGGAAGATTTTCAGAATACTACCAGTGTTATATCGTGTTCATAACCCGGCCGTTACTCAGCAACATCGTTTCCAAGGTTGAATGATAATTCTAGGGCATAACTTGGCAATATCCCTGTTTTGAAATGGGTGGGAATAACTACGGTACTGAATTCTATCAAACCGATCGGTCATAACGGGGCATCACCTTTATATCACCATCATACATGTGAATAATATAGAAACTATAGTGTAACGACTGCTCACTTGCGAGCTTTAATTCCATTTTGTGTTCTTGCACCACTCTGCGTTCGGATACACATTCACGTGAGATCCACTATAAAAATAAAAAAAAATAGGAGATTGACTGTCCAAAAGTAATTTCTTCCTACCCAGCTGTGCGACAAGATGTCATATCCATTGCAGATGGATTGTATAAAAATCTATTCAAAATATTTCCAAAGGTAGCTCTACTGAACACAGCGATATTGATTTCAAAGTATAAATGCAGCTGAGGAGAAAACATCACCTCTCTCTTGTTGCTGATGTCTCATTGGCTGCCTGAGCTTTATATCGACTTAAATCGATTTCAGAGGAAAAAAAAGTATCTAGAAGACTTGGTGATGGGTGAATAAACTTGAAATATGGTTCCTTTTTAATACTGAAAGTACAAGCGTCCATTAAGCGTCAATAAGTCCTGAATACACATTGTGTTGACTCACTTTATTGAGCTATCATTCTGTCACGTGAGTACGTTCTTCGATCAGAAAGTGCACCCCACTGGCAGTGAATTCTTTTGAGAATTAACCACATCTCAAGGTCTTTCATGACACATAAATGTTCAAGTTTGATTTCCCCGATGATCGAAGGACAAATCAATAACGAAATATCTAAGATATCATCTCAGTCGTTATTTTCCTCTTTGCTTTGCCGTATATAACTTTAGTTAAGACATCCATGAAAGATGGAATAACATCTCGCTGATCTATTCAAAAACCAGGAAAAGTCTTCTCAACTTTGAATAATACGATAAGAGTCACAACTTACGGGATTCGATAGAAAGATTTTCATAGTCCTCAGTAGCTAAAAGGCTTGTCATGGGCGCGACTATCTCTAATTTTTTTTTTTTAAGGTCTCGGATACGCAAGAAGTGCTGATCGGAAGGGGGAGACTGGTTGACATTCTTTAGCCTTTGTAGACAAATGAATTCATTCCCTATAAAAATTTATTCTTGTTGATGTGCTAGCCATATTCAGGCCTCTATACTGACTGACACCTCTTCACAACTCTCAGAATTTCGCTAATCATCGGAGGTCTTCTGAAGTGAAGTAAGTACTTTCTCACTGTTTGTCAGCATAAGAAAAGACAATTTAATCATTTATTTCTAAAAAGAATATAGTATCTCATTGACTATACAGGGTGGCCCAGAAAGAACGGAACACCTGTAATTTCAGCAATATTGTTGCGACTATGTTATCATTTTGCACACTGTTGGAAATGTCATTCTTTTTCCAATAGAATACCATCAAGTTCATTAATGTTGGTTAATGTGTTATGATTTATGACCATTTTTGTCAACCCTTGCAATTTTCAAAATGTGATCATTTTGCACTCTCAGAGATACCGAAACCAGCGAGAATTCGGCTTGCAATAGAACCAGTGGCGTTCACAATGTGTGGGAAGTGGGGCGGACGGTGTGGTTGTTATTGTCCGTCATCATTGTGAATAATGTGAATGTCATTGTGAATTAACCAAAATTAAAGAACTGGGTGTCAAACTAATGGAAAAAGAATGGCCTTTCTGACAGTGTGAAAATTGATGACATATGGCAACAATATTACTGAAATTAAAGATCTTAGGTGTTCTGTTCTTTTTGACGGGGGCCACCCTGTATAATTATATCGATCTTATCAGCATGAACGGGACGTTATTCAAAATAATCCCTTGAAATCATTTAGGTCATATCAAAAAAAAAAATAAATCAGTTTTAGATGTAAATAATCAAATGGATTTCGAAAGTAAAATCGTCTCATATAAAATGAAGTGTCTGCAGCGGCGGTTGCCTTTTTCTAATCTCGTGAGTATTTTCTCCTTTCCAGCACCGGCTACACGATGGTCAACAGTTCTATCGCAGTGAGTCAAGAATGGACCAATGACAACGGTACAAAAATAATGATCCTCTTGACTACGACTCATCCTACAGTCACCTGGCAGGCTTTGGTCCTTTTTGCCATCATGTTCATCACAATCATCGCAAATCTACTTATTCTCCTGGCGTTCTGGGCAGAGAAGAAATTGTGGACATACTGCAATTACTACATCTTCAACATGACGGTGGCAGATCTCCTGGTCGGGTTAGTCTGTATGCCGTTTGGAGCTCAGATGTATCTATTTAACGGAACCTGGATCCTGGGCGACGTTTTCTGCAAAGTCGATAACGGCGTTCAGAATGCGCTCCGCGGAGTGTCTGTTATGGGCATGTTAGTGATATGTATCGATAGATATTTCGCAACCTCGTTTCCCATACACCATTATCGACTTAAAGGTAAGAGGAACGCGGCTTTAGTCAACGGTTTGACATGGGTGGTTCCACTGATGGTCTGGATGGGAATAAGCACTGTTTGGGACTTGATTCGTCCGAATGGTCGTGTCATTGCCTCGGGTGTATGTGAAGCTAATTATACACAGTCGGTTTTATGGAGTACAGTAGTCGTACTGTTGCGAGCTGTGCTGCCATTTCTTATTCTTGTCCCGCTTTGCCTACGGATTTACCTTCACGCGAGGATGAGTAATAATAGGTCATGGAAGGACAGAGTTATTCAGGAATTCGACCCAGATAGCGTATCTAACAAGTGTTCACATGACGTGAAAATGAACGATTTAAAATCTACAGGGCATCGGAACCCACGTGAAGTTCGTAATGTTTGTGTTAACAACAATACAGAAGGTGTGAGGCCCATAGAAGACGGTCTCAATCGATCTGTACGGAAAAAGAATATTACCAGTGGATATTCTGCCCCTGAAACATCTTATGTTCCCAACAGGTTGTCTTCTCAGAAGAGGGAGGGCAAAGAGTTAGTCAAACATTTAAAATCACCTCACACAGTATGTTCAACGTCAGGCTCACGACGTGACAAGAGCCATGAGATCTCAACATCACAGGAAGTCAGAGTAGCAGAGTCGCCTGGTAACCGTCGCTCTGTTTACGGCGAAAAGATGTCAGATTTCTCTGTGACGGGGATCAAGCAAGAAAGGATGGCATTGAAAACAAATAATAAGGCCCTCCGTACATTGACCTTTATCGTAGCGGCTTTCTTCATAACATGGCTCCCAAACATGATCGTTCTCATATATGCGTCCAGTGACCTCCCGAGATTCCGAAGCCTGCCCTTCGCCACAACGTTACGGGAATCAGCATTATGGATGTCTTTCTGTAACAGCACAATCAATCCTATAGCATATGCGCTGGCACAACCGTTATTCCGTCGTACGCTCTTGAAGATATTTTGCAAACGCCTACAAAAGTTTTGAAATGTCCTCTTTCCCCTCTTTTCTTACCATGTAACCTTCTTGTTTGCCTAATTTACCGCTTCTGCTTTGTGCATTATCATTTTGATGTCATTGAGATAAGTCATGATAAAGTCTAGAATGTTTACATGATGTAGAAAACAATACGTTAAATCAATTGACACTAGAAAAATGCACGGTTTTGATAAAGTCGAATTCATTGGAGTAAGCTTTCAGAATTTATGAATGTTATCAAACTTAGGGGTTAAGATTGTATCAAGACTCTCACAATGTCATCACACACTTTAATTTTTTATCCATTTTGATTTCATGTTTGCAAAAGATTACAGTAAGATTAGAACTACTAACGTCTTGGAGATACACTCTGTTGACATCAGAAAGAACACCTTACTGGGTAAGGTATGCGGGCTTGTTACGAGTAGGGATTTTCCAGCACGCAGGACTGCAGGACTCGTGCTACTTACCTGCTACTGGCGTGTATTCCCTGTGACCTGAGTGAAAGATTCAAAATTTAGATACCGATCCGTTTCCAGTTACGAGTGATATACGGGTACTGCGAAGTACCTGCGTTACTGCTGCGAAGTACCTGGGTAGGAGTTGCCTGCGAGTTGCTAACGCTAAGGGCCTCCTACCGGTGTTCTGCGTGTACCTCTGCGGGCATACCCCCCGAGACTCACCCGGAATGAATTTTGGGGCATACTAAAGGCCGTGTCAAACCGTGTCTGGGGGAAGCCTTGCGGGTTGATTTGCGGGGAAATATTTCTGCTACCCGGACCTCCCATCAGTTGGTCCGCACATGACAGTACCTAGAGTGTGACTTCGTAGTAGTATATCGATGAAGCCAAGTGATACAGTTTTGTTTACATCCGATCCATTCTTAGCCGCGTATTTGTAAGTTGAGTGGATGATAGCGATAACTATTCTGACAAATTCACCCCAAATGAAGTATACGAGTATTTCGCGGCGGCAAGGAGACAAGGTACACCGCAAACTTTGTCGCTAAACCTTTAAAAGTGCAGTTACTTCATAATCTAGTTTGCTGCCATGATGGAACTAAATGATCTTGATTGACAGCAAAAGGGCAATGACGTGACCTGTTTCATACTACTCACAACGATAACGTTAGACAGGTTATTATTCCTTCGATGTTCTTTACGTGTTGAAGACGTTCTGCCTTAATTTGTGGCCATGGTTGGTGTCAGCTTATCTGTACCATTCTTTTGCTTTTTGAATGTCACTTCCAATACTTCCTCATTCAACTTATCCTCAGTGTCTAAAGTACAATCATGTAGTCTTTATTTGGTTTATTTATTTATTTTCATTTTTTTTTTTTTTTGTTGGGGGGGGGGCAATGTTAATTTTTCTGAAGGTTCGTTGTTCCGGAAATTGTACTAACCTTCCTAAAAACGAATCTCTCGAATTTGTTTCGATGTTTATTATCCATTTCACATTAGAATATAAACAAAACAATAGATAAATCATGCCTGAATCAAAACATTGACTACACAATGGATGGATTGCCCATTTCAGATTATTTCGAAAAAACGTATTGTAACCGTCTCCATTTGCCTGCTGTTGTATTGGTAGGTTTGATCTATGTAGTTGTATTATAATTTCACGTATCGTTCATGTTGAATTTTACACATAATGTATTACTGCGCAATTTACTATGTGTGGTTTTTTATCTTTGTTTGTTTGTTTCTTTTGTTTTTTTTTTTAGTATAGAGTGATTATTGTTGCCATCACCTGCATTTGTGCCTGGAGTATATTAATGTTACTTGCAAATGATGATCTTATGGAACATAAACATCAGAGGGGCATTTCATAAAGCGTTTTGTCAGATATTTCGTCTGAGTTGAAAGCTAGAGTCTGATTGGATGGGAGCAAATTTGTCAGACAAGTCATTTATACAGATAGAGTCAAAAAGACATTTATACGGAAGAAAAAAGTTTGTCAGTTAGCATATAATTTTATATATGGTCCTTTATGAATCTGGGGGAGGGGTAGAGTTGAGTATGCGTAGATATTCTTATATGTTTAGCATTTCTGTTATGAAGTTTAATTCAGTTTAGTTTAGTTTAGTTTAGTTTAGTTTAGTTTAGTTTCGATAATGTAGTTATGTAGTTCCAAAGTCTCAATTTGCCCTTTTGTGAATTTGGCACGCCATCGAATGAGCCTATTTGAATGAGCCTATGGCGGGCGAAAGGAGACGAAAATAAACGCAACTGTGCATGAAGGTGTGGCTCTTTACTTAATTGCATCCTAATAGGTAGGTTAAAACCAAACAACCGTTCCGAAATACATGTATATATGCATGGATTGATAGTTGTTCGATTATTGAATCTTGGTACCAGTGGCAACCATACAGGCATTCCAGGGCTACACAGTTTCACCACAGATATGGATAAAACTGACACTCATTCCATGGCTGGACAGTGGCATGGTTGTATTATATACGATTCGTTTTGCCTTTTCGTTTCGCCTACATTCAACTCACATCCAATTGTTAATTTTGTACATTTAGATATTTTCTCATAGAACAGGTGTGTCAAATCATTTGACCCCCACCCCGTCTCGTTAAAAGCTCGACAGTCATTTTAAAACGTCTAAAACTGTTTGCATTGTGATAGTGTGATTGTCCATTTTTCAAACCTTTGTAGATTTTTGTTAAATTCTTTTCCTTAGTTCTCATTTTGATTTCTTTGGCTCATTGTTACATTTTTCATGTAACACTTTTCATGTTATACTTTGTATACTTTGTGACCTTTTCACTTTTTTCAGTGTGGCGTTCGTTTACAAGGATTATTTTCATGCTTTTATTTGCATTCTCTTCATGCTATGATTTGTATGTTTTGTTATCATTTCATGGCCTTTCTTAAAAATAGTTTTTAGCTGATAGCTCAAACTCGCCCGCCATAAGTTGCACAGATATACAGTTGTACGGTTTCTTGCCTTTTGATTGGTTAAAACGTAACATATATTCCATGGCTGTGCAGTTGCATGGTTGTGTTACTTGCGACATCTTTTGCCCGTCATATAAGCCTGGAGTGGGAACGTACCCTACAGGTGTTCCCTATTATGGATACATGGCTGTCTAGTTAATCACGTCCTGATTACTCAAAATCCTACAGTCACTTAATTCTGATGCAATTTGAATAGCAAAAGAATAGTAAAACACTGTTTTCCACTGACAAGACTTTTGTGTTTATTTATCACTAATTTCCCTATAGAGGAATTTATTTTCTATAAATATTAATGTCGTTTTTAGTGTACATGCGTTGTAAATTTCACATGTGATCTAGTTGGTGATTACATGGAATTTAAACAAGAGACAAATTCAGCTAAAAAGCTTTCTACCATTTTCCTAAAAAATAAAAAGCCTTCACATATATGTGCATACTTGAAGGAAGTGTACTGTCCTTGTAATTATATACGAAATAATGTTTTGTACGGTTTACTACGGTGACCTGTATAATCGCTTAAACAAAAACTACAGACGATATTCAGATTTTTATATTTGAACACCTCTAAATTACTAATACTGAGTACAGAGTTTCAGAATTTATAATGATTGGGATGAGGAATAAGACTGTTTTCAAAACTTATAACGATTTGCAATGAACAAGGATGATGACATTGCAGCCTCACCATAGGGATTCATGAGTTTGGGATCACGGAAACAGAACAAAAGATGAAGGCATGTAAAGATTCTACACAGGTGAACTTGTCAATCAAGCGGTATTGTAATGGAATTACACTGCTGCATTTCTGAAATATGTGAGGCTCCTATTTCATCAACACTGTTCACTGTAATTTGTTCAAGATCTTTCAGAGTATTGGTGTCTCTGCTCAGATATCATAATAAATGTGTTAAAATAAAACTTACACAGAACGAGTTGGAAAGCCGCCATAAACATTTTTTTTCTTTTATTTTCACTGTTATTATTGTTCGTGTTTGTTGTGCGTCATCAATTCCTTGGTGGTATTGGTTTATTTAAATTTACCTGTTGCCATTACATTTATCAATACGTATTTTAACACTATTTCTACGATGATGATATTTTTTTTTTCAAATAGCAGCCACTTGCAGTAATGGCTCTTTTTTGTAATACATAAAAAAAAACAAACAGAAGAATCCATCAAATGCGGACAAAATGTCATGCAATGAATGCCATACATCTGTGTGATGATAAGACAGTGCAACGAGCATCTCAGAGGAAGTGATACATTTTGTGAAAATTTTCGCTGATCAATCTATATTTCAGGATGTAATAATGCAATCTTAATGTAGCGTCATTTTCGGTAAGTGAAAGTAAAAATTGACCTAACGTAAGATACGTTATTTCCTAAAAGTCTTTTCTAGACTGAGAAACGCGCCGCTTGGTATTTTGGGTTATTGGTAACGTGGTAATATGACATGGAATAGTTACAATACTGACCTCTATCAAACCGATCGGTCCAATGGGCCATCACGTTTATATGAAACCAATTATATAAAGAATCTGGCAACGAATTTACCGACTGTTCTTTTACGAGCTATAATTCCATTTTGTGTTCTTGCACCACTCTGCTATCAGATATACATTTACGTGATATTCATTGATGTCATATATATATAATATATGACCTTGACTGACGAAAAGCGTTTTTTTTTTTGTACCAAACTGTGCTATACTGTATCTTATCCTTCCCAGCCATACTGAATCAAAATTTGTTGAAAAACATATACAAAGGTATCTTTACTGAATACAGGGATGTTGATTTCAAAGCATAAATGCAGCTAAGGCGGAAACGTCACCTTCCTCATGATTTCCCAGGGTTTCATGTCAAATAATATCGATTGGAGGGGAAAAAATGTGAGGAGAACGACGAAGAGAGTGTCATCTCGAAATACTTTTCCTACATACTGAAAGTAACAGCTTCCATTAACAGACAGTAAGTCTTGAATACACACTGTATTCCCTCACATTATTTGAGTTATTACTCTGTCACGTGAGCACGTTCTATTAGAAAGTAAAGCCCACCAGCAGCGCTTACTTTTGAGAATAAACCACATTTCAAGGTCTTTCATGACACACAAATGTTCAAGTTTGACTTCCCCGGTGCTCCAAGGACAAATCAATAATGAAATATCTGACGTATCATCTCAGTCATTCTTTGCCTCGTTGCCTCGCGTACCTTACCTGATTTCAGTTAATATATCAATAAAAGATCAAATAACATCTATTATCGTCGATCTATTCAAAAACTGGTAAAAGTCGTCTCAACTTTGAATACTATGATGACAGTAGTAACTTAGCATACTCAATGAAAAGATTTTCAAAGTCCATAGTAGCTTAAAAGGGTCCTTAGGGGCGTGGCTATCTCTCAGTTTTTGAGGTCTCGGATACGCAAGAAGCGCGTATCGGAAGGCAGGGAGGAATCGGTTGAAACACGGTGGCCTTTTTAGACCAATGATGGTTATTCCTTATAAAAGTTTATGTGCCACTCATATTCAGGTCTTTATACTGACTGACACCTCCTCACAACGATCAGAATTACGCTGTTAATCGCAAGTTTTCTGGTATTAGGTGAGTACTTTCTCGCTATTTCTCAGCACCAGAAAAGACAATCTAATCTTTCATTTGTTAAAAAAATGGAATATCTTATCGACTACTTAGCTAATTACTATGGTGAGCATGAACAGGACGTTTTGCAAAAACATTTCCTTGAAATTCGAAGATATTCGAGGTGATATTGAAGGATAAAAAATGTCAATCTTGGTAAGTCAAAGACTGTCGAACAAAACATCGTTTTAATAATCAATGAGGGTTTGCAGCCAAGGTCGTATTTCTGATCCCATGAGTACTTTCCTTTTCCAGCATTTACCACACGATGGTCAACAGTTCCATCACAGAGATCGCAGTGAGTCGAGAATGGACCAATGACACAAAAGCAATGCTCCTCTTGACTACGATTCATCCTACAGTCACCTGGCAAGCTTTGGTTCTCTTTGGCATCATGTTCATCACAATCCTCGCAAATCTGCTTATTCTCCTCGCGTTCTGGGCAGAGAAGAAATTGTGGACATACTGCAATTACTACATCTTCAACATGACGGTGGCAGATCTCCTGGTCGGGTTAGTCTGTATGCCGTTTCGCGCGCAGATGTTTCTTTTTAACGGTTCCTGGATTCTAGGAGAAGTTTTCTGCAAAGTTGATAACGGCCTCCAGAATGCTCTCCGCGGAGTGTCTGTTATGGGTATGGTGGTGATATGTATAGATAGATTTTTCGCAACGTCATTTCCCCTGCACCATTATCGGCTGAAGGGCAAGAGGAACGCGACTTTGGTCAACGTTTTGACGTGGGTAATTCCACTGGTGTTTTGGTTGGGAATAAGCACTATTTGGGACTTAATACACCCGCTTGCTCGTATAAAATCATCGGGTTATTGTGATGCTAATTATGCACAATTGTTTGTAACGACTATATTAGTAGTACTTATGCGAGCTGTGGTGCCATTCTTTATTCTTGTCCCACTTTGCCTAAGAATTTATCTTCGAGTAAGGATGAGTAGTAGGAGCTCGTGGAAAGACAACGTTGTGAAGGAATTCGGGTCAGATAGGATACACAATAATTGTTCACGTGGCTCTAAGCTCCAGAAACAATCTGTATGTCACGTCAAAGAGGTTAATATGACTGTGAACGAAACTACAAGTATAAGACCAATAGAGAAGAACCCTTTGGATATATCGATACGGAGAAAGAATTTTACCAATAGGTGTGCTACCTCTGAAACATCTCATGTCTGTGACAGGTGGTCTCCTGAGACAAACGCAGACAAGGTGGTTAAACAATCAATATCAGTCGACATAGTATGTCCAACTTCCAGCTCACGACGTGACAAGAGCTCAAAGATTTCAATAACAGACGGATTTGGAGTATTACAGTCGCCTGATAACCGTCGCCCTGGTGTCTCCGAGAACATGTCCGAAAGCGTGGCCGACACAGTGGCAGAGATCAAGCAACGGAGGATGGAATTGAAAACAAATAATAAGGCTCTACGCACGTTGACCTTTATCGTAGCTGCCTTCTTCGTAACGTGGCTCCCTAACATGATCGTTCTCATATATGCGTCCAGTGACCTCCCGCGATTCCGAAGCCTGCCCTTCGCCACGACGTTACGGGAATCAGCACTTTGGATGTCTTTCTGTAACAGCTGCACGATCAATCCTATAGCTTATGCGCTGGCACAACCGTTATTCCGCCGTACACTCATGCAGATATTTTGCAGGCGCCTATTAGAGTCTTGAAATTTTCACCTTCCTCTCTTTTCTTTGCTCATCCTGTAGTCCTCTTGTTTGCCTAATGTAGCGCGTTTACTTTGTGCATTATAATTTTGACACTATTGAAATGAATGCATTTCTTGCCGCAAAGTCATGATAAATTATAGTAATTGAGTGTTAATACTAGAAAACATGATACAAATTAATCATGTCAACGGACACTGGAAAATGCACGGTTTTGATAGAGTCGAATTCACTGACATGAACTTTTAGAGTTGATGAACGCCATCAAAGTTAGGGTTTAACGTTGTAAATAGACTCTCACAATGTCATCAAACACGTCATTTTTTTTCATCCATTTTGATATCATATCAGCAAAACATTACAGTAAGATTAAAGATGTCATTTAGAAATAAAATTGCAGTAGAAGTATGAGTTTTTGTATGCCATTGGAACAAAGCGGAGCGGCGTCAGACCGATACGTAACCTGCCCAGGCGTTTCTGGAAATACCGAATCGCTAAAACATTTTTTTGAAAAAGTCGTGAGAGTCCTAGCGATGCCCTCACGGATGGTGTCCCGTCGATCAGTCACTAGCTGATTTGAGTAAATTACTCGACAAGCCTCGAAAAGCCTTGCCACCCGGCTGCCGAGCTGATTAAATTATTGCGATTGATTAGGGAAAGAAGGTAGAGCACGTTATGATAGATCTCATACTATATTTCTATCCCTAAGAGGATCTATTGCACACCTCCATATGTCATTACTCTGCTTCTTATTCCTCTATACACTTTTTTTAAAGGAATTCTGTAATTGAGGGATTGCTTAATAAAGTTATGACATAGAGAGATAGTAGGAAGTTCTATTAAATGAGGTCTTATAGACGAGTGCGAATCTGAAGGTTTTTACTTATTTTTGCACAGAAAATATGGAAGCTAGTTTGATTGTCCAAGTTTTTACTTGGACTGCCTTCATCAACTTTTCTTGATGGACATATCAAGGATCCTGAGACATCCATTTTCGTACCCCTTACGCTGGAAGATGATCTCATGATACTAACCTTACCACATGCGTATTAAAGAAAAGCTGCAGCAGTAAAGCAGTGTGACCACGTAGGATGAATAAAAAAATCAATGAAATCATACCGTTTGTCCCCCCCCCTAAATACAACGGGGCCCTACGCAATGATATCTTTAAAAATATTGCATCAATCTAAATACAAATTCAGGGTATGAAACTATAACTCATTGCCCACATCTTACAGAAAACCCCATTCGATTTGCTTTAGTGGTCAAAGAGAAATGAGGTATTTTGTAGAGGATATCGGGAATATCTTTTGTCCAAGTTCTGTCTATTGTTCACACACAAAATCATCGAAGTGCTAAACTTGGAAGAATCAGACTCATGACAAGCTTTACTACAATCCCTATTTCTCTGTGACCGCTCAACCAGATCGAATGGGGATTTCTGTAAAATAGAGCTAAGATGATATATTTTAAGACCCTGAAGTAGCATTGAAAAAAACCCCAATCACATTGGATGTTATCAATGCGAAAATTTGATTGTAATTTTTGAGGGACATACTGCAGTATGTCTCACAAAAATTACAATCAGATTTTCGCATTAACATCCAAAATGATCGACCTGTCCAAGTGCTACTTCGGGACCTTAAAATATAACATCTTAGCTCTACTTTGCAGAAAACCTCATTCAATTTGGTTAAGCGGTCACAGAGAAATGTAGGTTGTTGTAAAGCATGTCATGAGTCTAATTTTCCAATTTCAGCAATTCAGTGCTCTAGTGCGTGAATAATAGACAGAACTTGGACAAAAGAGATTCCCGACATCCTCTACAAAATTCCTCATTTCTCTTTGACCACTGAAGCAAATCGAATGGGGTTTTTCTGTAAGATGTGGGCAATGAGTTATAGTTTCATACCCTGAATTTGTATTTTGATCGATTCACTATTTTTAAACATATCATTGCGGGGGGTCCCGTTGTAATTTTTTTGGGACATACTGTACAGTATTTATTGTTTATAATCGATCCATTCTCGTCGATCCCGTTGCAAGTTGACTGGATCATAGCGATAATCATTCTGACGAATTTACCTGAAATGAAGTACCCGAGCATTTCGCGGTGGCGAGGAGACATGTTGTACAAGGTAAGCCGCAAATTTTGTTGTCATAAATAATTAGAGGAAACGCGTTACCGTGAGGAGCGTAGTCGACTTTATAAGCCTAATCAAACCCTGAAAAAGATAATAATCACAATCTAGTTTGCTGCCATGATGGAACTAAATGAGCTTGATGACAGCAAAAGGGTAATGACGTGACCTGCTCCGTTCTACTCCCAACTATCGGTATACAGTAAAATTCTGATACAATTTGAATAGAAATAGAATCGTATGACACTCTTCTCTACTGACATGAATTATGTCTTCATATCAATTGAATTTTTTTGTTTGTAGGATACCTTGTTGGTATCATTAATTTCGTGAGGATGAATTCACTTTCTGTTGATACTAGTCTCGTTTTAATTGTCCCTTTCTGTAAACTTTAGATTTATTTGGCGATTACTCGGGATGACACTGTAAACACGTTTGGACTAAAAAGCTTTATATTATACTTGTGCAAATATTTGTGTGTACTTGGAGAAAATATACTGTTTCATGGGGTTTTTTTGCATAATTATATAGAAGTATTGTTTTGTTCTGTTATCGCAATGACCAGTATGATTATTTAACCTGTAAACACGGGTTGAAATAAACTTACATTGCACGCTGTGAAAAGCCACTACTACCATGTTTTCGTTTGTTTTTACTGATATTATCTTCGTTGGTACAACCCATTTTTGGGTATCATCTATTGCTCGTTTGTATTGGTTTGTTCCAATTTACCTATTATCATTTTATTTAGCATTAAATATTGGAACACGACTTCTGAATTGATCTTTTTTTAAACAAATCGCAACCACTTGCAGTAATGATAGTTTTGGTAATAAATCAAAAGAAAGATTTTGAAATAGAAAAAGTTCATTAAATGCGAAAAATGATTTTTGTCATGCAATGAATGTCACCTTTGGGTGATGACAGCTTAAAGACCATCTTAGAGAAAATGATAAAGTTTGCAGAAATTTTCATTGAGCAATTCATGATATTCCGGTGTAACCCTTATATTGCAATCTTAATGCATCGGTAATTTGGGTAGTTCAAAGTAAAATAGACCTTATATACTTAAGATACATTATTTCGTAACTTCTGCAAAGTCTTTAGAGACCGGAAAATGCGTTGCTTGGTGTTTCGGTTCTTGGTGTCGTGGTAATGATCCGACCGTTGCTCAGCAACATCGTTTCCAAACGTCGTTTCCAATATTCATTGAGTAAACACGTGGCATGCAACCATATCACTTCGTTAGTTTCCTGTTAAGAAACTGGTGGGAATAGCTACAATAGTAAACTCGAACAAACCAGTCGGTCCCGATCTGGCATCACCTTTGTACGAAGTCAATTATATAAAGAATACGGCGACGAATATAACGACTGCTCTTTTGCGAGCTATAATTCCATTTTGTGTTGCATCACTCTGCGTTCGGATATACATTTACGTGAGACTGACTATAAAAGAATAAGATACTGATTGTCCATAAGTTATTTCTTATACCAAGCTTTACTACAAGGTGGTTTATCCATCCCAGCTTTATTGAATTGAAATCCATTAAAACATGCACAAAGGTAGCTCTACTGAACAACGGGATGTTGATATGAAAGTACAAATGCAGCTAAGGTGGAAGCTTCACCTTGCTCATGTTGCTGATGCATTATTGGCTGTCTGTGCTTAATATCGACTTACATCGATTGCAGAGGAAAAAAACAACCATAGAAGACGTGACAATGAGTGAGTCAACTCGAAATGTGGTGTCTTTTTACTGAAAGTAGCAGCGTCATTTAATCGACAATAAGTCTTCAATATACACACTGTATTGTCTCACATCATTTCAGCTAATATTCTGTCACGTGAGCACGTTCGTGTATTAGAAAGTAAAGACCAGCGGCAGTGAATACTTTGAATAGACCATATTTCAAGGTCTTTCATGAGACACACACGTTCAAGTTTGATTTCTACGGTGCCTCAAGGACGAATCAATAGACACTGTCTCAGCCATTCTTTCCTTGGTTGCCTTGCGTACCTTACGTGATTTCAGTTGAGATATCAATGAAAGATCAAATAATATGTATTATCGTCGATCTATTCCAAAACAGGTAAACGTCTTCTCAACTTTGAATAGTATGAGAACAATGACTTAGTATGTTCGATAGAAAGATTTTGAAAGTCGTCAGTAGCTTAAATGGTTCTTATCGGAATGGGTGTTTCACAGTTTAAGGTCTGGGAGACACAAGAAGTGTGGATAAGAAGGCGGGGGGGGGGGGGTATCTATTGAGGTACTGTGGCCTTCCGACACAAATGAGGACCATTCCCTATAAAAGTTTGCTCGTGTCGATGTTCCGGTCACATGCACTCCTATATACTGACTGACACGTCTTCAGAACGATCAGAATTTCGCTGTTAATCGCAAGTTTCCTGACGTAAGGTGAGTGCTTTCTCACATTTTGTCAGCACAAGAAAACGACAATTTAATCTTTCAATAGTTTAACAGAAATATGCATTGCTGTAGACTATTATCTAATTGCTGCTATGAGCGTAATACGGCGTCATGCAAAACAATTCCCTAAGATTATTAGGCGATATTCAAGGATGTATAAAATCAAGTTAGTCTTGGATTAAAAAAAAATGAACCTTAGAATGTCCAACGAAAACTCGTCTCAATAAATAATGAAGGGTTTGCAGCCTAGGTCGTATTTCTAATATGAGTATATTCCCCTTTCCAGCATTTGCTACACAATGGTCAACAGTTCTATCGCCGTGAGTCAAGAATGGACCAATGGCACTGGTACAAAAACAATGATCCTCTTGACTACGATTCATCCTACAGTCACCTGGCAAGCTTTGGTCCTCTTTGGCATCATGTTCATCACAATCATCGCAAATCTGCTTATTCTCCTGGCGTTCTGGGCAGAGAAGAAATTGTGGACATACTGCAATTATTACATCTTCAACATGACGGTGGCAGATCTCCTGGTCGGGTTAGTCTGTATGCCGTTTCGTGCGCAGATGTTTCTGTTTAACAGTACCTGGATTCTTGGAGAAGTTCTGTGCAAAGTCAATAATGGCCTCCAGAATGCTCTTCGCGGAGTATCTGTTATGGGCATGGTGGTGATATGTATCGATAGATATTTTGCGACGTCGTTTCCCATATACCATTACCGGTTGAAGGGTAAAAGGAACGCGTCTTTGATCAACATTTTTACATGGGTGGTTCCATTGGCGCTCTGGTTGGGAGTAACCACTGTTTGGGACTTAATTTATCCAATTACTCGTAAAAACTCATCGGGTATTTGTGATACTAATTATGCACAGTCCGTTTTAACGACAATGGCAGTGGTATTTATACGAACTGTGCTGCCATTCTTTATTCTTGTCCCACTATGCATACGGATATACCTTCAAGTGAGGATGACTACTAATAGGTCGTGGAGAGACAACATTATTAGACAGCCAGATAGTCCTGATAAGTGTTCACGTGACTCCCGTAAGTCCCAGAAACAGTCTGTATTTCACATTAAAGGAACTGATATGACTGCAACCGAAACCACGGCAAGTGTCAGACAAACCGAGAAAAACGATTCGGGTAGATCGGTACAGAGAAATGATATTACAAATAGGTGTGCTACCCCCGAAACATCTTATGTTCGTGACAGGTGGTCTCCTGAGACAAGCGAAGACAAAGTGGTAGTTAAACAATCCAAATCGGCTGGCACAATATGTCCAAGTTCCCGCTCACGACGTGGCAAGAGCTGTATGATTTCAATAACAGATCAAATCAGCGTACCAGAGTCACCTGACAAACTTCACCCGGGTTACGGCGAAAGCTTGTCGGAAAACCTGGCCGGGATTAATCAGGGGAGTACATCACAGAAAACACATAGTAAGGCCCTACGTACATTATCTTTTATCGTAGTGGCTTTCTTCGTATCATGGCTACCTAGCATCGTTGTTCTCATATATGCGTCAAGTAATCGCCAGAGGTTCCGAAGCCTGCCCTTCGCCAAGACGCTACGGGAATCAGTACTTTGGTTTTCTTTCTGTAACAGTACGATCAATCCTATAGCCTATGCGCTGGCACAACCGTTATTCCGCCGTACACTCAAGCAGATATTTTGTAGGCGCCCATTAAAGCTTTGATATCCTCACCGTCCTTTTTCTTGCTCACCCTGTAGTCCCTTGGTTTGCCTGTAAATCTATCTCTTCTGCAGAAAAAAGTTGTGCGCATTGAATAATGTATTCTTGCCCTCACGTTATGATATGGTCTGGTATCTTCAAATTCATAAAATTCGTCCGTCGAGTTGTTTTTATTGCATGTGATAAAACAACACAATGGAAGAATTTCATGAATGTGAATAGTTACGCAGTGCCCGATGTAAACTACAAGGATTAGAACCAGCATTTGCTGTCGGGCGAAAGCTCGGTGCTCTAGTGGATAAGATGCCTGTCCGAGATCAGAAGGTCGTAAGTTCGAATGTATCTACGTGATTTCCTTCTGCCATGGCTACTACTAAAACACTGTGGTCAATCCAGTGTTTATTTACATCGATGTATTGCTATTCGTTAATCGGTTTTGATATGTTGATTTGAATATGCCCATAAGTAGATGCAGAAAGGAATATCAAAGCACACTGCATAAATTAAAGGTGATGAACGGCATCAAATTCAAGGTTCACAAATCTTGTCAATGACATCAAACTCATTGATATGAATTCATTTTAATTTCTTGTGAAATTACCGACGTCGTCGAAATGAATTCTGTTTACCGCACACAACCCCCCCCCCAAAAAAAAAAATCAAATGCCAATGAATTAGAAGCCCGAGGAACAATATTGCAAAAGATGTTAGGGAACAAGTTTTATGACTTTCACAGATTAATACGGCCTCCGTGCGATATGCAGTCTGCCCGGCCCCTGTGGAAATTACATCATCTTCCAAATAATTCTTAAGAAGTCGTTACGGCTGACTCCCCTTGCGATGTCCTGACGGTGTCTTGTCGATTTCCCGTCAGTCGTTGGTTGATTTAAGTTAAACACTCTGCAAAAATGGCTTAAAATTCCTCTCTACCAGGCTGCAGAGCAGATTAAGACAGATATTGAAGGTTTGCAATTCAGTTCTACTTTTTAATTTAATTCTTTCAGGAACTCTGCTTTTGAGGAACTACTAAATAATTTTGATGGTAGGAAAAAACTCACATTCAGTGCTTTCCCATATCAACTCACCGTCACCGACGTTCAATCTGAAATGAGGTCTGATTAAGGGTGTGATTCTGAAGTTTTTGTTCTATTTTGCAGAAAAAAAACCCTTCGTATTAACGTTTGGGTTTAAAAGTTTTATTTAGTCTATGTATAACAGTTTTATTTATCATGTAGCCTTTAATAACTGTATCTCTTTGAGTGTGTATGGGGTAGGGTGGTGAGTAAAAGGATATAATCCTATGTTTTTTTTTCTTTCTGTCTGGCGTTGGTATTGATTTGTAAGTTGGGAACTCTCATTGTACACATTCCTCGCTGTGACTTCTGTATATTCCATATTCCAGTGTCATTCATACAAGAAAAGCGTCGTTTTACAAAAGGTCTGCAAAGTTGTTTCCATGCTTTAGTGTCATTGATTACATTGTATATTCCAAAGTTGAACCCAATAACTGTTGAAATTGACCTAGATGATGATATTCGAAGTGAGATGAACCCTCCTACTGAACAACTATACATATATTTAGGTTTAGAACAAATGCATTTTTCGTATCCTGTCGGTAGGAAACGGGATTCATATTGATTTGCTAGGTCCGAGATATATATTCATATAGATATACTAAGTCCGAGATTTTTAATGAGTAATGGTTTCTAAGAATGTACTTGCGAATAGACAAGTAATTCTGCAAGTTTGAAATAAAAAAGCGGTAAACGTTATGCTATGTTCCGCTCTCCAAGTCGCTGGCACTTCCTAACAGGATTATCCATTTTCATAATGGCAAGAAACAGCAAGAAAGTGCAATTTGTCGTTTTACCGCAATCCACTTCTTTTTGAAGCAGCCTAGCACAGTAGGCTATGCTGTTAAATTGTCATGGAATTTGTTTTCTTAACATCCGAAAAAACTATTTTCTTCGGAAAATCATTTATGATATACTTATGAAAGGATTCGACACTCATTTGCATGATTCACTATGTAAGCACGCACAATATGCACACATGCACGCGAACACAGTGTTTTTGCTTGTACAGAGTGTTATAGAACTTTTCTCTACCATCGACTTGTGTGTTCATGTTAGGTTGAAATTTATTTGTATCATTAATATCGACAGCATGGATTGGATTTCGTTCTATGACAGTCTTGTTAAAAGTGTGCACTGGAATAAGTTTAGATTTATTTGAGTATTAGACTGAAGACAAGTTTCGTAAAAAGACCTTTCTGCTATTCTTGTAAGAAAAAAAATTCTGCAAACATTTTGTGTGTACTTACGCATGTATGCAATAATACTTGTGTTTACTGTAGCGACCCGTTTGATCACATAAACTTGTAATTACGTTGAAATAAACTAACACGGTACCCTATTAAAAGCCACCATCAAAATCCTGCAAACATTTTGTGTGTACTTAAGCATGTATGCAATAATACTTGTGTTTACTGCAGCGACCCGTTTGATCACATAAACTTGTAATTACGTTGAAATAAACTAACACGGTACCCTATTTAAAGCCACCATCAAACAATTTTCGTTTATTTTCACTGTTGTTATTGCTGATTCAACCTATAATTGTGTGAAACATCATCTGAATCTGTATATTTGTTTATTCCGATTTACCTTCGTCATAACAGTTATCAATACGTAACTTTTTCACGACTTCCAGGTAACTGAAAAATTTGACAATAGCAGTCACTTGCACTATAAATACAATAGTTCATTTGCGGAGGTTAATAAACAACATAAATCATTGCTTGAGTGGAAATATTACAATGTAATAAAGGTATAGAACTTGAAGGAGCTGATAATTACGAAAATCGGTCATAATGCATAGAATATATCTGGGAAGCATGCAGAGATGTCCTGATACATGACTATGGAAAGCTATCCTGGAATAGATGAGTTTTAAGAAGATTTTTGAAACTGTTGATTGATGATGACTGCCTTTAAAAATGAGTGAAAACTGACATTCTAAACTAAAAATTAAGTCAGCATACAAACTAGCATTGTATATAGGGAAAACATGGTTCCTCGTGTAAGCGGGACACTGTGGTGTCCACTTTCAACACAGTTGGTCAGTTTGAAATAAAGAAGCAACTGCACTATTAAAGGGACTGTACAGTACTGGTTGAGGTGAGGATTCACGTCTTGCGAGATATCAAACCACACTATGAAATGTTTAAGAGCATACAATTCTGAGGGAAACAATTCTAAGGGGAATAATTTTTTTTTGATTTTGATAAAAATCGGTTCTCAAATGAGTGAGATATCTAAAAAACAAGGAAAAACAAAGAGACCCTGATAAAAGTCGTGGCCTGTCAATTTTATTATGATTGCTTTTTAGATATCTCAGCCATTTTAAGGCCAAATTTCATCAAATAAACATTGAATCCTTCTTGAAATTACATGCTCTCTCATATTTCATAAGAGGTTTGTCATTATCTAATCAAAAATGTTCTACACGACACTAAATGTTCATTTTTTTTTTCAAATTAACCACGGCTACGTTGTAAAATATGCGAATGAGGTGCAATTATTATTGTAATTAGACACACACACAAAAAGTTTTAAGTGTGCCCGACGTAATGTTTCGCGGGACGCCGAAGTCGATTGAGAAAATTACGATTGGTCATATTTTTCATATTTGTTTTTTTTTTCACCCATTTTTCTCTCAAAACCTTTAAAACTGTGTGATTGTCCCAAAATAACAGCAAATAATATTAGTTTTTAATAGGGATTCCACCCCATAAGTTAAGGATTCTCGTAATGAGCAATTTTCGGAAGACGAAATCTTACACGTGGAACCTAATTCTTGAGATTCACTCTTGCAAAAAAAAAAAAAAAATCCGTCGTTTGATGTATGGCTTTAGATGTTCATTCTATTCGCAATTAAATCGTCTTCTATTACTTTTGAGCCATTGAAATAGATTTCTATCCACAATAAGCTGCAGATCTATCAAACTGGTATCGCAGTGAAAAATAAAAATCACGCAATTTCGGGCAAAATTTCACAATTTTGCTCATTTTTGTGAAAAGTTGCCAGGTTCATTGTAATAGCAAATTTAGCTTTACCTCCAAAAGGAAGATACTCACGTGTATAACAGTTTTCAAGACTAAAATTACTGTAGGGTTTGTACTACACGTAGTACTTTGTAATCAATGATATGGTGAAACTAATAGAAGGGACTTTAATCCAGTGGTACCCCTTTTATGTAATTACCAAATTGCAAAAAGACATTTGAATGCGACATATTAGTATTCAAAATCAGTACAAGATTGTAATCACGCAAAATACCGTGAACTGAAATGCAATAGATATTGTGATTTTATTGACAAATACCGATTCAGAATTGCTGGAAATGAAGGGGACTGCTAAAAAGCAGGGCTTGTGGTATGCAATCTCCTTATTAACTATTATTTATAATCATTTATTGTTGAAAGGTATTTATTGAAAAAAAAACCCTTGCAGGATCAGCATGAATACATTCAAATATATACAAACATACATTACAAAATATTAACTATTGCACAATAAGATTTAAAAAACCCAAATGATACAATTACAATTATTAACACATCTGTTCTTATTTTCATAATCTCTATTGCTTATACAAATAACCTTACTAAAAATCAACTTTCTCTTCATCCACTCATTTTCTTCTTCTTCATCTTCTCTTTTCCCCCTCCTAATAAACTTTACCACTCTCTTCTTCCCTCTCCCTCCTTCAACCTCTTCTTATTCCCTGAAATTATCATTATCATGATTACATGTATTTTTCATCATAACAATTGAAATACCATTTACTCTCTATTACAAAACATCAGTCAATATTACATTCATCCAAAATATACCATTACAATGTATTATACAAATCACTGAATCCTTATCAATAAGATTGTTCAAAATACAAAACTTCATATTTCACACGACACAGAACCGAGGAACATGAAATGGCAATTAAACTGATCTAGAAAGTGTGCTTTAGACTAAAATATTCTGGCAGGTGAGAAAAAATTGAGATAGAATCGGAAATAAATGAATGAATGGAGGGCCAATAATCAAACTCATTACAAGAGAGAGAGAGAGAGAGAGAGAGAGAGAGAGAGAACATTGACAATGGTGAATCAACATGCGGGGTTTCACCACGTCGTGCGCATGGCAGATTGTCGTTACAGCGCTTCCTTGCGCATGGCATGCTGTTCTTAGCGCGCTTCCCTGTGCATGACAAAATGTTGTTAACCCTATGCGCACTCCCACACCATAACGACCATCTGCCATGCGCACACTCACACCCTAACGACAATCTGCCATGCGCACCCGCACACCCTAACGACAAAACTAGGCAAATTCCCTGACGAAAAGAAAAAAGACCCAACACCTACACACACACACACTCATACAAATAAACACGAGGTAGCTCACTTGTAATCACAACAACAACAAAAAAGAAGAAGAAGATATGAATGAGCGTGGAAGGAATAACGGGGAGAGACTGAAAAGGAGAGGTGAAAAGGGCTAATGAAGAGAAGATCAATGGTTATGAGATGCATGAGCTCACCGATATGTAGAGAGGAGATTGTAGAAAAGAAGATAAAAGGTTGGGATTAAAAAGGACTTGAAATTAATGGTAACAAGAGTATAAATCATGCTATACAGGAATTTAGAAAAAAAAACTTTAAATCGGAAGTAAAGGTATCGAATTTTTAAAGCTTCTTTTGTAGAGTTGTCAAGAGAATTTGACTCCAGAAAAGGTAGACAAAGTGAAATTTATGAGATACAAATACACGTTAAAGTTTTTTCATGAAACTAACATAGAATTTCTTATCCATCAAGGCTATAAGTATTTGAAATGCATAGACAACTATGGACGAAGATATCTCAGGTGAAAACGGGAAAGTGACCTCATAGACATTTAATAATGGCAGCAAGATTGATATAGCAAGTGAAAAATTTCACTACAATTTAATTTCAGATTATTTACAGCTAAATGAATCCTGTTGGTTGTGCTTTTTAAAGAATATTGATTGCAGTTAATGGGAAAACATGTACTGTATTCTAAGAATTTGACTAAAAGTGAGTCTACTCGATTACCAGTGAAAGTGTTAGTATCCATTAGCAAACAATAAGTCATGAATACACATTGTGTAGCTTCATATTGTAGCTTCATATCATCACGTCATCACCCTCTCGTTTCATTACGTTCTTCCATAGAAATCAGAGGACAGTGGCCTTCAATGCCATTGAGAGTAGATCATGTTTTGATGTCTTTCACGAGACATTCATGCGCAAGCTTGATTTCTCAAATGCTATAGAAGGGCATATCAATACACGAATCTTTAGGAAATCAAAGAAGTCATTCTGAGCTTACTTTCAGAAACTACCCACTATCTTCAGTCTATTCAACACATCATTTAAAAGTCATCAAGTTGAATAGTGTTGTAAGAGTAATAATCTTAAATGCATTTTGACATAAAGAAAATCTCGCGGTTGTGTCCTGCTCAATAGAAAGATTTTCAAAGCCCATTAGTTGATAAAAGGATTCTATTGGTACGTGGGTTTCTCTCAGTTTGAAAAGGAATGTGAGAAACGAGGAGTTGGGATGAGAAATAGCGGATACCTCTATTCAATCGCGGTGGCCTTGGCTTTGTGGTGTAATTCTGCACGGAAGAAGTCTGCTCCTTAAAGTTTCTTCTTTATAAGTATACTGTACCTGAGATATTCAGGGTAATTATAACTGACAGGTTTTTTCAAATACATCGCCATCTATCACCTGGATTTTTGCTGTGTATTGCAGGTTTTCTGACCCGAGGCATGTCCTTTCTCACAGTATATCAGCACAAACATGGAAGCGATTTGGAAGCATCTTTCTTGACGTAAAATAAAAAATGGATATAAAGTAATGTATACATTAAAGGGATTATTTACCATTTGCAGATGGATGAAACAGAAACCCAGCTTTAGTGCTTCAAAATAGTTCTCAGATGTGATTTAGGGTTAGAAATATAGCCAGTGTAAAGATTTTAATCAGTGTAATCAATCTGGCGTATTTTTAAACATACAAAATAGCTATAGCAAAATTGTGCACTATTGATAAAGATAGGGATATCTCCTTATTTTTAAGGCTTTGTTGCGAAATTGTTATTTGATAGTTTGTTTTATAATACAACTGGACTAAACATTAAGGGTCAAATGTGATAACTGGAACATTTCTTAAGTCACTGTTCCCAATGTTAAACAATACCCGATGTTTGCTCAAACACTGCATTTAGTTTCTTATTACTTGTGATTATTGATTGGGAAAAGGTATGGCCTATGGGCGGAACACACACAATTGATTTTGTATTAATATATTCCCTTTAATTCTTTAAATGTTGAAAAGAAATATGATCTAGTTAACTGTTATCTCGTTGATTTTATCAGCAGAACCAAAAATGTTTTCCATTAAATCCTCCTACCATTATTCAAGGATTAAATCAAGTCAGCCTTGGATACAAAGAGAGAGAGAGAGAGAGAGAGAGAGAGAGAGGGAGAGAGAAAACGTCTCGAATGGAAAAAAAAATCATCTCCGCGAGACCACTTTTTTCAATTCAATTCAACTAAATTCAATTCACTTCAATGTATTTTCATTTTTTCCAACAAAACATAACACTGAATAAATCAGGAATCATATCATAGGCATGCATCTAACCGTGCAAAGGATAAATGATAGTTAACAAATTAAGATATACATGCATAACGGCAAAATAAAATAGTTATGTTTAGAGGAATAAAGAATTCATTCATTTCATTCATTCATTTTTTTTTCATCTCCAACAGAACTTGTAAATACATTTTCTTCTCACATAAAAGATAAGCAATGTGTCAACAATTACAAAATATGAAAAATGATATGTAAGGATAAACAAATGATAGCGTCGAAAAAAGCACAACACATTTGAAGTTTAGAAAATGCAGGAGATTGGGAGGAATGCTGAAGAAGCAATGCTTGTAGGGTGCATTCCCCCAATTTAGAGGTTCACTAAATTGAGAGGTCCATTAAAAAGTATGGTTGCATACTATGAACCACACCAATTTATTTCAGTGGTATAATTAAGCGTTATTACACAAATTGAAGCAGTTGGCCTTCGTAATAAGTGCTTACGTGATTTCAAATTTCAGAAAAATGAAGTTGTAATAAGAGATTGACATGATTGATATGACCGAAAATGTGGCCATGCATCACAAAACTGACAAAAAGTCGTCAGAAATTGATTATTAGGTAAAGTGTATATTATAAAAGAGGTGAAAGAAGAGACTCCAAGCTTTATAATAATGTTTCAATTCAATTTTCAATTTACTTTCATATTTTTCAGTGAAAAATACATCAAATATAACAAAATGAAATGATACATGATATCCAGCTAGGAAGCATAATAGAATATTGCAAACATGTAGAACATGGTGGTCAATCTATGAAAGTTGGAATCTGGGAATAAATGCTAAATAAATATGAGGGGAACATCAATAAAAGCAAGCTTATTGAGCGTATTATGGTCCCGGTGTTAAAATCGAGTGTAAAGATTAAGATGAGGAGCACGGGTAAAACAAATGAAAAAAATAGAAAACATGGGCTCCTTGGCAATATTGATAGTGATAACCATTCTTACGTAGGCACCCCTCCCAATGTAATATACATGAGTATATCCCAGTGACGAGGAGACAAGGTACGTCGCAGATTTTGTCGTCATAGCCAATCATTGAAAAATACGTTGCTCTGAGGAGCATACGCTTTGACCCTGCCCCTTTGCTATCCATGAATTCCTGTGTGGAATCGTTTGCAGTAGTTCCGAAGAATCATCTCTCAACTCAAGATGTAATCAAACCTAATAAAGTATTATTGCTTGATATTCTAGCTTGATGCCATGGTGTCGTTCAGAGTGGAACTAAATGGGCTTGATTGACAGCAAAAAGAAAAAAAAAACGAAAAAAGAAAAAAAGAAATGCTTCACACTACTCGCAACTGACGTTAGACAGGTTTTAATTTCCGGCAATGTGATGTGTCATGAAGTCATTCGACGTGTGTTTGTAGTCATGGCGAATGTCCACTTGTCAGTAATCCTCGATTTCTCTGGATGACACAGTAATATTTCATTCTCACTCAGTTTATCCGAGCCATCCAGAGTGTCCACATCACAAATACGTGGTCTTCTCTTGCCCGCATGCTGTGATGTAGGTAGGTGTCATCATTTCAGTCTTTGCAGCAGTCTCTCTAATTATCTATTTTGAAGCTCTGATTGCTGCAAAAATTCTTGTCTTCTTACAAAATAGTACACTGGTCACTGTTACCACCGCTGAGATTTATTCATTTCAAATAATATGTTTCTAAAGATGATGGTATTGATATTAGTATAGTGACAGCAAAAATTGATATGATATATAAGATGTGTAAATAAATGTGACGTTTTTGTCTACCATTAATAAATATTTACCCTTTTTTGTTGGAAGGGGTTCGGAAAAGTAAATATGTTTTCTTGTGTTTGTCTTTCCTGTTTAGCATGAGTCAATTTGGACCTCTCGTTTTGCTCATAATCATATACCTCGCCGTGTTTGTTGTGGGCGATGTATAATATTCCAGGGATATACATACATAGAAATACAGTATTTAGCAGGTCCCTGAAGATGTTTACTGATTCCTTACGCTGTTCCCATACCAACTGCCAAATTAACTTGCCATGACCTTGACCCTGAAGCCAGAGATCATAGACAAAAAAGACATAAAAAGTGAAAATTACCTGAGGCGTCAGCCAAATGCGAGTGAAGCAGGAGTGACGAAAATATCCAAACTTTCTCTATTTGGTGTTTGTTTATATATCACATTTAAATCTTATAACTTTCTACATCGTTACTATTCCATGGAGATTCGTTTCAGGTTTTTTTTCATAATCAAAATCCTATTCGTAATGGGCCTAAGCATGGTTCCGTCATTTAATCATTATTAGAATTGTTCATTAATTTGTTCACATATATTAAATTATGGGTTTACTTTTGTGGCTCGTTTCTGTGTCATTAATTGTACATTTATTTTTTCTTCAGGGGCATGTGATGCAGTGGTTGTTGTTTTCGTTAAATATTAGAATAAAGTAAATTCCATTCAATTCAGTATATAGATGAGATGAGATTACTCCATCTATGATCTAAAAATTCCTTAGGGTTAGTACATAACGCAATGGTTTCTGAATTTGTACTCGAGCAGTATTTACATAAAAAATTAACGAAAAAAAAACACGTTTTCCTATATCGATAACGCTACCAAAAAGGTTATCTTCGTAAAAAGCCTGCAATTGTTTCTAATCTATCACTCCATCATTTCTAAACTTCTCAAATGGTGCAAATGGTTCAAATGTAAACTCTAATAGCTAACCCATTATTCAAGCAGGTACTGCACATCAATCAACATAATGCTATTTGAATCTTATTACTTTATTTCCGTTTTCACTTGAAGGTTTGGAATCGTTGAGAGCTTTGTCTATCATGAATAACTTTTCGGATATGGCCATCAGCGATGGGGCTATGTTTCCCGTTTTACCAAGCAACTTTCCTACTGTTACGTGGCAAGCCCTCATCCTGACTTGTATCACATTAATCACGATCGCAGCAAATTTGCTCATTCTCCTCGCATTTTGGTCTGAGAAGAAACTATGGACTTACAACAACGTCTATATCTTCAACATGACCATCGCTGATCTAATGGTGGGGTTGATCTGCATGCCGTTTCGCGCTCAAGTTTACCTATTTGGCGGCTCTTGGACTCTAGGAGAAGTCACCTGCAGAATCTATGATGGTGTTGAAAACGCACTGCCTGGTGTCTCAGCTTTCGGCGTTGTGGTAATTTGCTTTGATCGCTACGTAGCGACTTCCTTACCTATATACCACTATCAACAGAGGAGCAAAAAGACTGCCGCTCTGGTGAACGCAATGACATGGGTGGTTCCCTTTGTTATCTGGATGGGGACAAGTACTGTTTGGGACTTTGTCTATCCAAACGGACGTGTGGGCCCATCAGGTTGGTGTGAACCCAATTACGTAAAGTTCCTACCATCCAGCATCATAACGGTACTTTTGCGAGCGATTATCCCGTTTTGTATTCTCCTACCTCTCTGTCTTAGAATATATATCAATGTCAATCTTAGTACGACAGTTACTAGTCAGATAAGAGCGAAAGATCTGAACGCGCTCAGTTCTTTACCATGTAACAGACAAGAAAAATCCCGAAACCGAAAAAATCGACCAACAATCAAGTCTCGCAGTGAAATGGATCAAGAAGTTATGGGTAGAAACGTCTACCACAATGAGAACAATGAAGCTGTGGCTAAGAATTCTGGCTCCCGTCAAGGGTCACTGCAAGAACTACGTCAAAATTCTTGTACAAACCTGAAGCAAGCGAGACTGCAAAGAAAACAAGTAACTGGTGACGCAAAAGCTTTTCGTACGATGGCGCTAGTGATGCTCGTCTTTTTCGTTACTTGGTTACCGAGCAGCATCGCTTTATTATTTGCCTCCACCAGTCGCTCAGCGTTCCTGAGGGTGGCTTTTGCTATGACCCTGCAGAAAACCGGAAGGTGGATTGCTTTCTGTAACAGCACAGTCAACCCTGTTGCATATGCTCTGGCACAGCCATTATTCCGTAGAGCCATTTTAAGAATGTTCCTTAATCGCTCAAGTGTGTTGAAAAAATGAATACTTAATGATTTAAGGACAATGTGATTGTAATTATGCTTATGGCAAGAATACTACTTAGTCGTGTCACCGTTTATCACTTCTCCAGTTCTTTTTCGGGAAGGTTATTTCTTAATTGTTGTCTTAAATTTCCTCTGAAACGAGTTAAGATTAAACAAGCAGTTTTTTTATGTCACATAATATGATAAAGGTATAATCATCCAGCTAGAACCTATACATGGCTAATGCGATAAAGAAAATAAACGTTCCGTATTTGAGTATGTGTTTCAACGTCCGAAATATCACTGAACTGTTCTCTACCAACATAATGTGTGTGTTCATGTTCCCGATTTATTGCTTGTAGGATACCCTGCTGTCATCTACATGCATGCCATGATGATGGTCTCGTTTTAAGTGTGTATTGGTATAACCTGCGTTGCTCTTCTATAAAAGGAGATTTATATAAGACCTCCTGAGCTTTAAATTCATTTAGCGATTACGGGCTCCGAAACTGTAGACACGTTTAGAATGAAAAGCTTTTAAACATTTTTAATATACATATCTTGTTATGCTAACTGATATCTTATCGTGTTTACCACGGCAACCAGTCTAATAATAAGCGGATAAACCTATAGCCAGCTGGTTAAATAAAATTACACAGCACGATTTTAAAAGTCACCAATGAACCGTCTTTCAGGTTTGGTTTATCGCTGTTATTTTTACGAGTTTATTCTATTTCTGAAACATCCATATATACTAATGATTAACTTAATGAAAACTTTGACAAAATATGTCACTTGCACCAACGCTATTTTGTCATTTTTCGTGCTTAATATGTATGTTAAGACTTTGTTCCGATGTATCAACGCAAAAATTGTCTCGCTTTGGAATAAAAGAACTCATCACATTGGCAAAAATAGTCTTCGTTGTACAACGAATGACGTACCTTTAAGTGATGATAAGACATCCCAAAAGATCATTACAGAGTACGTGGCAGAGTTTGCAAGCAATTGCGGTAAGCAGTGAATGCGTTATTTTAATTTTGTATTGTAATCTGACCACGTTGACTGCCATGACTGTTGCGTCTTTTCTACGTAGTTCCAAATAAGATTAACTTCACTAGTCTTCAGATGCATTATTTTGCATTTACATAGATCCCAACATATCAATTGTTTCTTCTTTGAAACATTAGAATATAATTATTCAAAATTATTAGGAATTAGTCTTTTCCTTTCAATAAATAGACATTCATTATTATAGGCAGCTCACTAACATTGATCTATGGCTGGTATATACACAGACAATGCATTTATCGGTAAAAGACGGCGTTAATAATTATATTACCATATTTGAGTAAAATACCTTTTTGAAACTTCAAGACACTAAAACAATGTTTCCTCTCTATTTATACCGCAGATTGTCTAATATCTGTATTGATATTGTATTCATCTTATATAATCACTATGCCCATTGCATATAGTAGGTATATACAATGTATATATATATATATATATATATATATATATCTAATATATATATATAATATATGTAATATATATATATATATATAATATATATCTAATATATATATATATATATAATATATTATATATATATATAGAGAGAGAGAGAGAGAGAGAGATAGAGAGAGAGAGAGAGAGAGCGAGAGAGAGAGAGAGAGAGTGTGTGTGTGTGTGTGTGTGTATGTGTGAGTGACCACAAACACGTATATATAGATATATTCTTCATATCTTAACATGGCCAGCCAATAAATCGGCAGAAAGTCTCTTTCACGGAGCGTCTGTTTTTAACATGTTTTAGTTATGAAGAAAATGTGCGAGAGTGTATGCTCTGTAAACGGAATTTCCTTCATCTGTCAATATTGGCTGATTCTTTAATATCTGGTGACGTTAATACACATGCAGCAAATGGAATGAAAGCGCTCATAAATCCTGACGAAACTGCTATTTACCAAGTATATATAGTCTACCCCTGAGAACGTCAATGCCGCTTAATGGTAGATCAACCCTAGGAAATTATAAGGAGGAATAAAAAGATGTCCTGTGTTGTGCCTTAATGATTTTTGCAAATTCATACTTCGCTAACCGGCTATGGTACACAGCTGCTTGGAACTATCATAGACAGCTCGTAAACGTGTGTGTCAGGTACATTTCAAGCTGCCTTCAGACATTGTTTCCTCTCCTTTCTTTTTGGTAATAAAGAGTTTATAAATGGTTAATTGCCTCCTAATTCAAAATACAGTCGTATGCATAACATAGAAATTCAGAAAAACTAATGCATTGTAGGATGGTACATTGAGTCGGCATGTCCACGAGTGCACGAAGGGAAGTTTATTTCAAGTCAAAGCTGCATTTAAGACGCCAATTCAAACTATCGATTGAATGAAATCAGTTCTAGTCCTAAAGCTACCCTCAAAGCCGTGTGCGTGTGCGGTGCGTGCGTGCATATGTGTTTTGAGTGTACATTTGCTAATTCCCTGCTTCACAGGAACTGACAATGATCTATATATCCTATAATATATACATCTTGTATTGCAGTACCTATAGGTTTTGGATTTTCAATTCTTTACATTACTGTTTAAACAACTTTTATCATAAAAGAAGCACGCAAATGAAACCATAACGATATTATAGATAATAGGGACAAGCGTTGAACTTAGTGAAGCGGATCGAGAAAGAAATCATTATTAAGGAGATATAACTTTCCTATAATATATACCAGGCAAGGGAAAATGAAGACAGTTTTGCTGAAGACTACGGAATATTAGTGTTTCCTCTGTTTACAGACTATAATCGTGGAAAGACTCCTACACACAGCAATATTTAATGTGCAAGTAATGTACAACATTACCGATGGGCAATGCACGTGAAATTGTTCTATTCGGTCATTCTTAAACACATAATATATACGTACGTATACATTTGAACTCATGCGCAAAGTGAATACAAATTCAGTATGGAAACGTGAAGTGATATATGAGCCATGGCAATTTTCTTCGTAAATTTTGCGTCTTTTACTGTAATAAACTCAAGCAATGTCCAATGCGAGGGACCTATGTTAAAAGCCTGTAAATTTCCCCCATGTCAAGGTTCGGATCTGTACAAAATACAGAATACATTCTAACGGCTGCATTGTTGACACTCATGAGGATCTTAGAATGTTGTAAGGAAAAGATGACTTGCCATCCCTTGCACATACTGCATGTATTCCTGGTGTGGTCGAAATAGATGTTTGCTACATTAGCCATGAACTGTTACAATAATTATCGTTTACTATACTTTTCATTGTAATCCTTGGTAGTCTCGGCCAACTTGTTGTAATAGACGTACCGTCATGGAGCCGTATGGTTCATGTCCGTAAAAATAGTAAAGCTAAAATAACAAAAGAGCGAATAGCTCTTGATCTCATATTGTGGCATTGATTTATTTCTGTTCTCTCGGAAACTGACTCACGGTCTGAATATTGAATTTGCTACGTTGTATACCCGCAAGTTTTCGCGTATTTAACTCCATATAATTCATACAATGACAGAACGGGAGCGTATCAAGCTTTAAAAGTGATTAATGTTCGTGTATGTAGATGCATTTGTAATTTCGTTACCAGTAGTATGGATTCATAACTGACACCAACATTAACTCCCAAAGTTACTTCTATGGGATACATGTAACATAAAGTGATGCACGTTGTCATATCTTATGCTCCACCATACATTTGTAAAACCGCCAAGGAAATAATAAAACGAGGGGTTAAGAAATCAAGGAATTGGGAACGCGATTATCCTTTCACAAGAGGGTTGAAACATGCAAAGCAGTGTAAATAACGTTTATCACTCTTTTAATCAAAGTGTGTCTTTAGACGAAATCTAGCTGTATATTCAAGGGGGTCGACATGATTAACCACACTTGCACCAGCACTCACCTCACTCACCTCTTTCTGAGTACATACAGTGTCTATACAATTTCGTCGTAATGTGATGCCAGAATGACTCTGCCTTTTTTCTTCTTTTCTTTTGTTTTCGATAAGTATACATGATGTATGTTTTGCTCAATTTCTTTTTTTTTTCTTCTCTTTCAAGACCGTCGTATCTTCAAGCTTTATGCTTATTTGACGTCAGTCTTCTGCATTCACACTCCCAATACATGCGCCATATGCAGTCAGATCATTTGATTCACTTTATCCCGAGTGGTTCCCAATTGACGTGTTGTCTTATTCTTTTCTTTAATCTGTACACGTATATTAGTTGTGTTCAGATGTACACACTGTATGTTTTATTGTCTTAAAAACAAAAAGAAATGACTGTATTTCATTTGTAATATATATTCAATGCAGAAAATTCCCAATAAATTCATTAGAATTGAAAAAAGTTTCGGTTTGAATTAAAAGTATGCTATACGAAGAGCAGGAGTATCATGATGAGTCACGGAATGTTGATTACATACGTTATGCCATGCAACATTATCAAGAATATTCTTCCAATTATTTGAGAAGTACTTTAAAGGAACCATCATCAGATGCTTTAGTGAGTAACCAATACAATCCATACACATACACATAAACAAGACAAACACGGACATTGAAGGCGAAAATTACCCTCAGCAGTCTTCCTTTAGTTAGTTTGCTCAATAACTCTCGAAATGAGAATGAATTTTGCTACCTAACAGTGCTCCAAATTAGAATTGATTGTGCGGCACAATTTGTGTTCATCTTTTTTTCGATGTCAAGAACTTCTTAATATTGATCATTGAATTCCATATAAAGTAAAGACAAAAATGTGTTGCAGTGAACAAACGGACAAATCTTGATATCAAGAAGAGTAGATATTGATTACTAAGGATCTTGTAGTAAGGTATGAATATCAATTGATCGAGCTGGAATTTGTCTTGTTTCAAAGATAAATCACCTTCATTAAGGCATTTGTCATCCTCATTATTGTGGAAGAGGGTTCCATTGGAAAAAAAAAACCCACAGGGTTATGACAGTTCGAAAAAAAAAAAGCCTTGAAGGGGTTATTGTCCTCGGAATTAAATGCAGTTGAATTATCAAGATATTTTCTATAATTTTCATGAGAACAAGCTGTGGTACAGTTCCGTGGTTTCCGTTTTCCTCTTAACCTATATGTGTACTCATTATGAAACAATGCGATTCATATAAACTTCTGTGTAAGTCAATTTTAGCAGGTGTCTAATCTCAACAACAACAAAAAATGCAAGAGGTCTTCAGAATTGAGAGCACATATTTCATTGTTTATGATTTCACAAAAATTCTGATAATATTATCAATCATTCCCAATACTGATCACAATTTCACCCGTATGATACTTCAAAGTTTCTCATTTAATCTCTCTTCTTTTTTTTCTTTTTTTTGGGTGTCATTGAGTGGAAAACACTTCTGGTAAGTTTTCCATCTGCCCATTTGTGTCATAACCGGATGGTTGGCACCATCTAGAAAATAATACACTCACGACTTGCATAAATACTGGGCGAGTCACCTGGTTTGGCATTAGCTGGTCTGGACACAGATAACTCAAGTCTTCTCCATCGCCACAGAAAGGTAAGCCAGGAGCAGTCGTTGCCATGTTGCATATCTTCCTATTTGAATAACGCTTGTAACGGTGCCTGATTCTTTTTTTCTCTCTCTCTCTCTCGCTCTTTAATAATATATGTTAATATCATATATTCTAAAAATGACAACGGAGAGCACTGTCCCTGTCAAGGAGTTGACTCAAGATTGTACAAGTTGATATATTAACAATTCTTCTCACATGAGGCTCTTATTTTCATGGCATTATAAATGGAAATATTTAAGCATGACCGAGAATGATTGGATTAGGAAAGAGTCGAGCAATCTAATCTTGTTACCTTCGGTGTTGGTTTGCCTGTTTGCAAAATGATAATAATGACACAAGAAACAGATGATGCAAGTTTGGTAGTGATCCGAGAATTTTTAGGGATTTTGAAGGATTTTTTTTTAAAATGTTTTGGCAGATGGGGTCAATGAACTTGGAAGTTCAAGCTGCGGGTATTTGAGGTATTCATACACCGCTGTGAAGTGCGTGCTATGCTCGGGCGAGTTGCAGCGTAGCTGGAACCTGATACCATAAACAAAAGGCTTCTTTGTTGGGAAATTGGGCGATTTTCAGCATGCGTGTAATGGATGGAGATGAGCTGCTTGGCGGAGGTCTGCGCTCTGCGAGAGCTTTTCTAGCTCATCTTTCGATACCCTTTCTTAACAATTATATTTCTTCATCTGATTCATTCTTTACAGAATTCAAACACCAAACCAAAATGGCCCGAGTTTTGCTCTTCGCGCTAGTTGTAGCTCTCTTCGTTGTCGCCATTGCCGCAAGTGAGAACAAGAAAGCCAAGAGTGACGAAATGGCGGAGCAGTATTACCCATACCAGAGAAGATTTGACAACTACGACTTCCGCAGTAAGTACTAGTGACTCTTTGTTTGTTTGTTTGTTTGTCTGTTTCTAACTTCCGACAATATCATCGAAGAAACGCTATGCAACAAGTACCAGCAAGATAACTGAAGTTGAGGGTTTTTGCTTCCAAAGACCTCCCCTACATCATTTTCTCTCTCCATGTCGCTCTTTGTATATGAATTTGTTATCATATGTTATTATTATCATATATGTATATACATATATATATATATATATATATATATATATATATACATATGTATGTGTACATTTTACTTGCTTTATAAGGAATACGTTATAACGAAACTTCGATAAAACGAAAGAAAACCGGCTGTTATTGAGGGCTTCGTTATAACAACAGTCGCCTATGTATGTTATATACCATACACATGTATCATACATTATCATGGTCATCAATAAATCCATATATGGTTTTCAATTTATTCTTTTCATCCCCGTAGGGTGCGCCGATGATGAAGACTGCTTCTGTGACAATTATGGAAACAGGATGTTCTGCGGAGTAAGTGGCGTTCTGTTGAATATTATACGTGATGGGTCCTTAAAGTGGATGTTTAGTTAGGTTTTATATATTGTTACACAACCAATTGTATGTTATTAGATTTGAAAGCATAAATCAAGTTTGTTACGTATGTCCTATGCTTCTTCTTTTTTTGCGATGTTGTCCAACTTATTGTACGTTTTACAGTACATCTGCAAGTATTAAGATTATAGCCGCCTTTCAATCTGGTGAACTGTAAGAGACACATCGATATGATAACGTCCTTGGCACTGACTGTAAGAATCACTGTATGTTTTTTATTCAGAAACATAAATGTACGCATAAAATGCGTCTAGATATTTTATTCATCTTTCTAACTACATGTACACTTTTTTATTTTCGTCATAATAGTAATAGATTTATTACTATTATGCCGAAAAGCTTTTCATCAGTGGAATCATGCTTTACGTAAAAGTGGTTTTTGTATCCGACCTAATCTACCGATGCTATAATGCATGATGAAATCTGAATAATATTTGAATATAGTATGTAATTGAATGATATGAAATGCAATGCAATGCAAAGTAATGTAGTGTATTGTAATGCAATGTAATATAATGTAATGTAATGTAGTGTAATGTAATTTACAACACATATTGATACTAATATGTGTATCTACATAGGTATATATACATAGAAAACTGACTGTTGTTACGTTGATTATGTTACGGGGAAAAAATAATAAAACGGGAAGTTTGTTTATAAAATATACCCCTCTCCTTCTGATTACACCTGTCCTGTGCTTATCATGCATCTTGGTTCCATTTTAATCACCCAGCAGGGATTTGGTCGTTGGTGATACACCTTCTCCGTCTCAGGAGCTTGGAAAACGAGATGCAAACTACCGCGATCAGGAGTGTAAGTTGCCTCTAAATCATTTTCTAATGATTAATGATTATGCATCTTGAATATCCTTCTTATCTTTGATCAATCTAGATCAGATTTTTGGGGGAGGACTGAATTTGCAATGAGTTGACATGACTGTAAGAATTTTCTCTTACTTTTCTCTAAAGGCATTAATTACGTTAACATCATTGTTGCGTTACGTGTAGGCATGATGGGGGAATGCACCATAAACACTGCTTTTTAGCATTTTTCCACATTCCCAGCATTTCCGTATACTTTAAATATTCTGTAAACTTTTTATGTATTGTGGTGTAATTTATGTATTCATCTTTTTGTAACAATATTTGTATGTTTCAGTTTGAAATGGAAAAGAAAATGAATGAATGAATGAATGAATCCCCTCTAGCGATCCCTGCAGCAACAACACGGAGGGGGTTCGGTTGATTAGATTTATTATTTTTTTAATTTAGAAACCATCAGCAACAGACATTTCAACATACTAACATTCTTGTTTTTGCAATGCGTGCAAGGGGGCTCTTTTGCGTTCTTTTTCATTCAAGCGTATGGCACAATGTGCCTGGTTGACACCGTTTGCTGCTAGTCACCTGGGGCAAACCACGAGATGTCGGCAATATTCGCCCGATTTCTTTTGTGGGTGGGTAGGGGTACCACTCCACCGGGTTGGCACCCTAGTGTAGTGTTAGGCTTTGTACCTTTGTCCCTGCTGGTGGTAGTCTGTTTAGTTGCTGCAAATATCAATCTCACGACGAAAATTATTAGAAAAGCTAATAACAAATTCGCAATTATTACTATTAAATTCTCGATAATACTTAATCACTAATATGTATTTTTTCTTTTCTTTTATGCAGGAGCGGATTCTATAAATTACCTCGAAATGGCATTATCTGTGAGAACCTCTTCGATGCATCTTCCTCATTCATTTCCAGATCTTAAGAGCTCTTATATCTAACCTACTCATGACTTGCCTCTTGCATTAAATGAAATGTGTAAGTTTCAGGAAGTAATAAAGATATGAAAACTGGAACGTAATAACCTTGTCATTGTTTACATCTTGCTGTCTTATCCTTTTTTTACACTCCGTACGGGTATATTAAGTGGTGATGAATTTACAACGCATGGATATTTTACTTTTCATGCATAAACGCACAGGTGTACACACCCAACTTACATGTCACAACATACGAACATATACATTATACATGTTATGTACTCTGCTTCATCGAGTTACTGTGCTGCTGTGTGTGGAGTGTTGATGAATGTGACTTTAAATTGACTGATAAGTGTGTATGTACATGCATGTATGGGATATATATACATATACATATGTATATATATATATATATATGCATGCATATATATATATATATATATATATGATGTATATATGCATATGGATATCATTATGTGACTTCATTGTTATCAATTTGTGAAGTGTACAATACTCGTTTAGGTTTTATCACATTCTTATCACATGTATATATATATATATATACATATATATATATGATGTATATATGCATATGGATATCATTATGTGACTTCATTGTTATCAATTTGTGAAGTGTACAATACTCGTTTAGGTTTTATCACATTCTTATCACATGTATATATATATATATATATATATATATATATATATATATGATGTATATATGCATATGGATATCATTATGTGACTTCATTATTATCAATTTGTCAAGTGTACAATACTCGTTTACTGCAAGAAATGCATATTTATTATTCAAACAATATCGCGAGTCACCACTCTTACGAGAATCATCGAACTCACCTCATGGCGTCTTTGTCGCTCCTATATGATATGCTATGAGTATCTATTGTCTGCTTAGTCATGAAGACAGACATTTATATTTCACTGATAACATACACAACGAAAATACAATTACCGGTACTTAAATGCAATTACATTCATACAAACTTGTATGCAAAGTATATAATACAATTGTACACACTTACATACATACATACATACATACATACATACATACATACATACATAATATACAGGAGGAAGGGGAGGGAGAGAGAGTCTGAATGTGTCATTATGAATCGTCAAACATTCTGATCTATCTTCATTTATACTTCATCAATATACTGTTAAATAACACACACACACACACACACACACACACACAACTGAGAGTTTAAAAACAACTGTATGATAGAAATGATGTTGTTGTTGTCGAGCTCGTAAAAAGGTAAACGAGAAAGATTAACACAATATAAATTTAAACGTACAACAAACCAACATATTTTCCCATAATACTTTATGAACAAATGATACTGACAGCAGATTGTACCTGGTTTTATCAGGGGTAGAAATTTTTATTCATCTAAAGTGGATCGAAAATGTCCACAAGGAAAGAAAACATTACGAACATACAGTACAAAAACTACAGAGAAAAATCGATGATAGTCGCAGTATGTCAATGACAGATCCGTGTGGTCTAATTGGTCCGTCGAGGTGTTGTCACGTGACTAATCTTAAACGCCATCACCGGTTCCAGCACCTGAACAAAGGTTAAGAGAATTAATAGAGTCAAATTTTTTGAATATAAATGATAATTCATCACAAACCACTTGGCTGCTTAATTCTAGATGGAAGAAATTGAAAGCTAGTATACAATTTTTGCAACGGCAAATATTCCAATTTTCAAAGCTGAATTTGTAATAATCAATTTAGCTTCAATCTCAATTTTTCGTTTTCCTTTTGTTTCATATTTCTTATGAAAATGTCACTGAACATAAATGTCTGTTTACAGCAGTATTTTAAAAGACGAAAAATATGATGGGACCTAGCTACCTTGTTGAGTCTTATCCAGATTATGCTCTATACCCTGTTGGTTGTAAATCAGAATTGCTTTCTTTTATGATTTGTGATGGATAACCCAACAAATTATTGTCCTGGGTGTTTATTATAAGGCATAAGTTACTGTCAGAAAAGGAAATCGGTGCCAAACCGATCTGTGAAACACTATCATCTGTAGCGAATCAAAGATCCGAGTCTTTCAAGAGGAAATAATAATGACAATTATCTTAACAGGGCCTTTTCAAAATACATACAAACAGCTCACACAGTTAAAACAAACTACAAAATATCAGTGATGTACTTATTGGCCTAAACAAAATAAAAAACAATGACATTAAACTTCATGTCATCACTGTACCATTGGAATCGAATCAAAACTCACAGAACTTTTATTTGTGGAATTAATGGGCTTTTTGAAAGAATGAGCGTACAAAAATATGAATAGCACTAATTTTGACAAAGATACCAATAATGACAACGATCTAGTCGTTTAATTTCAACATCTGGCTCTGAATGAGTTTTTATAGATTGTTACCCCGTTCATGGGATACAAACAAAATCTTGCACTGCACTTATCGGTAAAATGACGTGCAGTGTTTATCGTATCCTACACTAGCAGTTCATCCATATTTTACAAAGTTTTACACTATTTCATATGATCTTTAGAGTCGTTATATATCTTATTTCTGCATCAGATTTCCTTTTTACGATGCAATACTGGTGCAGCCCAAACAAACATGCAGGCAGTATTATGTAATTGTATTGATACGACTTACAACGCACTGGCGTTTCTGCCGTTTTCCAAGCAATTTAAGAATGGTTTGGTTCATGGTGTTCAATTTGATGCATCAAAGACCAACAAATCAAAAGCAGATATTGAAGGTACTCGTGTCATAAGAACACATCTGAATATCCAATCGATCTCTCATATAGATACTAAGCCATCGTTGAGCTCACGTTGAAATATCTTCTCACATGTCTATTATATGTTGGTAAATTCAGCAGCACACTGAAATACTTTCTTTATAAATTAAGCAAAAAAAAAAAAGATTTTAAACATTCTATCCCTTAAGCATGTTGAGAACAAATCCAGGCCACAATCAGTAGGTGACAAGTAGGCCTAAATCAGCTGACATGATCTGACGGCTCTAATTTGAATAAATTCAGATGTGACAACTCACCATAGCAGAAGACGATTTTCCCAGACCTCCTGCTACACCAACAGTCCTGGTTATACTGGGAACAGTCTGGACATTGTGAAAAGAATATACGGAGGCATAGGCTCTATTGGCGATTTGAATTGAAAAGGAGAAAAGAAATTTTCAGAGCGAATACAACAATACTGATGAAAAAGAGACATAAAAACAGAAAAATCTTCTCGTCACCATAATAAAGAATAATCATCTGTATCGTTAAGTTTGTCACCGTGTTTAATTAGCAAGGAAATAACTATCACATTTTAGGACAAGAAGCTAACGATAAATGTACTCTTAAAATTCAACACCAGTCTGAAGTTTTTCAAATGTAAATAGCTGTCAAACTTCAACTGGTATAGCCAACCAACCAGTATGGAAGCAGTATTAGACGTTTCTTACTCAAGAATTACATTTCGTGTAACTAAAAGAATTAAATGTGTTTACATACATTTATTCGTTCCGCATTTTGTAACTGACAATCAATCATAAATATCAAATCGGTTTTAGTCTTTGCATGGGGTCATTTCGAGCACATGATTACGATGATTTTATACTACTTTTGAAATACTTACATTTGTATTTCTTCATTTTTCTGCCCCTTTTCTCTGCTGAGAAGAAATCCTGCATGGCAGGATCCCTCTTTAGAAAATCAATCTCGTCGTCGGTGACATCGTCGTCGAAATCAGCCACGACTGCGACTACGAGCATGACGGCGAGCGCGAAGATGAAAGCCTTGGCCATTTTGCCGATGGTTGTTTTCTTGAAGAGGAAAAAGATGCGCAGAAAAAAAAAGTATCAATATATATGTCCAATATCACATCGATCGATATCGCATTGAAATTGAAATTGAAAATTGAAATTGATCTGATTTATTGCCATCAGAAACATTCAGACCGATGAAAAGTCCGAAGACTTATTATTCCCGTTTACAGAATACAAATTGTACATCATATACATAAAAATACCTTGTGTGAGATATGAGAAAGGAAGGAGAAATCGGTGCGTTGCTGTGAAATCATTATTCCTCTTACTGTTCCTCTTTTCGGAAAAGCGCAAGATTTGAAAAATTGGTCTCCGCCGGGAATCGAACACGGATCTTTGGCATGGAACGCCAACTTTTGCTTGAGGAAGAGCATCAAAGTCATACGTATTTAATGAAACAATCTAAACTATACTTTAATAAATTACTTGATGAATATATAACCTTTTGGAAGCACGCACATCACGAAAAGCAAAAGATTGGAATAGATACGACGAAAGAATGTTCAATGACATAACGGCATAAAGTCAGCTCATCATGCAACAAGCAGCTAAGCTCGATTCCCATCTTTCTGGGAAGCTGCTTCTCAAACCTTAACCAGAGAATCCACTTTGACGGATCCCCAGTTGGCTTAAATCACATCGTGTGTATAGAGAGACTTACCAAATGAGAATCTGGCTGTTTTTCCTGACGAGCTGGCTTATGGTGATAGAGAAGAAAGTTTACTGTATTTATAGATTAAGGATTCGGAGGCAGTTCTTTCCTTTCAAGGGCATAATTCACCTAAATAGCAAAATGTGAATTTGATATTACCTGGGATATCATCTTTCAAGCGGACATTCACCTTATGAAAATTAAGAAAACCTTAAGTATCACCTTGTCTAGTCACTTCCTTTCACTGTAAGCGTAAAAGAATATCTTTGTTACGTGTGCGCGCTGGAGCATGGATGAGATACTGTACGTGCGGAGACCATTGGGAATAATATTGGCAAACGAGATAATGAAAGCGTTCAGCTCTCTTGAATGAGTGCTAGCCGGTTGTTTAGTCTCTAACTTGGATACACTTAATCAGATATGACTCAAATGAACTCTGGACATAATCAGACACTCAAGTGCTCCCAGACTTGTGATATGACTATCTTTAAATCTTTTTGGATAGTATTCAATGGTATTACTTGCAGAAATGCTTACAACTAACTGGTCAAATGTAGCGAAGGAGTTGACAGAGCTGACAGATGAAGGATGTAGTATTGCCTACACAGCACAATTCTTAGAGTAATTTGGATTGAAAACACAAGACCAAAACGGTTACTGCTCTGCCCCAAATCTGCAATACAAGTGCATAATCGTTTCTCTGCCGAATATTTAATGCTGCCCAAGTAGAAAAGGTATATAACTCAATCACTACATACATTTTTTTTTTAATGTATTGCGGAGGAAACATAAAGCAATCACACAATGTATTGTCCTATCATACTATATGTATCACTGGGGCCCACATCCACTCCCAAAAGTAAGTCTTCAAGATATACGTGAAAAATCTCACAATTGGCCTGAAATTCTACTCACGTGTGGAGAAAATACTCCGGATTCACAAGCGCGCACTGAAAATGCGATCTGAGGTACGCGCTCTTAGATGGCGGCTTCGAACGCGTGGGGTGTCATTTTTTCCGCACTCAGTTGCCCTGCTCATTTTCACCGACCACCCTGAGAATACGTATAAAGGGCACTTAAATGCGTTTTTTCGACAGGCCGCTGTTTTTTTTCTAGCCGTCATTTTTTTCCCAATAATATTTGAATATATTTTGAATCCTTCGATATTACTTTTGAAGGACCGTTTGATGAATTTGAATTGATTTTCATAAGGAAACTTTTTCATCGTAATTGAAATAAATTAGATGAGTCGGTTTGTTTTTTCACATTCATTTCTCGTTTCTGCATCAACTCGTACGGTCGTAGCGGGCGACAAAATGTTTATGTCATGTGTATGTGTAACGTGTGTGCTCGATCGTACAAGCGGCGGTGACAATTCTCAGTTAACAGAAATTAAAACCGAGCTGTAATTGCTATAACTTACTGCTTATCGATTTACTTTCATGTGCAGTTTTGCAATCATTATGGTTTCTTGCGCAGACTGTTTACAAACTATGTTAAATTTTAAAGCACATTCATACACACTTACAATTTCCTCTCATCATTATATACTGTGCTGGAAAGTTGTAGGCCCATAAAGACAGAATCATTTTAAAGCAAATTTTAAAGAGTTATTCCTTGTTCACATTGTTAGGCTTTGCTCCCAATTTCAAGTTATGAGCTGTGCTGTGATGTTATGTGCTGGCTTTGCCCTCAATTTCATGTTATGTGCTGTTAATCGTTTCGACAGATACTCGGATGTACGCATACAAAACTCCACATTACATTTGTCATGAGAAAATATGTTATCTTTCAATAAAGTGGGCATAAATATGTATATATGGATACTTAATTGTATATGATATATAATTATTATATATGCATCGAAGCGATGACAAAATTAATTAATACTACTTTGTTATGTCCTTCATAAACGTCTCTGAAGAATCCACTCAGAATATGAAAGCTTTGAATACATAACAGGTGGAAAACATCAAAATCTGATTTATCAGGACCCTAAGCCGTAAGGTTATCTTTCATCGTTTTAATGAGGTGAGAAGGAGGAAAGCGAGGATGCTGAGGGATAGGAAAGACTTTGAGGAAGGAAAATGAGAAATAGGGAAGAGAGCGAAAAGGAAGAGCGGAAGATCTTAAAGAGGAGTTTGAGAGAGGGAGGGAAGAGAAAGTGAAGGATAAACAAGAGGGAAAGAGAAGGGAGGAGAAAGTGAGGAAGAGAATATAAGAAAATTGAACGGTATAGGAAAAAATAATAAAGAAGTGTCAAATGTTTAGAATCAATACAGGTTGGATATTAACCTTGTTAATTCGTCTACTCTGTGTACAAATTTTCATTCTTTTTTAATTATAAGCTTGTAACTGCTTTTGCAAGTATTAGTTGAATGTATATAATGTAGCATTCTCGTTGTTCCTGTCATAGGTATTTTACTCGATGTTTCTTTTTTTCCGTGACTGGTGTCTCCATAAATGATAACTGTTATCATGGTTATGGGGATTCGAAAAGAAACTGGAGATACAGTGCACTCCCGTTATAAGTGAGACTGTAATAACAAAATTCCGGTTACAACAAAGTAAAAAGTATTGTAGCGAAATTAACGGTTCTCTGTTTTAATCTGTTCCATGTTTGGTTATCACGAAATTTCGACATAACGAGAGCAAACTCTTGGGGACTTCGTTATATAGGGAATCCACTGTACTATATGTCCCCCCCCCCTCCAAAAAAAAAAAAATAATAATACTGATGATGAATAAACGGGACTCTCCGCAATGATAACTTGTAAAATTGTAAGTCAATCCAAATACAATTTCAGGATATGAAACTATAACTTATTACCCACATCTTACAGGAAAAACCCCATTCGATTTGCTTCAGTGGTAATAGAGAAACGAGGATCCTTGTAGAGCATGTCAGGAATCCCTTCTCTCCAGGTTCTGTCCATTGTGTTCACACATAAATAGTTTTATGCAGTTCAAAGAGCAAGAGCATCCATAAGTGCTAAACTTGGAAGAAACAGATCCATGACATGCTTTACAACGAACCACATTTCTCTGTGACCACTTAACCAAATTGAAAAGGGTTTTCTGTGAAATATAGCTAAGATGTTATATTCCAAGGCCCTTAAATATCATTCACAAAGTTTAATCGCATTAGAAGTTATCAATGCGAAAATCCGATTGTTGTTGTTTTTTTTTTGGACAAACTGTACAGCAAACTATAGCCACGCAGTAGGTAATGCTTCCATAGACTGCTGTGATGAATGTATTAGGGAAGATGGATGATGGACGATAAATGGAAGATGGATGGACAGAATGACACGGTAATTTCTTTTTACACATAAACACAGCTGCCTACCAGCACCAAAAGCACACTGCAAGAAGCATAACATGTAAATAATGTTAATCATTAACGTATCACATTCTGAGATATCGGGTACTATAGAGCACAGGGTCAATAACCTGCCTTGTCTCATGTTCTCTCTTCATTGCGTGGTGTACATTAAGTGTATAATGTATAGCTACAGCAAGGAACTTAAAGCTCATTAACGTGGAGGGAAGACGCATTGAATTTATGCGGTGACATTCGAAACGTACACAGGTGGACGTAGTGTTGCATTAACCCCTTTATTAGTTTCCTGGCTTCACCCTTCGTCAGATCTAAAATGTACACAGACTCAAAGACACATACCCACCCACCCACCCACCCACACACACACACACACACACACACACACACACACACACACACACACACATATATATATATATATATATATATATATATATATATATATATATATATAGTGCGAGGGATTGGTTCTTTCCCAAACGTACGCGGTGCCTCATTGTGGGTAGCATATAGTGAAAGACATTAGATTTGAGGCAACGTCCGTCTGAAGTCTAATTTCTTTCACCATATATATATATATATGTACATATACATATACATATACATATACACATACACGTATGTCATATTTTATCATAATTGTGCACCAGCATGAAACATAACGTCATGGACCAATGATATTGGGGTTTATCATTGAAGGTGTCACTTTTGAAATTGATATACTGTACGTCACTTTTGAAATTGATATACTGTACTAAAAGCCTGTTACATTTTTGGAACCCACATCCTACAAGCTTTGCTTTTTAGTGGGTTCCTCATATTACACGCCAATTATACGTCCTTATCCATTTGTGCAATTTTGGTTCAAACTGACCATTGTGTTAAAAACATTTCTTTTTCAAAATCAAATGGAATATATAATTTGTATGAAATGTGGAATATGGAGCATGAATAAAAAAAAAAAAAAAAATAAAAGGTGTCAATGGTCACAGTACTAAGCCGGAAGCAGAGTAATTACGCCAAACACAATACCAGAGTCCTGGAAACTCAGAGTGTCTTTACGTCACATGTCTATGTAGACCAACAAAAGTATATCACTATTTATCAGAGTCGGCATCGATGAAATAGAATGTTTCAAGGAAACTCAGATCAGTCACAGTTACTTTTACTAGTGATCTCCTTTTATTTACATCTCATTGCATTATACGATTGAATAAAGATTGATATCATTTCTCTATTCTCTAGCTGCCATGGAAACAAATTCGGCTGATCATCTCGGGCGAGAAGAGTTCTTCCTAGCCCTGGGTCTAGTGTGCCCCACGGGGGTGGCCGTCTTGTCGGGCTTCTACATTAGTGATCCGTCTCCAGCTCCTATAGAGAGAAAGGAGAAAGCAAAGTAAATAAGATTCACCCTTAAAGATCATTATTCAAGAATGCAGTACATCTTTTAAAGGGATCGTATAGTTTTGGTTGAGACCTTACTTCATTTTTCTAACATTTTTTTTTTTTTTTGGGGGGGGGTGAGATAATGAGAATCCTTTATGAAATATGAAAGAGCGTGTAATTCCAGGATTTCAACGTTTATATGATGAAAATTGGTTTTGAAATGACTGACATATCCAAAACAGAGCGATCCTAATAAAATGTTGGACCCGTCGTTTTACTTTGTTTTTGGATGTTTCAGCCATTCCAAACCCGATTTTCATCAAATAGAATTTGAATTCCTCTTGAAATGGTATGTTTGGTACTATTTCATAAGTGTTTTCTTGGAATCTCGCAAAAAAGTTAAAAGTACAATTCTCATCTCCACCAATACTGTACTATCTCTTTAATGAAGAAACGAACTGTAATACATTTTAGGCCAATAAAGCATGAATTTATTCGACTCAAATTTTTGGCGTCCTCCGCCTTTTTCAATTTTTCAGGAGTCTTGACAAAGGCCAAAAATCTGTGTCGAATAAACTCATGCTTTATTGGCCACAAATGCATTACCAGTTTGTTTCTTCATTTCTTCATGCAGCCAATGTGTGAAATCTCAACATGTTAGTACATCTTTTGCCACAAATGCATTACCAGTTTGTTTCTTCATTTCTTCATGCAGCCAATGCGTGAAATCTCAACATGTTAGTACATCTTTTAGATGTACAATTACTGCGATATCAATCTAAACTCAAGCACAAAACAACCACAAAACAGATCGAATATCTCGTGGCAGAACCGCAGGAACGTGGATACGTCACCCGTATCCCTCAATGTCCAGCGCAACAATATCAAACCAGTCGGAAATGTTTTTAGCGGGAGTGCTCACTTTAATATCATGAACATGTTCAGTGCAGAAACTACAATTCTGATACGACAACGTCAACTGAAATGACACAATCTGGGGCCTGTTTCACAGAGAGTTACGATTGATCTCACGCTCGATTTATCGAGTATAGCTCAGTGAATAGACACTCAGTGTAAGATCAATATTGATCTTAAGTCTGTTTCATAAAGATACTTACGCTTGATTTAAAGAACAGGATAAATAGCAGATCGAGCGCAACTTTTTTGAATTGTACCTATTGTAAGATCAATCTTTATGAAACGGGTCCCTCGACAACGTGAGCAAATACACAAGAATACACAAGAAGCACCCTCACGCTGAGTTAGTTAAACAGCTTTTCTAAAATACGTCAAATCATCTCCGCATGAAGAAAAGAAGAAGAAGAAGATAAGGTTAACGTGTGGGGATTTGTAACATGTCATGCAAGATGTAATGTAACCAGTCCACGAAAACCATACAGATCGAGCCATCGCGGTAAAATGACTCGGTCAGTAGTAGTGTTTGTATCGGTGTATTCAAGACCGCTCTCTTTTAAACGTCAATATCATACAGGTCCTTGGGCAATAACGAAAGTGGATTCCTCCAAAAATACGGCATTTTGTCATTAGTCACGTTTGTAATGGCAAGCGGTGTATGGTTACACCAGTTCCGTTTGTCAGTAGCTTCAAATGCACAGTAGACACAACACAAAACGGAAAATGTAACAGAGCACACGATAGAACTCAACTTACCGTTACAGAAGACAATGTTTCCTTTCCTTCTACCGCACCAGCAGTCCATGTTGTACTGTCTGCAATCTGAATATGGCAGTGACAGAAGAGAGTACGGCGCAATGGCTGTTTAATATGCGAATTTATCATTTTGTTGTTGCTGTTGTTTTATCAATGATTGCAAAGCTTGATCAATTCACGAATATATCGTTTGGTCAGACTAGTTGCAAGAAATAATATTAGCCCTCAAAGTAGTTTTCCACTTACAGTGTAGTCCGTGGGATATGTGGAAAGGGGCTTGTAAGGTTCTGGGGGCATTTAACTACCGGCAATTGCCAATTTCAAAGAAACGCTGTCCAGTAGATCCGTAAAATCAAGATGAATATATTGGTTTACAGTCTTTGTACACGGATTAGAATGAACGGACCCAATTTTACAAGCCTTGTTTCAATTTATGGTCGTTGAATCCTCTTTCCCCTTTAGATTTGCAAACCTCATTTCATCTTCAAATGGACAAACTGTTCCATTTTCGGAAAAATGTAGAACTTACAGAAGAAAGAACCTACAGAATGACGAATCTGCTTGATGAATGCAACATCCGTTTCGATAAATAAAGTGTATTTCATTTTAGTATTATGAAGAACTTTTGGAATAAGCATCAACATTAATTGAAATGTGATATAAGTGAAGGTGTACATTCGAAAAACCATTAAGGAATTAGCAGGTGCTCAGTGAAAATTGTCAAGTAAAACACATGAATGATTTGAATACAAAAAGTGAGAGACTGATAAACACGCTTCAAGAATTTCCATACAGAGCCTAAACGTGTTTTCAGCTCACGGTAGCACTACACAATTTTTCCAGAAGAGAAGAAAACACCACCTGCAGAACTATCAGTTTATAATTTTCATAGAACCTCATTTCCTTTTACTACATACAGTAGTATTTTGAAACAGCTAGAAGAGGTTTTAATTTGGGCAGACAAAAGATACCCTACACAGAATTGTGCATTGGATCTTCACTCATCAAATCTTGTTTTTTTTTTTTTTTCACCGTTACATTCATTTTTTTTTTCAGGGACAGCAGGACAAACATGTGGTGGAACCATCGACTTTTTTTATTTCAATAGAGCCCCACTTAATGTCATTATGTCTGTATGTGATGTTTCGAAAGAGGAAGAATTTTAAATTTTGGCAGACAAATGTTTAGACAGCCTTCACTGAATTGTGCATTGCACTTTCACTTTGTCATTTTTTTTTTAGCTCACTTTGAAATTGTACAAGCATAAAAAACACCAAAACAAACAAATAGAAACACATTTCTTTTCAATGTGTGGTGTTTCGTGACAGGATAAGTTTTTTTTTTTTTTTTTTTTTTTTGGGGGGGGGGGGGTTGCGGACAAATGTTGAGTAGCTGTCACTTAATTTTTGCATTAGAACTTATGTAAGTTATAGATCTTGTTTTCAGCTCACCGTAAAAGTGGTTGAACTATCAGTGTATTGTTTTCATAAAACCTCATTTTCTTTAACTACGTGGTGTTTTGTAGCAGGAAGAGCTTTTTATTTTGTAAAATAAATATTTCGGTATTTCGAAATTGTTCATTGTGACATTGTGTTGTATGTGGAATTAACAAAATCTCTGGAGGTCATGACCTTGGCACAGATTTTTAGATCGTTCTTTGGACTTCCTATACTTCTGAGTCAAGTCTCTTTATCATGGCACTATATACTGGCCCAAATTTGTTATTTATTTGTACAGTGAAGGACCCCCACCCCACCCCCACATAAATAAGAAATGGCTTCAAATACATATTCAAGAATATTCTTGAAATCAGTATTCATGAGGGGATAAGCACTGCATGCTACTCAATGTGGGTTTTTTTCTACAAAGAGTTGATTTGTTTGGAATAAAATAGATTAAAGCACTAAACAGCTATCAGAGCTCCTTAGTATAATTATGTTCGTAACATTATAACGAAAGCACAATAATTTTTTGATATCTAGATATCATCGAGAACAATGTAAATGAAATTCTCTGGATAACAATTCTTATTCACCCATGCTTTGGTTATTATTCTTAAAACAGGAAATGGTTGACTTTACTTACACTTGTACTTCTTCATGGACCTCCCCCTCTTTTCTGCCATGAAGTATTCCTGCATCTCGGGGTCTCTCTTGAGGAACTCGAGGTCGGTCTCCTCGTCTTCGAACTCCATCTCGGCCAGCGCAGCAACGACGAGTGCGGCAGCGAGCACGACAAAGAGAAACTTGGCCATGGTGGTGTTTGCAGATCTGGTAGAGGAATGAAGAAAGGTCTATGAAATTGCAATTTTCACTAATATAATTTGGATATTATTAGATTAAATATCTACTTTGAACTGTACATTCTCAAGATGCACGGAAATTCAAAGATTAAATAACTATTGTATGATACCCCAAAATCTTTGAACATTTCCACACCGATGTCATCGGCATCTAGGAGATAAAATGAAAAACAATTAATTCAGCTATCTTGAACATTTACTCTATTCCTAACGCTAGCTAAACACAATAACAAGGATGATGTAGTAACGACAAAATTAACTAGTAAATGGTCAAAAAATGATAAATTGAGAGGGCATAGTAATCAAATCTTACTCGGCAAAATCAATCAGCTTTGGTGAAAATTGCGTCTCTGGGGATGGTTTCAGCCGCGTCGACTGGAGAACGTTGACGGACGAAGAAACGGACCTCAATTTATACTTTTCTTTCCGCTATTTCTTTGTACGAAGACATTTCAGTAGCAGCTGGTGGTTTCATCTTGCTGAAGGTTATCACTCACACTATTAGACGCATGCTGCTTAACTTTACTGCCATCACGTCACGAAATAATCTACTCATTAGTTCATATTTCGTTTGGACTCTCACATTTTCATCTTAGCTTCCTTATATATCTCGATAGAGAGATACACAGTAATCTTGGCATGATATGCTTGTAATCATAATTGTGATGTCTTGGTCCTGGATCATTAGCTCTCAGCGAAGGTCGAAAAAGACGCCAAAGGTTTTCACTCATTTTTTGTTTCGTTCAGCTTGTACATCTGTTTCTTACTCTCTTTCTCTATACCAATACCTCGCCCCCATCCTCCCTTCAATAGTTTTGTGTCTTTTCTCCTTCTCTATCTCTCTCCTCTTTGATTTTTGATTTTTTTTTTCTCCTGTATAAAGTTCATATGATGGTAATTCTTGTATATGTCTTTCACCTCTGATCTATATTATACCACCACACATGCATTGCACCCACGATCGTCACCCCTCCCCCAGTCATCTTATCGCAGTCTGTTTGATGATAATGCTAGTCGCTATCCTAACAAGCGTTCTAATTTTCCATTTTGAGTATCGATAGCTTGCTAGTTTTATATATACATATAATATATGTATATAATATATCAGCATTTCACACTCGTTAAGTGTCTCAATGAAATGCGCTTAACACTATTATTTTCCCGGTGATTGGAAGCATTATTTCAACTGATTTATTTTAATTTATTTGTAAATCTGTTTTAATTGATATTTAGGCATTCTGGTGACCTCTTGCGGTATATCAATATACACTGCATCTTTTATGTTATACTTTGCAATGTATAGTATAAATCTATGTTTTCTTCTGTATACGTTTTGCTTTTTAATGTATATATACGATTATACTCGTTAATATTTTTCAGGGCTCCATGGAATATCACTACTTATTAGTGAATGGGCTACCCTGACAGAAAATTAGAAATGAATAGAAATAGATAAATAAATAAGTAAATAAGTAAACAAACAAATAAATGAATAAATAGATAAAAAAGTAAGTACATTTCAAATCAGCACTGACAGTGCTCACTCTTTGGAGCATTCCACTCAGTCGCAGACATTTTACAGGCGTGCACATGCTGATCAACCAATATAAACTTTCTCATCCTACTGGGTTTCCATTTAGAGCAGCAATGTATACAAAGTGCCTTACTGAAGGGCAAACGTGTCGGGCTTCGCATGGGCTTGAACCCATACTATGGTCATATCATTCAGAGACATTCCACTCAGGCCGACACCTCCACCACCTGTAGATCAAGATGACAATGATACTAATCATAAACGAATGTAAAAATAATAACTGTAGTGCATACCTTGAAGGCCAACAAGATGACCTTTTCTAAGCGTTTGTTGCATGGACCTTTAGTACCCCCTCAGTCATGAAGGTTTTGTGACTTCTTTCTGCGTTACAACTATTACTATCCCTCAAGCTTTGCCACATGTATTCCCGAAATTGTTCAGAACCCTCGTGCTATAGCTTGCTTTCCTGTTAATTGGTGTAGGTATCAATTTAAAGCTGCGTTATGGCCTTTTTCTCTGTGAGCAGTCACCTCCATCACTCGATCGACCGAGCGGTTTTTTCCGAGTTTTTTTTTTTATTCATTGCTCTCTCTCCCTCTCTCTGATGTATGTATATTGAAGAAAAAAAAGAAACAAGAAGAAACAAACAAACAAACAAACATCTCTCCCATCATTGACGAAGAATGCATACTTCTTCACTTTCGGTAAACGAAGAAAATCGTTGTACCTCAATTGCAACTTTAGTAAACTCATCGATATTTCCCAACTTCATAAGCGCACTGTTACATGGGATCTAAAAAGAACATTACACGACGTTCAAAAGAGGAAGAATAGAAAGTGTTTATGGAAAATATGCTAAAAATGCTGAAGGAAATAAAGCTAATCTTCTGTCTCACGAGGCACTTCGCCGGACGAAGGCTGGCAGATTTCACTGCAGAAACTTCATCTTCTCGTGTTTACCTCGCCTCGTGCATGGTTTCTTCAGTATGGTATTTTTTTTCTTCAAATTTAACAAAAAAGTAACTTTCTGAATAAATATAATGCATTTAATGTGTTTGCCACTTGGCAAGATACTGTAGTGAATAATCAGGATTGATTCGTTGTTACTTCCAACAAAGAATGATTCTCATGACATTCCACGAAAGAACACTCGACACGAAATCTCTGTAAATACGGATAGCCTGTGTTTCAACGCCTGAAATGGGCCGATTTAAACGCAATGATTAAGCACGTCCGCGCATCATGCCCATATCATTTGTCACTACTCAGAATTGAGATTTGGTAGCTGATAGTAAGCAAATAATCAACGTTGGTGAAGGTGAGGGGACAAACTATCACTTCCGAGGCGATCTGGATGTAGCTATCTTTCTGAAGCGCAGCTGAGGAAAGATAGCGTACACATTCAGATCGCCGAGGAAGTGATAGTTTGTCTCATTGCCTGAAACTAAAAGTTGATTATTTGCTTTATATTCCACATCTAGGGTCCTAGAAATTCCCATTTTATTCCACATCTGAAACCGTTTAGCTGTCTTTAGGTATCCTTAAGGCTTAGGCTACGTGTGCGCGTAGATGACAAAACAATGAATTTGCTGCGCGCACCGCGCGGCACCGAAGTGAAAGTGCGTTGCACTGTGTACTATCAAGTGACCTAGGTCACATGATAGTCCACAGTGCAAAGCACTTTTATTTCGCGCGTACTCATCTTGCGTTAGGACTGTGTGGACTGTGTGGAGATCAGCGAAACAAAAGGGATTATATTCCACATACTAAGAATCTTGCTATAGGATTGGTCAAGAGCTGATCACGTGATAAAGCGTAGTTTTGCCCATCACATCACCCGAGAAGAACTAGGTCACTTGATAGTACACAGTGCAACGCACTTTCCCTTCAGTGTCGCGCGGTGCGCGCAGCAAATTCATTGTTTTGTCATCTATAAAGACAGCTGTTTGTTTTGCTGATCTCTGGCAGTCCATACAGTGTTAACGCGAGATGAGTACGCGCGAAATAAAAGTGCGTTGCACTATGGACTATCATTTAACTAGGTCACTTGATAGTACACAGTGCAACGCACTTTCACTTCAGTGCCGCGCGGTGCGCGCAGCAAATTCATCGTTTTGTCATCTACGCGCACACGTAGCCTAAGCCCTAAGGATACCTAAAGACAGCTAAAAAGGTTTCAGATTTGGAATAAAATGGGAATTTCTAGGACCCTAGATGTGGAATATAAAGCAAATAATCAACTTTTAGTTTCAGACAATGAGACAAACTATCACTTCCTCGGCGATCTGAATGTGTACGCTATCTTTCCTCAGCTGCGCTTCGGAAAGATAGCTACATCCAGATTGCCTCTGAAGTGATAGTTTGTCCCATCACCTTCACCAACGTTGATTATTTGCTTACTATCACCATACAGGTGATGTGATGGACAAAACTACGCTTCATCACGTGATCAGTTCTGGACCAATCCTATTGCAACATTCTTAGTATGTGGAATATAATTAGGGCTTAGGCTACATAGTTTACTACTAATATACAAATGATGCACAGGATAGAGTGCGTTAGTGGAGATGTAAATACCCGAGAGTGAGCTGCATCTCCACTAACGCCCCGAAATAATCCTGTGCATCATTTGTTTTATAAAATGGGTCGAAACAGCATTTTTCATGTACCTTTGTGGATCAAGATGTCCGAAGATGTTCGTCCCAAACATTTACGCACGTCGCACTCGGAAATCCCGCACATATAGGCCTAAGTACTGTACGTATAAGAGTATACGTACGCCACACATGTTATGCACACAAGAAAGGCCGGCCGGCAGCCCGAACTAGAAGTTGTTTACAGGATTGACAGCGCGTATAGTAGCGCGCGACGCACTTGTAACAACTGATTGAGTGCGCACTGCTAGTGCAAACATTGTGACGTCAGCCGTGGATGTTAGTGAGAAATTAATACAAGCACACGTGACTCATTTCAGCGCTTCCAATTGGCTACATTCTTGAACCCATTTTATAATAGTACTTTAGACGTGTGCGCGTACATGACTAAACAATGAATTTGCTGCGCGCACCGCGCGGCACCGAAGTTAAAGTGCGTTGCACTGTGGACTATCAAGACAGTGACAGTAGTTAAAGCCCAAACAAAGTTCTGGTACGCCTGCAAAAGTTGTCAAATTTCGCTCCCAAATGTGAACGTATGCTTAGGAAATGTGCAGGATAACGATCTTATTACAAGATATTCGATGGGTAACGACGAAAATGCGAAATATTAACCAAAAAGGTTCAGTCTCAGAACTTACCCGAACGGGGTCAGGCTAAACTCGGACTCGGGGATAACTCGGCTTCGCTTTGACGGCGAGATGAGTTGTATGGTTGTCCCTCTGATTGTACCAACAGTGTTGTCCTATGGGAGCGGCCTGTATAAACTAGCGCTTCGTGTTGTGGCTACTCGCAGTAATGGTCCGAGTTGTTACAACGCGCGCAACAAAAAACTCTTTTGCGCGCATGCAAAATTAGTGTGCGCCTATCAAGCATCTCTAAAACAACCAAAGGCGCTTGATAAACAACAACAAAAAACTCCAAAGACCGCGCGTCTCAGCAACTGAGGACCGCGCGCTGTCATTTTTGTTTTGATTTGTACTGGATTACGTAGCACGCACTTTCCTGTCCATTCAGTTAGGCCTCATTTGGTATTATGCAGTGGCCAGTAGAATGTGGAGATCACTTACTGCGTGTGAATTGTCTGAAGTAGGGTCGAATTTTTCCCGAGACCGAGTTAGTCTGGAGCCTTCTGGAATAAAAGTCGGTTTTCCTACTATTATTATTTTTCTCAAAATACTCCAAACCGACTCATCATTCCGGCAAACCGCGTCAGCCAGGTAAGTTTCTTAGTGGACTCTTTCGATATATTGCAAGCAAAAATGAAATGGTGCTAGACGGGTTCTCAAGCACTTACCGAAACTTAGTTTTCACTTTAAATGATAGTCCACAGTGCAACGCACTTATTTTCGCGCGTACTCATCTCGCGTTAGGACTGTATAGACTGAAGAGATCAGCGAAACAAAAGGGACTATAGAGTGTAACGAACTTTTCTTCTCAGGTGATGTGATGGGGAAAACTACGTTTTATCACGTGATAAGCTCTTCACCAATCCTATAGCAAGATTCTTAGTATGTGGAATATAATTCGCTGATGTACCACTCTTCGCTTTCCGCCGGTAAATGGAACATGAAGGGATGCATGGTCTCATTAATTCCATGCTACTTTAGATTCGTTTCCTCCATGTGTTGATTGGATCCGAATGATGTTGATCAATTGCCAGTAGGGCAAAAATTTTTGTCCTGACACCCTGATCAGAGTAACGTCTGACTGAACGTACTCGGTAAGTTTATCTAACAATTACGATTATGCCTCAACTGTCTTACGTAAAGCGTTGATGTGATGAAAGTTCACGATGTCTGTCTTATGATGTTGATAAAAAGGGATATTTTGTTGTGTGCCCTTATCTTGTGTATCACCACTTTTCAAGAAAATATATGCTTTCACCGGAAATTGGTGAGCACATTGTTTTATATGTGTTTTCTCATCAAGAATAGGGGAAATAGTCATTGTTTATTTGTTTTGCTTTGTACTTTTTCTGTTTTGTTTGGAAAATATTGTTGAATTCTTATATTTTGTTGAAATTGTTGAAGAACCTTGTGTGTCTGTTTAGAAACAGCGCTATGTAAATATTGGTTATCATTATTAAATAACTAGCGGATCAGTGTATCGCACGCACATCAGCTATAGCTGCCCCGACCGGGGTTGTCAGATGGACGACACTTGTCTTCCAATGGTCGCAAGACGACACTTGTCTTCATGGTCGCACCTTAGTATAGCGTTACCAAATTCGGCAAACATATTTTCACTCGCCGCCAAAATTCATGGTCAAATTTAATCTATTCAATATCAAATGATGTTGAAGATTCAATTCAATATTTGATATTCTAGACTTTTAGTGAACTTAGTCAGACTATGTGGTATTTGAAGTCCTTTGTCATACCCGTCATTATACTTTTTATTATACTTTTACTAGGTATATTTTTGGCGAAATGAACGTGTAGTGATTCATGTCATTGCTACAGGTATGAGTAATGATAACGTTATTATCTCTATTACTATCCAACTTACAGCCGCGGTACCTCGTGACAAAATCTAATGTGGTTGGGGTTTATGCTTCACATTATGCCAGCTAAACAGGAGCATTTCAGATATCTTTGTAGACGGCAGCTGGAATTAGAACACTTAGCTATGGTAGCCAATGAATGAAAAATAAGGTAATTTCTGCTTGATGTGGTAGATATAGGCCTTTAGATTAGTCTACCCTAAAAGTAGTCAAAATTTTATAAGGAAAACGAATGGACATCTCTGTTTTTTTTTTGTCGCGATTAATGAAATAAATGAATTGTATTGAATTTTGTTTCGATTCGTTTTTTTCTTCCCCGCTGGTGTTTTTGTTTGTTTTGTTTTCAAAATATAAAAGTCTGAAAATAAAGGATTTGTGTTCATTTGAACTTGGCCACTTTGGCCCGAATTCACGAAGGTGGTACAAGTATGAAACCATGATTTAAACCATGGACAAAAACCATGGAGCGCCAAAAGTCGCACGGAATATTTCGTTACGAAATTGGTCATTTCGTCGACAAAATGCCCGTTTCGTTAACGTAATTATCATTTCGTGGACGAAATGTTCATTTAGTTACAAAATTTCGTCATTTCATTACAAAGTAATCATTTCATCGACGAAATGTTCATTTAGTTACAAAATGTCGTCATTTCATTACAAAGTAATCATCAACATCGACGAAATGACTGATTTCGTAACGAAATATTCCATGCGACACTTGGCGCTCCATGGTTTTTGTCCATGATTTAAACCATGGTTTCATTTGTACCACCTTCGTGAATTCGGGCCAAGATGTTTTAATCACCCACCCAAAATATTTCAGGGTGTATTTCGTCGAAATAGTCACCTACACAACTATACCCCACACGACGATTCAATGAATTCTATCTTTGTATTGATGATAAGAACTGTTCATGCCCAAAATACATTGTTCATACTCACATTACCCCCGTTCTATCCTAACTGCACTGGTTACCTGTTGAATGTTGGTACCTGTTGGTTTTCACTGCATATACGGATCTGCCGCAGAGTACAATATTGATGTGTTGATACCTTATAATTCTCCGACTGTAAATTACCTGTTCCAAAAACTAAGAAATAATGGGGGATCGGTCGTTTGCACGTACTGGCCTTACCTGTGGAATCAGTTGCCTTAAGCTATCCGTTACGTTTCGATTGTTGACTGTTTAAAAGTGGCCCTCAAGACTCATTGCTTTCCGCTGGATCTATATGTACATTATGTAATTTCATATTTTTCATTATTGTTGTTTCATCCTTTTACTTTATACTTCCATGTACGTGTATGTGCTTGTAATGATTTTTGTATTTCATAATTCATTCTTTCCCATTAGTCAATTGGAATAGGTACATTTTAATTACCCTGAATCACTATTCTTCTTCTTCTTCTTATTATTATTATTATTATTATTATTATTATCATTATCATTATTATTATCATTATTGTTACTATTATTAGTATCATTATCATTATCATCATTATTATCATCATTATTCTTCCTTCTTTAAGACAGTTGGGGCGAGGTAACAGCTGGTATTTTAATTTTCTCTGCACTGTAACTGGTTGTTGAATGTCTTTTTTTTGGGGGGGGGGGATTGCAGGTGCATGTGTTCCCTCCTTAATACAGGCAAAGTATAAATTTCTAATACTTTATAAACCGTATCATTGTTATTATATATTGAGTCAAATTGTTATCATTGCCAGAACAACAATGGGTCATCCGCCTACAGCATGTGGCTTATCCGACCCCAAATCTGCATTAGAGAAGAAATTGCTATATAACTGTATAATTGTACTTTTTTTTCTGTTATATGTTTCGGTCATTGTTGTACCCGTGCTCCCCATCTTAATCTTTAACTCGATTTTAATTGGGACCTACGCTCAACAAGCTCGCTTTTAAGTAGGTTCCTTCATATTTCTCTAGCATTCATTCACAGACTCCAAACCTCATAGATCGACCACTCTATGTTTTATATATTTGCAATATTTTATGTATGCCTCCAGCTTGATATCATGTACTTCATTTAATTTTGTTATATTTGATGTATTTTTTCATCGAGAAATATGAAAATAAATTGAAATTGAAATTGAAATTATTATACTGGATCCAGATTTTGGAATAACCTAGTCTACAGGTGGAAATAATTGTCTAATTGCAATACATTTAGATATGAACTTAAATATTTGTCTTCTACAGTTAGATCATGATTAAATCGTTTATGTGATGCCTTCTTACTTTCCACAGTTCTAAGAGAGTCCACATACCTCTTTTCCTTAATTTCTTTTCTGCTCCTGCTCCTTTCTCCTTGTTCTCCGTTGTGCTGTAGTGTAATTGTGTTCTTTTCTCTTGCTACAATATGGCGTCCTTGTACATCACCTGACAACGTGACCACCTGCGTGTCTTTGTGTGTATCGATACTCTTGGCCACGTTTTATCAAAATATGAAATCGATTTTAAATGTCCTTACCACACAGACTGCCATAGACTTACGGTCGAAATCAATCAATTTTAACTCTTCATAAAACAGGGCCCTTGTCACCATATTTTCCTGGTACACGTGTCGTAACAGTGTTATCTTACTTTAAGTTTGTACTTTCGCTACACTTTAAAATATGTAGTGTTTACAATATGCTTTTATATTATGAGCATCACATCCTCGTATGTTAATTATCAAATGCTATTAACGTTACATAGAATAATGTATAGTCGTATGTTACTGTTATATTTCTCTCTATACGTCTTACTATATCCTATGCTCATAGGATAACGTACTCTTTTCCATCGCTATATTTACTCTCTTTGGTACCTTTGCAAAGTGTGCATATATTCGTACATATAATTTTGTGTTATACTTTCTTAATTGAACTTTTTTTTTAATTGTTAAACAATACGGATCGACAAATGTACAGCTTTTATAGTATAGGATGGAGACCTATTACCTTTTGTTTGATGGAACCTAAAGTATAATTAAATTCTGAATTGAACTGAATTATTTCATCCTCCTGTCCTGTGTCGTATGTGTGCACAGTTTGTTTACAGTGTGACGGATGTTAGTGTTTCTATTCACATAAACTGTAATCTTGTATATATATATTGCGCGTAATGATATTGTTCGACTCGACTGTATGACTTGTAATATATATATATATATATATATATATATATATATATATATATATATATATATATTACAAGTCATACAGTCGAGTCGAACAATATCATTACGCACTCCTTTTTCCATTCCTTATTGGTTTCCTCCATACGCACTCAGTCATACACCAAGGATATGTACACACGTGTAATCTCACACGAAGACTCACCAGACATGAATCACCTCTCTTTCATGCTGTCTTTTTTTTTTATCTAGAGCTCCCTCTCTCTCTCTCCATCTCTCTCTCTCTCTCTCTCTCGCTTGCTCTCGCTTGCTCTCTTCTTGTACTTTCTTTGTGCTATTATTTTCCTTATTACATGTCACGTTATCTTTTGTTCCCGTAGTATTGTTACCACTTTCTTCAAACACGGTATGCTTAAGTGGTGTGCTTCCACTACACAATTCCATCACTTCACATGCACGTATCATTCACAAGGGGCGACTAATAAAGACAAATGAAACAAGCATTGAGTGACTGTGCAATCAGATTTATTGTCCAGTTCTTTTTTCATCGAGTAAACGGGCAAATATGATGACAATTCGTCTATGGCAAATGAACATGCCGAACAAACCGAGAGAGCTAATTCGGTAAGAAAGATTGTCTTTTAGAAACGAAGTGAACGGTTCCTTCGCCGAAATATCTACGGTCTTGGTGTTCCGGAATTTTCGGTCACGTGGTTGATGCGCTCATGTTTATTGGGTGATACCCGAGCCATCTCCAGCACCTGCATAAAGCAGAAAAAAGATCAGAACATAACTGGACATGTTTCGCATCTAGCACACACGATGATGAAACAAGCAGTCAAATGTGACGACCGAACTCAAAAGAAAACAAGTCATTGTCATAATAACACGATGTTTATATTATATTGGATAGCTATGAATGGGATATCAGGGAATATTTGTCCTAACGAGTGCAATGCTTCTTGGTATTTCATGAATTAATGCCATCCAATATAATTATTATCATCTCCAATTATGTAGAGAAAGCATAAACTGCACAAAAATACCGTAGGCCTACTTTATATACTCGTCTTTGAAGTTGACTTAGTGCAGTCCCATCCCAGCGCTAAAAAGGGGAAGCCCCTAAAACTGCGTATGAAGCAAGCAACCAAATCATTATTGATGGTACATCATCGTGGGTGATTACATCGGATGGACTCGCAAGAGACGCATGTACAATTCGCTTTGAGAGTCATGTGCCAGTTCATTCGCGATTATTTACTCAATGACTCCAGATATGCGGGGAAAAAAAAAGAATTTATAGCGAGAGATCGAGGCAAAACATGACGTAAAGGAGAGCTTTCTCTACATTCTGTCCCTTGGTTGTTAGGTTGTTCAAGCATACTTACCACTGCAGAAGACAATGTTGCCCTTTCTCCTGCTGCACCAGCAGTCCTGGTTGCCCTGTGCGCAGTCTGAGATGAAAACCAGATTAATGAAATCAGTACCCTTTTGGAATGATTCAAGAACAATGCTCTTATTACACTTAAAATGCTCTTAAATAAAATGGAATTACATAATATGAACCGAGCTAGTTTTAAATGAGTTAAAATTAAAGTAGAATATTCTCATCATCTTAACCCGTTTCCTACGGGAACCTGGGCCCTATTTAAAAAAAAAAAAAAACTGTTCGTAGAGTTACTAAGGACTTACGAACGACTGGTGATCAGTTCTGATGTGCTATACTTATCAGAATTTCCATAATTCAGCACAAGAACTGATCACCAGTCGTTCTTAAGTCGTTCGTAACTTTACGAACAGCTTTATGAAACACCCCCCTGGTGGCCTGTGTATTAAGTCTATGGGGATTTCAGAACGGGTTAACTGCACATCATCCCCCAAATCTGAGACAAAGCTGACTTTGATCAGTTTTTAAAGCTCTCTCAAATTTTCCCCACATTCCCCGTTTCATTCCTCGTTTCTTTCCCGTAACATTCCCCCTTTTCTTTCAGAATACTTTTGTTGACAAAATCTATCCATTTCTATTCTATCAGCATTTTGAAAGTGAAAAACTACCTATGTTCTACATGATGTGCTGTGCTTCCGTCCCCCATGCATGGGCATATCGTAGAATCGTAACATCTTGCATCATTTCGTACTTTTATTTCGTGAACCTGTGGTTCACAACTAAATATGGTTACAGCTCGTTATTCCGAAGTTAGGCGATGTGTACAGAAAGGAGCTAAGAGTAAGATTTTAAGTGATAGATATTCCTCACGAAGAAAATAAAAATCTTGTTTCTCTTCATCCACGAATGCATTACATTACACGTTGCAATAGTACAAAATCAAACGAATATATCTATAAAAACAAAAGGTGGAACCTTAGTACGTGTACTTTTCCATCTACTTACACTTGTACTTCCTCATGTTCCTTCCCCTCTTCTCGGCCATGAAGAACTCCTGCATCTCAGGGTCCCTCTTCAGGAACTCGATGTCGGTGGCCTCGTCCTCCATCTCAAATTCGGCGACGGCGGCGACAATGAGCACGACAGCCAGGGCGAAGAAGAGAGCCTTTGCCATCTTGAGTCAGGTTGTTTGGCTAGGTCATTATAGGATGTGTGGCCATATGAGATACATGATAATAGTTATGATAATAATAATAGTGACTACTTGTATAGCGCACAAGTCCACCTTAATCGTTTCGATGCTCAAAACGCTTTAAAAAATGAAAAGATAAATATAACACATGTACAAACATGACGACAGAGAAGTAATGGCAAACAACAAATACACGCATACCAGATAAACATTATAAATTGTAGTTATAATCCTCTGTGTGAGAGGAACAGGTACTTTTTAAGCTTGCATTTTGTAGATTTTGTTTCTGTAGACAGTTGCCCTTACTGAATGGGTAACTGATTCCACAATTTACGTCCCATAATGGAGAAAGCACGATCACTCCATCCATGTCTTACTCTGGGAGTTTTGAGTAACAATGCATCTGATGAGGAATGATGTAGACCATGTAGACTTCGCGGCGGATTGTATTTGGGTAATACAGTCGGTAGGTATACGAGGGGACGGGGAAGAGAATGAACAGAGTGATGTACTAGTAACAAAAAAATCTTCAAAATAACTTTTTTTTTTCCTATAGGCAGCCAATGATTCGTCAGTGAAGCAACGAATTTCGATCACTTTTAATATTGGTTTACTGTGTATTGTCAATGCTTTGCTTTGCGGATTATATCATTGGAAATGTCACACGTGGCGCATGACTGCAAAGCCATAATATTGAACTCATTTTTGTTTTTATGATCATGCTTTTATTTCTAGAAATGAAGATATGGTTGAAGTTGTTAATTCAAAATAACTTGATCATACAAGAAGATATTCACTGTTTTTGACACTTAATGCCCTATAATGTCCGTACGAAATATGAAATATGAAATACAAACAAATAGAAATATTGCAAAAAACAAATTCTTACCTTATGCTGTGGAATAGTAGATGTAGGATTCGGATTAAGCACACTACTGGTATCGTCTAGACTGAATTCGCTGTATTTATAGAAAATTTCTGTGCAAATTTTGATTTGTTGCAATAATCATGAAGAGCTCTTCCAAGATTTGAAAAAAAAATGATTACAACTAAAAAAAAAAGAGACAAAAATTAAAAGCTGTATAAAACAGTTTCCATAATGAATATACCAGAATTAGTCATATCTAAAGAACTATGGAGCAGATGTCTGTCCGGTTAATGACAATAAGCATATGGAGTCCAAATTATCAAACTGTGCAATTGCGTGCAGTGAGACATTGATCATGATATTGAGACATCAATCATATTCTCCTCGGCAGGATAGCATTACCTTCCCATCAGTCTCTTAATGGAAGAAGACATTTGTACGTAGATCATAAAGAAAATTTTGCAGTTGTTTTGTTATTAGGAAAGGGTTGTCTGTTTTCATCAGGCAATGTTATGTACGCTTTATTGGTACGACCCCTACACAAGCTTTCAGCTTAGCAATGAAAGAGAAAAGAACCTTCTATAGCTTTCAGCTTAGCAATGAAAGAGAAAAGAACCTTCTATAGCTTTCAGCTTAGCAATGAAAGAGAGAAGAACCTTCTACTTCTAAAAAAAATCTTCTATATCTTTCATAGAAATAGAATTTATGAAATTTCATTAAATGTTCATGAAATTATGATTTTTTTTAATTTAAACTTGATATCAACAAAAATCCTTTGTTTATTGTCATTGTTGCATCATGGCTTATAGATTGTTTTACGTAAAAAGTTGAAGAAATAAATTGAAATTGACATTGTCATTGACATAAAAGTGAATCTTCAAGCCTATTGTACACATAAACCTCGACAAAAGGCTTTTTTTTTGTCTCTGGGTTACTCCAATCTTAAGTTATAAAATAATCAAGAATCCACGAAGAAGTCATAAACATAATTGAAATCATTGAATGAGCATGTTGAATGAAATGAAAAAAAAATAAGACAGATTGAGCTTCATCACTTTGATATCAATTTCTAGCAAAATTCGCTTCGCGTTGGTATTTATTAAGTTACCAAAATGATGTTTGAGGTAATGATTGAGGATTTTAAAGGAAAAAATTAATGAATGTGAAATCACGACAGATAACATACCATACCAAGACGAACAACTTCTATACGTTATCAATCGTACTTTGTAGTAATTGACATAGTTGATATCTCTTTGTCAATATTTCACCGACATCATCGATATAATCAGAACCAGCGCTGTTTTTCATTCACAGCACACACACTCACATTCATTAATATCATCACAATCATTAATTTGACACCTTCCTGTCCAAAATATTTCCTAAGCTTTCTTATTCTTACCCCATGTCTCCTTATCTGTTGTTAGATTACCGTGAAAATGTTTAATAGGGGCCCGTTTCATAAAACTTGTCATCAGTAACAAGTTGTCATAGATGTGACAAGCTACTGAAATCCTTGCATCTGATTGGCTGAGAGCAAATTTATGGCAATTGTCATAGAAATGTGGCAGTTGTCACTGATAACGAGTTTTATGAAAAGGGCCCTTGCCTGTTCGGTTTGTGTATGTGTGTGTGTGTGTGTGTGTGTGTGTGCGTGTGCGTGTGTGTGTGTGTGGTCGTGTCTTATCTCATGAGTCATGATACAGAGACTCTTGATGTAACACAGTATTCCTGTGTTACATCAATCTCGTAATATTTGATAATTCACGTGCTTTAACTTCGTCAAACATGCTAAGAAAATAAAAACATCTTGTCTACATAGGCATCACCTAGTCTACAGCAGTGGAAGTGTTGCCTTATTTTGGTATCTCCCAAATGAGGACGCACGAAGAAGATCTCGATATTTAGAACATAATTAATGTTGATTAAAAAAAAACCATTAAAAACGGTGCATAGTTATTGTGTCTTACATTCTATTTGTATTGCCGCATAGTCCTGGATCAAAGTAACATTATTATATTCGACCTTTCCACTAATGAGCTTTCGTATTGATCGTCATCATCTCACATCCATACAAGTATGATGCACAAGAGCGATATTACAGTATTTCTGTTTCATTACTGTCTTCAACTGAGTCAATAGGAAAAAGGTATCAATTAATTAAAATTCACGCAAGTCACATCGCAACGGTGACGCATATAAACATAAATGTTCAGAATTGAATACGCTCCCTTCATAAAGCCTTTTCTTAAATGATTGTTTAATACTCATTGCTAATAAAGCTTTGGTCGATACAATCAGATAATCAAAGAATCAGACAATGAAATGAACTTTGCGTCTGAGTTTATTAACAGCAAAGATGACATTGATTTTTTGGGATAGTATTTATTCTTATTGGAATGGCAGAAAATATTGACGACGCATACAGACAATTACGAGCAAATGAAATGCAGAAGGTCATACCTTTATTGCACTGCCTAACCGACTATACATACATCCGATGCATCTTAATTATTGCCAATATATAGTGAAACTTAGCTGTAACAATCCATGACTTTTTCTTCATCTTTTTGCCGACAATGCCACACAATGAAATTATGCGTTAACCTTCCATAACAGCCGTCTAGAAAAAGTGAATAAAGTCTCCGACAGTGTCCGAAGTGAACCAATAAATTCAATCAAACTTAGCATATCTAAAGCTAATATGATTAAGGACAAAAGTGGGTAAAAGAGCAAGTTTAAAATCAAGCTCAAACACACACGCACAAATCTATATTTTGAGACTGCAAACACATTATCTTTTCCTTATTATGAAGTCAATTTTGGTATCTGTTGCGAATTTCTATCACTAAGTTTGAAATCATATGTTTGTGTCAATAGCTTCCTTTTGAAATATTGCCAGCAGAGTTCTTGGGATATTATCATGTTTCTTTTTGTAATTCAAGGTCATTTGCTTGGGAATAAACGTCCATAAATACGAGGATTGGGCAATCGTCTTACATAGTCAACTCTTACGAACGATTACAAGGTAAATACACTTATGCCATTTTCCTAACGAGGGCCTATGGCCTTAGTTGACTTATATCAAATACAATAAAGTTTTTCCTTGACAGTGAAGGACGGAAAACAAGAGAAAAATAGGGAATGAAACAACTATGCAAGGAAACATAGAAAAAAAACATAATTACATCTCATTTTTCCAAAGCAGTAAGACTAGAAATTTGACTGAATTGTTTGTGATGCATGGATACCGGATAAGATTTCAATTACAGAAATAAATAAGTTGCATGAAAAATTCAGATATTTAGAGTGCAGTATGTTTTACGTTGCTCAGACGATGCTTCCACTGACATGCAGCTTTACACGCCGTTGCCTTTCCCGCTTCCTAGGAGGAAAAAGGAAATATCATCCAATCAGTCATTCGTACGTCATCCGTATCCAATGGAGTGTGTCACATCAACAGAGCTTCTGCACATGCAGGTAACAAATACTCTGCGCATTACGGTGCATCTGTCGCAGTGTTAGGTTTACCGTGTCTGAACACTTTGAAGTAATTTTGATGAAATATACTCATTGGCTCGAATTCACAAAGGTGGTACAAATGAAACCATGGTTTAAACCATGGACAAAAACCATGGAGTGCCAAGTGTAGCATGGAATATTTCGTTACGAAATCTGTCATTTCGTCGATGAAATTATTATTTTGTAATGAAATGACATTTTGTAACTAAATGAACATTTCGTCCACAAAATGATAATTTCGTTAACGAAACGGTCATTTTGTCGACGAAATGACCAATTTCGGAACGAAATATTCCGCGCAGCACTTGGCGTTCCATGGTTTTTGTCCATGGTTTAAACCATGGTTTCATTTGTACCACCGGGCCATTCTGAGACAATGAAACCCGTTAATAATGATTACCAAGCGGAAACATGACGTGTGATACTGACAAAGAAGTCGTAACATTTTCCAAAGATAAGCGTTTATACACGTATAGTAGCCAGTTTTTGCTTTCCTTTATATAATTTTTATTCATTTCTTCTGATTAACATTGTGAAATGTTTTTTCATCTGTCCGCTGATCTTTTCACGCCCAATTCAACGTGTCACCATTCTCTTCTCCGCATGAACTATTCTATCTCTGGAGACACTCCTCTAAGGTGCTCTCCGAATCTATTCCAATTACTTATGCCTCTTTAAAAGAAGAAGAAAACAAAAGAAGAGTATTGACACTAACCGCTGCAGTAGACGACTCGGCTTGTCTTTCTGTTACACCAACAGTCCTGGGTGTAGGTTGGGCAGACTGCAGATGAAATAAAAAAACGTGATGATAACATGGGGATATTACACAATATACTAGAATTAGTGTATGTACTTGTAAAATACTGGTCCAGACGTATAGTTTCTGCTTGTTGCTGTTCTCGAACAAGGTCAAAGCTTGATCAGCATGAAACTAACAAAATAGGCTTGAAAAGCATTTCTTGCTTTCTTCTCAATGTAAACCATCAGATGCACGTCACAATTTCGACACATACGCGTCATATAGCCCATGAGCTTGACACTAGGCAAATAAGACTAGGTAAACAAGGCCCACGAGTTCTACACTAAACAAACCAAAACGAAAAAGGCCCACGTGACCGACCGTTAAGCACCGTGATGTAATGTCGAAATCGTGGGCTTCTATAGTGTCAGCTCATGGGTCTTATTTGCCTACTATCAAACTCGTGGGCCTAACATTTGCCTATAGTGTCATAGGCTGTATGACTCGTAGGTCGTATGATTCATGGACCTTTTTTTCAGTTTCGAACTCATAGGCGTATGACTTGTTGGTGTTGGTCTCGTGGGATGACCCCAATTCAACTGCCTTATCTCCTGCATGCGTTTGTACATGTCTTGATATCTGTGACATTGAATGAATATTTTAGAATACATTCGTTTCTTTTTCACGTATGTCAAGTTTTCTTGATGTGTCTCAAGATTTAATGAATCGATAATCCAATGTCGGTTACAGCTCGTTATTCCGAAGGTTCTTTAATTTCGAAAATGCAATAATGTTTGTAACTCCGAAGATTCGCAAATATTTTTGTTTGTTTGTTTGTTTGTTTGTATTTTATTGCAAGCCTTATTTCATTTTCGATTAAACGAAATTTATTTCATTTTGGATTAACAAACCTCCTGAATAACGAACCTTCGGAATAGCGCCACAAATTTTGGAACCCTTAGCACTTTCGGATTTAAAAAAAAAAAAACACCACTTGGTACATGAAAATGTGTTTCGGAATAACGAACCTTAGAAATAACGGACACCACCAGCATGACCAGATGATTAATATACACAAGTACTTTTTTTTCGGTAGTGTTCTTATTTCAAAATGTCATAATTAACTTTACGCAAAAATCACAAAATCTGGTGTGCGATTGCATAGTAATGTTTCTGCTGGTGTTTAGGACAGTGTACGGTTGTTTCAACATGAAATCAGTAAAATAAACAGATTCGAACAGATTGTCTGGTAGCACCATAACCCAAAATTTGCCTGCCTAGCTGGATACACCCTTTCTTTCATGTAAGTACTGACAGACCGTAAAATGCATTTACCATTGTTACCCTAGCACTACCTTGTGGCGCGAGTTTTCTTTTGTCATGATTTTTCACCAGCAGAGCCAATTGCCTTATACACGGAATAGACAGTTAGAGAAATTTAGAATACATGCTACTCTCAGGATCTTATACTATGTGTTACAATGTAGCAACACCGAATGACTGAAGGTATAGAAAGAATATATGAAAAATTGATAAATTGACCGTATATTCGAACTTTAACCAAAGGATACCCATAAGACAATTACAGCCGTTGTAAGAAATGTAGATAAAGTCAATGAAGAAAACATTTCCTCACAGACAGTATCTTACCTGTTTTCGTCACCACATTGTCTGTTCTCGTTACATAACTGTAGCAGTATATTCTAAGCAAATTTTGTATTCGGTTAGATTACATCTTTTACACATTCATTCAATTTGACGAGTACTTATTATTTAGTAACCACAAAGAAATATAATTGGAGAGCCACTTTTTTTTCAAATATTTTATTGGAATGTTATGTTAAGCTTTTAATATTAACATGAATGTACTTTGCTAAGATTCTGAGTACATTGGCTGCAAACCTTTATAGAATAATTTACATAGTTGAACTTACATCGGTACTTCCTCAAATTGGCACCCCTTTTCTCGGCCATGAAGAGGTCCTGCAATTCCTGGTCTCGCTTGATGAAGTCGATGTCAGCCAGTGTCTCATCGTCGAGATCTTCGAAGTCAGCGACGACGGCAACGACCAGGGCAAATGCCAGTAACAGGGACATTAGCTTCAGCGCCATGATAAGAACAAGTGTGTCGCTGTGAATGGATTCAATTCAATAGTTTATTTATTTCCATTAAAAAAAAATTCAAAGCGGTACATGCCTCAATATAACTTCCATTCAACTGATAGGGACAGTTCATTGGACACAATATATATATATATATATATATATATATATATATATATATACATATCTTTATATATATAGGGACAGTTCATTGGACATATATATATATATATATATATATATATATACATATATTCACGAATGATATCTTACACACAAAAGAAGCAACGCACACTTTGTCATGGTAACAAAAAGAAGAAGTAATAATAACGATGGAAAAGAGAATATTCCACTAAAATTGGAACTAACAATGGAATGCAAACAACAGCAACATCAATTTACCAATAAAATATATTAAAATCAAATCCATCTATATAGCATTGTATACATTTAATCATTGATATATGATGCTGAAAATACATGCAGACTATCAACAATACTTACAATAGTTTAGAATGCTTATAGAATATAAATCATAACATAGCAATAGTATGGCACAGACACTACTTAGCCGTGTATACGAGAAAAATGTTACCATAAGACAACCTGCAAGAGAAGATATACGGACGTATATAGGAACAGGTTAGCAGAGTAAGGTTACATGTACCTGTACATCTCTGTCGGTTATTTTGCTAATTTCAAACAAGTTATGGGCAAAAGAAGTCAACATTATACACAGTCAACAGAGTGTTGGTGGATTTTTCAACAAAAATACGAACCTCTCGAACTGTTAAACAGGCAGAAGAAAATGTCAGCGTGCAAAAGTGGAACCTGTCGACGTAGCGGGTATTTTGATAATCAGACCGAGAGAACCTGGTATTTATATCATTTGCAGACGACATGGACGTCGAGTCAGACAAGTGATATCGATTGCGTCTAGAATAAACGAAATAATCGCGATCTCATTAAAATCGATTGTGGTTGTCGATCGTACATGGAAATGATGATTGTCAAATTGATATTGATGTACGTCAATGTCATCTAAACATGATTCATCCCTATGACTCTCTTCCCCCAATATCAGAAAAGATTTCAACATTTCATCTAGTCTTCTCTTAATCTAAAGAATTTGAAATGATCCAGTTATGCTTAATGACGATACTAATTTGTGAGGAGTTTATTACTTTATAATTAAGAAACTCTTTTTCTCCCTCTCTTTCTGTAAATTACTTTGTTGGATATTATCGAAACTCAATTTTGCAAGGAGAGAAGAGAAGATTTGGCGCCACTGAAGGGCAATGCCAACTCGTGTTTATGATTAGTGCTTGCCTTGAATATCGGTTACCATGGAGCTTTACGTATTCATATGGCCTTTAGATAACAATCATAAACTCATACATATACTCAAAGAAAGGCGGATGCACACACACACATACACACACACACACACACACACACACACACTCACACACACATGATACATGTCACACTAACACAAACATGAACTATTTGTTGGCTCAACCACACAAACTAGTGCGCTCAAAACAGTCATGTTAAACTCGATTCTGGAAAAAAAATGACATCTTGAATCATGAATGCCATTGTCACATGAAGTTTCGTTTATTCTTGTCTACATTCATCATCCAAAAGATTTGTATACATTCACAGACTTTTCAGTAAGATATGTTCTGAGGTGGTGATTGGCCATGAGTAGATGGCAGTTCAATATCAGTTCTGTCGTTGCGGTTTGCAACCATGTCCACATGGTATCACTCTAGAGGTCTTTGCGATGACGGAAGGATTTCAATTCGTGGGGGTGTCCAATCCCGGAGCAGCTTCTCAGGCACGTGACTCGGATAGGAGTTTTACAGTCCGCCGATATCACCACCATTTCCGGCGCCTGTCAGAAGTCAGAACAATTCATAATGTAACCGCATGTATATTCAGGATCATTGCCTACCAACACTTCTCAGTGTTACACTCATACCTCCATATCCAAACGGCACAGTTGACGAAACACACCTTGTTAGGGAATGCCTTTATAAGTATTTCATTGTTATCCTGACGTCATTAAATCTTGCTTATCACATGTGTTCGTAAAGGTCTGAGACCGTGTGAAGATGACACTTTTTCATGAAAATTCACCCATAAATCTGGCCATTGATTCATGATTAGCACTATAGGAACCCACCGCAATGTTAAAGTTAGCATGTTCTTTATAAGACACTATGTTGCTATGGCAACTCACCGTTGCAGAAGACAACCTTGCTGGTCCTCCTTGAGCACCAGCAGTCCTGGTTGAACATGGCACAGTCTGTTTGGAATGAAATGAAATATAGAACATCCGTGGTCTGAGTTGATAACATTGTTACAGTATGCATATGACTCTTGAGTGGCGTAAGTCCTGTTCTTTGTGAAACGGGGTAGCCTAGCAAAGTAGGCCTACTGAATGGACCATAACACTTTCATCAACATATTATATTTTGCTTAGTTCATGTCGCCTTGCCTATACGCTATTTCTAAATAGGTGTAGTCATCTCGTGCAAAGTTGATTTTTTTTTCTTCTTCAAGCATAGGTCCAGCCTGTTTATTACTGAGATTTTCATATAAATCCACTCATAATTTCATTGTTTATCAAGATGCATGGCAACATTATATGTGTGTGTGTGTGTGTGTGTGTGTGCGTGCGTGTGTGTGTGTGTGAGTGTGTGTGTGTGCGTGTGCTCGCGTAATGAAGACAAATATCTATGGGAAGGGCATACAACAACATACACGTTGGTAAAACGGGTATTTCGTTGATACCATGTAGGATTTTTGGCATACACTTAACTTGTATCAATCAATATAAAAAGAATGATACCGACATTAATATGGATTTCGAATGATAAAATAATTTGATTATCACGACGCCCGTGCAGCCTAACGTGTTTTTGCATACTTACACTTGTACTTCTTCATGTTCCTTCCCCTCTTCTCGGCCATGAAGTAGTCCTGCATCTCGGGGTCTCTCTTGAGGAACTCGATGTCGCCTTGGGTCTCTTCCTCGAATTCTGCCAGGGCGGCGACGAAGAGGATGGCAGCGAGAGCGAAGAACAGAGCCTTGGCCATTGTGGTAGATTTGGGTTTGGCTTATACAGCTTGAGGTGGGAAAAATGGAAGAAAGAAAAGGGCAAAGTATTTGCTGTTGGCTCATTTAAGTTCGGTTTTGTGTGTGTGTGTGTGTGCGTGTGTGTGTGTGTGTGTACAACATGGACAAAATCAATGTAGGCTATATGTATAGAAGTGCAGTCTCTTAACTGAGATTAAGATTACTTTTAAAATGAAAGGGATCTGAAGGGTTTACACTGAAGGAAAACGTCGGAGTAGAATCTGATAACGTGGAAATATTAATCAAGATTTCAGTCAGAAAGACAATCATGTGGAGATGGCGTTGACACTCTGTATGAGAAGTGTACCATTATGGTATATTGTGTAGTATATGAAAATATTATATGAAGAGGACTGCTAAATCACACGTAATGCTGATAACAACAGAAGAAAATTGTGTTCAACTCACCTCTGGATCTGCAGGTCGGCAATCTGATGGTGATGCCGAGACAACCAACTGCTTTTATACATTTTGAACCTCTTTACCACCGGGAGTAGTTTACAACAATACAGAATTTAATCAAAAGCTGATAAAAGTGGAATAGCGGAAGACACGTGACTTGAATCAATTCTAATTGCTGGTGTCTTCTAAACAGGTGTACTCGATCCTTGTTATTCACCAATTTGCCGCCAATATCAAGGATCCGTAACAAGAGTTAATGATGCCTGAAATGTTTGGCATTACCTGTTAGTCAACAGGATGTTGAGTTTATTCGGTGTGGAAGACAGGCATAGATTCTCGAGATACCCATATTCATTACCAAAGTTAAAGTAAAAATCATGGATTTAATCTAACATAAAATAATTATATTTCAAGTTATAAGAAAATTCATGTATAACGAAATGAACTATTGGACGCAGTTTCACTGAAATGGAAGTAAAAGAAGTTCAAGGAGAAAGTATGTTATCTTGGAAACAAATGTAGATTCAACTGTTGAGTATGTCAAGTGCTTTTGAAGTCATAACAAACTCATTGGTTCCTTATGATATGTGAAGATTGAAATAAAGATAGTCTGCTCTTTCCATTCTCAGGTTTTATAGATGAACATTTAGGCAGCAGTCTCAAGAGGTATCAATTCAAAGAAAGCTACCACCTCTTTTTGTCTTCTTTAAGTGTGTTCCGTACAACACACACACACACACACACACACACACACACACACACACACACACACACACACTCACACACACACACAGACACACATACACACACACATCCATCCATATACCCACACATGCCATGACAGAAAATAGGGAGAGATAGGAAAAGGGCAGTGAAAGAGATAGATAGATGGATAGATAGAGAAAAAAAAAATGATATCTAATACATATTTAATAACATAACTAAAAAGGTTATCTCATTGACGTGTCAAAAAGGATGATTGTACAAGCAAGCAGATTGAATATGACTCTCAATTTTTCGAGACAGCGAGACAGCTTGAAGTTAACACATGTTCTGATAATAACCTGCCTCAAATCACAAAGTTGACTGTACAGTCATTATCACCGTAGGCTAGACATTTTAATTAAAGACTTTGCACACTGTCTCTCAGTATGTCGCTTTAAATTTCGCCCCCCAGAAACTGTGAAACCAATTAAAGGCTTCGTTGAACACGATTGCAACGTGCCTGTACGGTTGGACATATTTTATATCATTTATGACTCATCAATGTCAAATCAATATTGTGACATGACGGTCAACTGCTTCCTCGGATTTTATTATCGTTAATATTGTACCTCTGTGTCCGGATGTAGAAAGTCTTAAAGTAACCCACCACAATATGTAGAAATACACGGTCTTAAGAATAGAAATGAGCACAATATTCGTCATTCATTTCATCAGTATCTTTGGCACATAATTCATAATTGCCGTTGAACACTTATATCGAAATATTGTATCACTCACTGATATTCGGCTCTTAGAAATTTCAAACTACTTTAGATTGTTTGTTAAATGTATATGTTTGTGTATGTTTATTTCATGTATGAAATTATTGAATTACGGATATTTGACGGATATCAGTATGTTCCCTATCAAAAAAAAAAAACAAGACACAAAGATCCATATATTATGATGGCTGAAAGGGTCAGTTTCACAAACAGACTACTCATGCACACACAGGGTCATATTCGACTGAGGAGAACTCGATATCAGTCTCATTTCTGAGTTGCCTTTTCAGGCAGTCAAAGAAAACACAATAAACTCTGACGATGTGTAAAATATAACTAAATGTTGACACTTTTGTATTTTGTAGTTTGCATGTTTCAGGACACAGGAGAAGATGTGAGGTATATTCTAAAGACCTATTGCCTTTTGGATATACTGCCACTCTACGACGATAAATAGGGCAGCGATATCAATATGAATGCATCTGCAGTATGTTGTTTGTCTATTCAACGTTCAAGAGATAAACTCATAATTGATTTCTTTTATAATGCTTATGTGACTAGTATGAATTGTCAAAGATTTACTTACAAGCTGAAGATCACCTCCTCCTTCTGGGTCTGCAAGGCGCAAAAATATTGTCTCATTATCAAAACAGCATAGAATGGTCAATGCGGCAAACCTTACATGTTCTGTATATTTCCAGATAGACACATAAATGTCTTCCATGTAAAGGTGTCCTGATGACTCTGGGATGAAGTATACAACAAACGGCAAAATAAACCCCGTAGAACGCGTAAGTCAGAGACCATATTACAACCGATGTCTTATCTGATCAATATGTGTTGGCGTTTTGCTTCCATTAGAAATATGAATGCACACACGTTATGCAGTGGAAGACCATGGTAGTGCATAATGATCTGCTCGTTGATTTTCAACGGCTTCTACTGTTTTCTTAAGTAATATAACCACCGAACAATGTATAAACTAAATCATGGATCTGTTCAGATTCTGTAGAAGTTAAAGAGATTACTAATAATTGAAGAGCTTGCTTCCAAAAGGCGCTAAATCTATTAATAGATTTAGCGCCTTTTGGAAGCAAGCTCTTCAATATTGTTCATCCGTCGCAGTTTTACTTTTCACTTACAGGTTTTGAATACACAGGGTTTACGACATCGTATAATGCAGTAATACTGTCATGGCTCAATTTCAACTATCGTCGAGCTATGCTGTTTGAGCTGTGTGATCATTTTTAATAAAAACGCGAACAAAAAACAAAGAAACCAAAGTACGAGCATATAAAACTTTTGGAAAATGTGTCCCCACTATAAAGGTATATCTATAATGCCTTACATGTAAGATATACCATCAAAGATATACATACATATATATATATACATATAATTAACATATTTTGTTATATTTTCCCCACCAAATCAACTTGCTTGTTAATATTACATCAATATCTAAGTATGATTTTATTGGGGCCCCTATATCTATAAGCACTGTTTCTCGTATGATTCCTACCATCATGGACCTACCACACATGGACATACATCGCTCGTTAATTAATTCAAACACCTGTTTCTATCAAAAGCTTCACAATAACATTTTACACATGCTTTCGTGCTTTGATCTCATCACGACCGCCGACTGTCAGCCTGGATGAAAACAAAACGGCGCTTTGAGAAATCTAAAAACTATGCGCAGAAGAAAATGACTTTATCAAATCAAGAAAAATGCAAGTGCAGTTGTAGTGTGAATTTGGAAATCATCGCTCAGCCAATTTCATTTGCGAAACGCACGTACTTTATGACAGAAAGCAAATATTTTGGCAAGTTCATTGTGATTTGTAATCTAATTTTTCCTATCCGGCTTTCGCACATTATTTCAAAAAAACATGAACAGTCACGGTAGATACATATATGTCTCACCAGTAAGTAATGTTAAATGCGTGTACACAAGTGTCCACTTCCTTAATTACTCATTTTGTGACACAAAATTTAACATAGGACGTTTGCTGCTCCCCATCATTGGTGTTTATTCAAAGGCAGTAGAGTCTGAAAAGGCACCTCAGCCAAATAAGATCGAAATGACGATGCGTACACAACTGTCATTGTCCAAACATCTGAATGTATACTCTCGTTAAGATGCACATAATCAGGTGGCGGCGGTGATGACGGGATCAAAGAAAGACCTCGTTCATAGTCCATGTGTAGTAGGTCCATGCTACCATCAAGTTCATCTCTTTTTTTTCTTTCTTTTTATTAGTTTGTATAGAGATTTGTGTGTCTTTTTATTGTACTCTTGAAATAAGGTGGAATAAATTAAATTAAATCTAGATAGATTGCAAACAGTCACTCACAGATTTGTTACTTCTGCGCACAGTTCAGATTTTTAAAAATGATATATTTATATATACACCTCCACTTTGGTACACTTTAAGAGAATCGGGTTGCAGAATTGCAGCTCTCAGTATTCTAATCTAACATTTAAGACTTTACTGTACAACGTTGCATATAATCAAATTGTAACGGTTATGTCGGAAGAACTGCATGACGGATGCGGGCTGATCGATTAATGCTTGGTACACGCAATCTATTTCCGACATGGAAATATGTTTTCTGAACATTCCAGATATGCCCACCACTCTAGGTATTAGTTCACAACAAATTTTTAGGCCCGCGGGGCTTTGCATCTCGTTTTTGGTTCTTAGCCCAGAACTTTACATGTAGTCGACATGAGCAGTTTTTTTGTCAGTTTCAGTTTCAGTAAGTTTTATTTCTCCACTGGTTTTGTACATAACAGGAAATAAGTATAACAATATCAAACATAATATTCACAAGTCATGAAAATACAAACAAGATTTCACATGACAAGTATATAATCATGTGAAATAACACATGAATTCTATTACAGATCTTTAAGTGTACAGGTGGGGGAGACCGTTATCAATAAGCAAATCGCTTGACTTGGACAACGGCCTCATACGGCCTCATTTTTCTTACGTATGGACTCGTATTACAAATTTGACTGTACAAAATGTCCAGGAGAATCCCTGATGATATGTTTTGACTACCTGACTTTTTAAGGTTTACTTTAATATATCAAATTTTGCTAACCCAGTTAAAAATTTCCTCTGAGATTCTTCTTGTAGCATGCAGTATGGACTACTTATACAGTATGTTCCCCCCTCAAAAAAAAAATACAATCAGATTTTCGCATTGATAACACCCAATATGATTAAACTGTCTGAATGCTACTTCAAGGTCTTAAAATATGACATCTTAACTCTATTTTGCAGAAAACCCCATTCAATTTCGTTCAGCGGTCACAGAGAAATATGGATTGTTGTAAAGCATGTCATGAGTCTGATTCTTCCAAGTTTAGCACTTCCATGCTCTTGTGTGTGAATACGTTAGACAGAACTTGGAGGGAAGAGATTTCTGACATGCTCAACAAAATTCCTCATTTCTCTTTGACCACTGAAGCAAATCGAATGGGGTTTTCTGTAAGTTGTGGGCAATGACTTATAGTTTCATACCCTGAATTTGTATTTAGATTGATTCACTATTTTCAAAGATATCATTGCGGAGGGTCCCGTTGTATTTGTTTGGGACATACGGTAGTAAAGATAGCAAGGTAACTCATGACAGCATGAGACAGCCTATACAACTTTAAGCACAACCATGGTAGCGCTTATGACTGACCTGACTTAATCAGCCACAAATTCAGAAAACTGTTCTACTAATCTTTGCAAATTGTCAGCTGTCTGCTTGCGTACCAAGATATATTAATGACCATCAAAATGCAGACATTGTCAACGCACCTGTGAAAGCATGTTAAGTGAGACAAGGAAAAGTAGAAATTACGCGGTGCGTAATATATGTCCCCGCCGGAAGTAGCATTTTGTAACAAAATGTGCAATATAGGTCAAAAATCAAGGTCAAAGAAGTCAAAGGTCAAAATTCTGTGTAGAAGTTTTGAAGCCCTCACCTAGTGCCATCACATAAAGCAAATGGAATCGAAATTGGGTTAGAAATGGCGAAGGAGTAGCATTTTGTAGCCAATGTACAATATAGGTCAAAAATCAAGGTTAAAGGTCAAAGACAAAGGTCACAATTCTGTGTAGAAGTTTTGAAGCCCTCACCTAGTGCTATAGCATAAAGCAAACGGAATCGAAATCGGGTTAGAAATGTCGAAGGAGTAGCATTTTGTAGCAAAATGCACAATATAGGTCAAAAATCAAGGTCAAAGGTCAAAGAAGTCAAAGGTCAAAATTCTGTGTAGAAGTTTTGAAGCCCTCAACTAGTGCCCTCATATAAATCAAACGGAATCGAAATCGGGTTAGAAATGGCGAAGGAGTAGCATTTTGTAGCAAAATGTACAATATAGGTCAAAAATCAAGGTCAAAGGTCAAAGAAGTCAAAGGTCAAAATTCTGTGTAGAAGTTTTGAAGCCCTCACCTAGTGCCATCACATAAAGCAAACGGAATCGAAATCGGGTTAGAAATGGCGAAGGAGTAGCATTTTGTAGCAAAATGTACAATATAGGTCAAAGGTCAAGGTCAAAGGTCACAACTGAAATTCTGTGTAGAAGTTTTAAAGCTCCCATGTAGTGCTATCATATAAAGCAAACAGAATCAAAATTGGCTCATAAATGACAGAGAAGTAGCAAATTGAACATTTTGATAAAATACTTGGGGTCAAAGAGATTTTTTTTTTGTTCATTATCTGGTGTATGTTTTGTTTTAGAGGTTTATCATTAAAAACAAGAATAGAAAAAAGGGGGGATTTCTAGAATTTAGAGCCCTCGAGTGAAGAAAGATGGGCAACCGGAAGTGAACTTGACGTGTCTTGCATAGTCCTCCTTTTTTTTTTCTTCCTGTGTTCAAAGATAACATTTAGAAATGAATTTGCTTGAAGTGCACTTCCTCTGGCTGAATTTATTACATTGGTATTAAATTGGAATATACTTTTTTTTTCAATGCATGTTTTGTTGTTGTTGTTGTTGTTGTCCTGCTGCCTTTTGATATATAAATTATGTCCTGTATAAGTGTGGCGAATTTTATTTCTTTTTATGATTTGTACGTATCTCATTGCATTATCTTCGGTGATGATTGCTCTAGATACTATGAAATGTTGAAGTTATCTGTTTTTTAATCGGATAATTTCTTCCTTTTTTTGCCATTCTTTGTCCCCCTCTCCTGCTTATTCTTTTTATTTCTATTTTTTTCAATTCTGCTCCTTCTTATCCTCCTGTTTCTTTTAAAAGTCTTCTATGTTACCACTTTACGATTTCCTGATGATCATAATAGTGCAGGTAGTTTTTTACTGAACCAAAGCGTTTTCAATTGTTCTTTTATTTTTCTGTCTAACTGGTGCGTACTTGTGTCGTGTTTGTTAGATGATGACATTGAATCGTATGCGGTTTGCTTGGGTAGAGCCAAATCAGCGTTTGAATAATTATTCTGACAGCACCGTCTCATTCTGTTCATTCTGATATTTTTATAATAAATTCGTAAACTTTAGTGTCCCTTCAGTCTTGGAATGTGTACCTTTCAAACTGTTGATACAGCTTTCTCCTTTCCCAGCAAACGAAAGCAGACACTCTCGCACACACTAACACACACACACACACACACACACACACACACGCCGGAAGCACTCTTGCTGATTAAAAGTATACTCACGCGCACAAGTAAATCATTACCCTCATGTCAACGCAAAGATAGGGGCTCATCAAATCACAGGCAGTCATTATCCATTAACATGTCACATACTAGCTACAAACCAAGCATACCGGCATAGGCCAACCAAAATCTATTCCAATTCATGGACGTAACAAATACTTTTAAAACATCAGGTACTTGAGAAACATAGAGTTTATTGCATTTATTGGGTATGAAACACTTTGTCGGCAGGTGTCTACGTGGTTCATACACAATTTTTCAAAAAGTATAGTCTACAAAAGTCGGCATTGTGGAAGTAAAACGTGTTGAGGTCTAGGTCTCATCTGAGAAAACAGCTCGGTCGACTTTGCTGTGACGTCAGGATCCGGTGTCTAAGAACAGGGTCAAAATCATAAGCCAGTTGATCAGTCACGTGCTTGGGTGCCCGTTTAGAGTCCAGCGATGTCGCCACCGTTGCCAGCACCTGTGGAAAGAACAGACGGACCAGTCATTGGAGTCACCCTCATGATCAGGAGGCGAGTTACCGATTTAAACAATGTAAGTACCATGTGAAAGCACGTATTTCACTCTGCTACTGGATCACAGACGTACCGTAATTTGATTACTGACTAGCTTTCGTAGTATCTCCATTCTTCTGTCTCACAAAAAGGGCATTTTAAGGGAAAATTACGTTTGGCAATTTGAATCCATCCATACCGAATCTAATAAACTGTGTCCCAGCAAAGAGCTGGTACACAATGTACAAAAGGTTTGAATTTTAGTGAAGCCGTAAATCCATGGTTGTATGAAACCACTTTGTTTTCTAACTTCAATGGTCATTGTATGGTGGGAAGGAACGAAAAAAAAAATGCACATTAAAACTGATGATGTATGAGGATCGCGTTCTTGTTTCGCTTATGAAAATGCAAAGCTTTGCAGAATTCAAGTTGGAGAATCCAAATACAGAATGACTTCAGGGTTAAAGGAGGGGGGGGGGGAAGAGTTTCGACATGTGAAATGTGCCCACAGTGATAACATAAGTGAGTTAAATTGTTTTAATGAGATGATTTGCCTTTTTTCATTGGTTTGCAACCTAGAAGTTGGTAAGCCCCTTGCTTATTCTCCAGGCATTTATCAAAAGATTACAATTATTATCATAATTATTATTATATTTGCGAAGTAATAAACGAAGCAAGAAATGCATACAGAAATCCAAATTCTGAATTTGATGTGGTTCTGGATTCTACCTAAGTTTCAGAGGGGGCCACAAAAACAAAAAAACAAAAATTGGTGGAAGTGATCCACGCAATAAGAGATGTCCGTCGTATAGTCTGAAGGTGTAAGTGACGGATAATCATTATCAAAGCAACAGATAATAGTCTGCATGATCCCAATTCAGTGAAATAAAGTATTATCGTAAAGTAATAAAAATCACTCACGTTTACTATCAGACATCTATAGACGGAAGATGATGATAGTGTCTCGTTACAAAGGTCTTTTAAGACGATGCAATTTCATTCACATGGTCTCTTAATTTTCTGTTTGTTCTGTTTCTCTGCTCCTCGTTAGGCAATACACCGTACTTTCTTTCTGATGTCGCGTCTTTAATGAATGTAAAAGGAATCCCCACCTGTCGTTCTGCGTTATAGCAAATTAATCGATATGTTATCACCTTCAAAATTCTCCCTAAAGAAAGTCAAACTAGAAAAAAAAAAAACAATGACCAGGATCGAAATGGTCTAATGGGCTCACCGTTGCAGAAGACAACCTTGCTGGTCCTCCTTGAGCACCAGCAGTCCTGGTTGAACATGGCGCAGTCTGTTTGGAATGGAATAAAACAGAGAACATCAGAGGTCAGAGAATGCGTTGTTTTAGATAGTTACAGTTCATTATTCCGAAGATTCGTTGTTCCAATAGTTTGTAAGTCCGAGTGAATGAAATGAGGTTTGTTATTCTGAGGATTCGTTAATCCGAAAATGAAATAAGGTTCTTTATTCAAAAGGTTCTTAAATCCGAAAACGAAGTGAGGTTTGCATTTCCGAAGAGTGCTTATTACGCTCCTTCTTTTCATTTTTTGATGTATGAACATTATCTCATTTTCGGAATAACGAACCTGATTACATTTTCGGATTACCGAACCTTCGAAAAAGCGAACCTTATTTCATTCTCGGATTAACGAACCTGATTTCATTTTTAAATTACCGAACCTTCGGAGTGATGATCCTTCGGAACAACGCCACAAATGCTTCGATTGAAGAATCCTTTTTCATTTTCGGTTTACCGAACATCAAGGTATATATGAAACTTGTATATCTATATTCGGAACAACGAATCTTCGAAATAACGAACCTTATTTCTTTCTTCTTCTTCTTCTTTTTTTTCACTAACAAACCTTCGGAATAACCAACATAACCCGTTTAATATCTTTGCAAATAGATGCCTTGCAAATAAATGAAGCAACATGGACGTGAAATTCTCTCTGTCTTGTTTGTTATTGTTTGTCCAAGATTCAGGAAGACGTGACAATGAGGCAAGTGGATCCATTTGTTTAGAATAGATAGTTACACTACTGATTTTTAGTGCTGAAGGAAAAGAAACCTTATCAAGGATGAATTTGACTGTTTTCTTGATACTGGCAGCACAGGTGCAAAGTAAAGAGATTCAAATGATGTCCATGTCAGTCCTTGTGTTGCCAAGAATACAGATTGCCACTGCACCAAGACTGAATTGTCTAATTCACTATCAAATGCGAACATTCGGAAGTTTTTATACATTTGTCTCACTTCCGTTAGGAGTCCTATGAGTGTCCAGTTAAATGGCGGTCTTGAAGTCAATGTAGGACTCCTCTTTCTTGCATTTTTTAATGCAAAGAGTTTGCTCCTCTTTTTTATGTCAAAACGGGTTCAATCATTTTACCGTCGACAGGTGACATGCCATGAAGACTTTGGAAAAGAATGGGGTAATTCAGCCCGTTGTGACTAAATGAAAATACTTCTGTTTATACAGACACAAGCAGTTTCTCTTTTCGAAACTCCTTCTAAACTTGGTTTTGCTTACACTTGTACTTCTTCATGTTCCTTCCCCTCTTCTCGGCCATGAAGTAGTCCTGCATCTCGGGGTCCCTCTTGAGGAACTCGATGTCGCCTTGGGTCTCTTCCTCGAAGTCGGCCAGGGCGGCGACGAAGAGGATGGCAGCGAGAGCGAAGAACAGAGCCTTGGCCATTGTGGTAGATTTGGGTTTGGCTTATACAGCTGGCGATGGGAATGAACTAGAAGAAGGAAAGGGTTAAGACTTAGTTGTCTGTTTTTGTTCTTTACAACATTGGCATAACTGAATTTTATCTAAGAATAAGATTACTCTTCAGATCGAACTAAGTGGGATTCCAAAGGGCCTTGGTCATAGCGGTACATTAGGAATAGGCTATTCGGTTACCGCGGGAAAAAGAGAGAGTATGCAGAACTACCACCAAACAAAAAGAAACGGAGTCAACTCAGCTCTTGTAAGTTTTGTCTGCAAGTTGAATGGGAATTTTGTGTTTCTTCCAGCTTTGTGTCCGTCATTACACTGCTTATTAGATTGAATTGACTCTACTTGCAAAGACTTGCAAAATATCGTATCTGCAAAAGGATCTCGCGTTGTCGAGAAGCAAAAACAACAAAGCTGTTTTCTCAAATATTTAGGAAATTTCATTCCTTTTCTCCCTTTTACATTAACTATATGACAACATCAATTTGTCTACAATATGGTCTATTAAGTCAAAACAGATCATGGAGAAATTAAGCATTTGCTAAGCATAACTCGACACCAAACCAAATTTGCAGAATTTTCAAACTACGAAATTTTGAAATTCAAAGGTTGATAGTCGTTATTTCAAACTGAGACAAAGGAATAAATTGCACCATCCGCAATGAAATTGTGAAATGAGCAAAAGACAGAAGATGTAATAAGAAACACTGATTCTGCTTACCAAATGATCTTCTGGACTGCGATCTGATGGCAACTCAGAGAAACTCTTCCACTTTTATAGGTTCCCATTCCGTCATTAATTTCCTTATTTTCGGAGGGACCTGTAATATTTTATGTAACTATGCAAATTTTGTGACGCGATGCGATAGGTTGAAATATCGTAGGTGACTGAGCGTAAAAGGGGTAATGCTTTTTCTCAAGGGTATGTTCTCGCGGAGAAGAACAGAAAAAAGAGGAAACTAAGAAATTTGCACCAGGAGGAAATTGTCCGTAAAATTCGTCTCTTGTAAGCTCATCCCGCCGCCACCCATTCGTATCTTTTAATAACTAGATTGATGGCCGGGCTTCTCCCCGGAAACACTGATTGAATGTGGCCATGGTAAGTCTTGAACTTGGGTACAAAGTCGCACATTATGATTTCACCTTGCCGGCTATCCTTCATTGGAATGTGAAAGGGCGGAGGATCATTCTTCAGGAATGTAATTAGATATTGTCACAACTAATCTAAAAATTATTCTTGTGAGATTTTAACTTGAGGTAATTGACCCACATATTTGGTTGCAAGGAGAGTGATGATCAACACTGCGAAATTTAAGATGGTTAACTGCATCACTTCTATTTCTACTCAATATTAGGTAGACAATTTTTTTGTGCACCCATAAGGTTATTAGAAATCATCTCGGCCACCATTTATTCTTATGGTAACCATAGCAATGGATTTTGACCAGTATCAGTTGCATTGGTGTTAAATAAATTGTCACCTTAAACATACCAGTCAACCATGGTGTCTTTTTTTCTGTCATTGTTTGTTTTACTAGTAATACCTTTATATTGTTTAAAAGTATGTTTGCGTAACAGCATGATAAAAACAAACACATCTGTCACCTTAAATATCATTTCATAGATTGCTAGTCTTATGAGTAAAAACTCTATCGCGAAATATACAAATAGAGTTTAGAATGCTACACCGTTTTAAGTATTTTTCTAATTGTTTCATTTCGACAATTTGTTTCGAAACATGACATTAATTACAGCCGACCTGTCACTGCGTGGAATGACGCACAATTTGGTTTCAATATTTTACATGATGCCGACAGAAAAGGTCACAAGGGCAGAAAGATCTGGAGAAGAAATCAAGTAATATGCTTGATATCGATACTGTCGTGATATCCTACGTACAATGATATAAACCTATCATAATATGGGCAGTGTATGCAACAAGAATCATGATGAAATGAATCACGTATTACTACATCTGAAAATGTGATCAATTTTTGAAGACATTTGCCAATCATTATGACTCAGTAACTTTTGGGTGCTATAACTTCCAAAACACGAGGAATCAATACAAAATTAAAATTATGTGGTAGAACTTATGGATACCCTTTCAATACGTTTCCACAAGCATTTACTACCATAACCTAAAAGTATGTATTTAGTTCAATATCAATTTATTTCACAAATACGCATATATAATACAAACCTGACGTGGGAACACGTATCTATAGTATTATAACGTACATCCATTATACGAAATTGAAGCAGGTTTATGCATACATGGGAAATGTTGTTTGGGACCTTAAAAAAAAGGAAAAACAAGCGTAGATTGTTACAGAAGCCCCCCCCCCCCCCATACAGAATACTATATATCATGCAGATAAGTGAAAATATTGCAGAAGGAAAGGCTGAGTTGTGTAACCAAGAGGAAAGTGGGGAAGGGAAAAAAGAGGGAATTGTGAAATGGAGTATTGGATATTCAGAGGACAGTGCACGTTTCGCATGATTAAAATGCTACACAATTGCCTACAGCCGCAGTAATAACTGCATTTATGAGTACAAAATACACATATTGACCATAAATTAAAGGTCACATAATTATCATCAATCAACATCTTTAGGATGCAAGGAGGTGTTTTTAAGGCTTTGCTGGTATACAGATAAACTGGGGGCAGATTTAATATCAGCTGACAGATCATTTCACATCTTAGGACAGGAATAAATAACAGTCTTTTGTGCAAAGATGCGGTGCGTGCATGAGTTACATGGAACAAGTTTTGCTGACGAGTGCATGGAGTATATGAACATGACTGTTTTTCTTATCCTATGAAACGCATTCTACTGTAGGAACCGACGAGTATAAGTTCACAAGAATTTTTTTGAGTTGATTCCGTAATATTTCACACTCTTATTCGTTATGGAATTGGTTCCGTCATTTACTGAGAAAAGAATAATAGCCTTGTGTTACATATCTGTTCATTTATCACTGCATTTGGCGATTGTTTGGAGATTTGATATAGTATTTTCCTGTAACATGTATCATATTTGGTTGCCATGAACCATGAAAAAAATCTATTAATCTAATTCAGTTCCAACCTAGACAAGAAACTTTGATTTTAGCCAAAGATGAGAGTACAGAAAATTGTGAGAACATGGAGAGATGGGGAGAGAATTTAAGGATAACATACACACGCATGCACATTGTCATGTACACACGATCACTATCATCATGACTATAGCTGTTACATAATTATTATATGTATGGATGTATACAATTTCGCAATGTTATGCGTGTGATTGAGGTGTGGCCCGCAAAGACAAGAAAGTGTCTATGTTATTCTCATCTATGTTATGGTTTACATATTTATAGCGACAAATATTTATTTTGCACACAGTGGATTTTATACAGGGGAGGCATTGGGGCGGGCGGAAACTGAAAAGTACACTGCAAAAAGTCCGGTGTTAAATAGTGAACACCGAGCTGGTGTTAAATTTTCGGTGCTCATTTATGGTGTTAAATTAACACCCCCGGGTGTCATTTCCAAATCTTAAACTGTTTTTTGAAGAGTTTCTTAGTAACTGCACTTCTTGTTGATTTTTTATTTAAACAAGACGATCAAGAATTTTACATTAAAATACTATATTTTTGAAAAAATGTGAAAATAAATTTACGCCAAAGTAACACCAGCTGGTGTAGTCTCTTATTGAAGCTGGACGGGTGTTAAACCATTGATATTAACACCAACAAATATCAAATCAACACCATGTGATGTCATTTTTGAATTAACACCAGTACAGTGTCAAAATAACACCAGGTACAGTGTCAAATTAACACCACGAAGTGTCAGGTGAACACCATCACAGTGCATTTTTAACACCTGTGGGTGTGGTCCTTTATTGAAGTTTGATCGGTGTTAGATTTAACACCCGTGGTGTTAAATCTAACACCGATGTTTTTACAGTGTAGTATCAATATGGGGCAATTATTTGCCACCTCCACTAAGTGGGTCAGAAAGAACTGTATAGCTGATACACGCTGATTAAACTGTACAGTAAAGTCACTTAATGAATTTCGATTTAAAACACTATCTTAATCTTGATTTCGTGCTCATCGCGCTACTGGAATAGCTGAAGCGAAAGGAAAATGGCTGACAACTTTGTTTAGAAGGCTATTTTTGTTGTTGTTTTTGTGGTTTTAGATGATTTGCGTTGACACTGTTTTTCTTTTCTTATTACTTATCTCTCAAAAACCACGTCTTTGTAAAAAAAACAAGAACAGCTACTAATTTCAGACCAACATCAGTATAAATTATTTTTCTTTTTGTTTTATAAATCATCACAATCACAAAAATCTGAAAATTTTAAACTCCTCTTATCTCTGGGGTTATGCCACTGCTCTCTATGGAAATATATATGGGCCTACACAGTGATCAGTGGGTTGTGCAGATTGTAAGGATAGCACGCCCTCAGACCTTCATCTCCAGCTAATGGAAATTGGGTCGCCCGATTCATTAATCGACTGCTATTATCGTTATTAAAAAAAAGGCTCCATGTAGTCTAATCAATGTTAAGCATTATAAAGTATCATATCAAACGTCAGGTCGTATACCAAGACGATCATATAAAGAAAATTACCATTTTTTTTTCTTGATTAAAAGTTGATTCGGCTGTGAAGCAGTTTAATGCTCTCCTGACCCGTAAAGATGTCATTTAACATGTTAATTCATGATTTCAATGGAAGGTGGACTGTTACTTTCAGTATACGTAATTATGTCTTTTCTCAAAATGGAGGAATTGGAAACACACTACGTCTAAGCAGAACATGGCGCGCGCACACATACACACACAAACCCACACAGAGAGATACAGAGTCACTCTCCATACTTCTTTATGCCCCTCATCTTCGTTCCTCTCCTCTTCCATTAAAAACCTGCACTAATTTCATCTAACCCTCTCCCCCACTCTCCACTTTCTTTCTTTATTTTTTTTTTTATCTTCTCATGTAGCTAAAACAGTTTTAACCTAGAATGGAAATTGCACTAATGCAGAAGAAGCTGGTATACAGTGTTTGCAGTAGCGCACAGCTGTTGTGGGCGTGGTCAGGGGGATAAGTCACTTGTATTGCACGCTACACTGGCACGTGACATGCTGCACGAGCCAATGAATAAACGAACATGCCGTGTTCCATGACATCCAACCATGAGACTAATGGTGATTGGTGGGAGAGAATGGACACACACCTAACACAATGATTGGAAATTGCCTGCTCAAGGAGTGTCATTGATAGGCAGAAGTATTATGAAATGCACCCGAACAGGAAAGATCATTTTGCGAAAAATGATACGTCTTTTAACGCATACAATAAATATTACTCTTTGATTCAATTATCAATCTCATTCATCACACTTTCCCTAGACTCAGATTGTTTGTATCATTGTGATATCTCGTACCATCACAACTGTTTTATAGTTATACAAATGTACATTCACTAAATGACAGGCAACACGTATATTAATTTTGTCTGATGCAAAAGGCATATCAAAATGTTGGGGGTTTTTTTGGATAATTTTAATCTTTACTTAACTTCTGTCCAAACATTCGTACATTTCTAGTCATGTTTGTCTTCCGTACCATCTCTTCAATCTCTCACTGTGCAGGTTTGTTCATATTCTTTCAAAAATATGTGAAACGGTGTACTGTTCTTTGTATGCTAATTCCTTGTTCAATTCCATTCGATTTTCAATTCAATTTATTCATTTCATAAAATTACATTCAAAATATCTACATCGATGTGTGAGTCAAAGGAGGAAATCACACAAAAGCCTAGAGCTTGGAAATGGAGATTTCCTTTTGAAAATGAATGACATATATATCAACTATTGTTCTAATTTTTTTTCTGGAGAAACTGCTATCTAAAGGATTTGATTGTCACCAAGCTTCTCGAAATCAGCAGTATATAATACCATGTAATGAAATAATCAATATCAATCTTTCATCATTGCATCCCTGTAACATAACAATTATGTCTATAACCTCCATTTCAGCTAATAGGCTTCACGGAATTTTGATTGATTACCGCAGGATACCAAAATAGAGATAGAAGAAGGCGACCTACAAGGAGTGAGAGATGGTGTTTTTTTTTCAAACTATTTTTTTTTTGCAGTATTCGATTTAGTTTAATGTATATATTAAGCATACTTTGTCAGCTTATAAACCCTGTGATGATATAGTGGTGGCTCAATTAAGAAAAAGACAATCAAACTTTGCTGCCCGAAATGTGTCATGATTTTCAAATGGATGACAACAATTTTATTACTCTGTCACTATCAAGAAATTTGCAAATGGAATATCGATAATACATTGCTTTTGAAATGGTTTATTCTAACCATGCAAACATTTCCGCAAGTAGCAAATGACTAATGTTCACTTTTCTTAAGCATTTCAAGATCAGTCATAAACCGCATTTTTTTAGTTCACAGCTTCATTTTTAAACAAAAGCCATGTGACAAAATAATGCATGATACCCAGATAGCATGGTATTGTGTAATCGTGCAGCTCTTTTCGTACAAGAATGTGTAATGGGTGCATTGTTTCACAGCAGGCCTACTTCTGATAAAGATATACAAAGGAGAAGGAAATCGCTAAAAATCGCTACAAAATCTCCAGCATGAGCTGAACGCAGCGTGTCAAACGCTCTGTTTCACAGCTAAAAGTTCTGAGATTCTTGAAATATCCGCTTGATCGCTCGCGAAGGTAGCTGGCTCGCTCTTTATTAATTTGACTCGTCTTCCGCATCCGCAAGCACGAGGGCGTGCTCTCGCCACTGTATATCGCTATTCCGATGTGGATCAGTGGTGCTAAACTTCTGAACACAGCAAGAGTGAACTCTACTTTATATCTCTCTTTCTCTCCCCCTCTCTCTGTCTCTCTTTATATATGCCTCAAATAGCACGGCCTTGGATAACTGCGTCCTACTTTTGACATGACCAAAAACAGTTTAATATCTCTCTCTTTCTAGGATCTAGAGGAATTTTCAGCTCTGTTGGCCAGAGCTTTCTGAATTGTATCTGTATTTCATACGAGAAAGCTAGCAAGCTGATGATTTTTATCACACAGAACAACAGTTAAAGACTTCAAAATATCCCATGGAATTACCACTCTGAATTTCACTTTCATGTCCACTTCCAACACACACACACACACACACACACACACACACACACGCACGCACACACACACACACACGCACACACACACACATACACACACACACACACACACTTATATGATACTATATATGTGTGTGTGTGTGTGTGTGTGTATGTATATATATATATATATATATATATATATATGATATATATGATATGTTATCATATCAACATACTAAGAAAGGGACAGAGGGAACAAGAAGAGAGATAAGATGTTTGGATGGATGGATCCTCTGAATATCGATGATTATTATTTTATGCATAACAACGAAATTTACAATTAACCGTGACGCTGGCACGGACAGATTGCCTCGTGACATTTGCAGGTGTTAACCAAGTCGATTTAAAACAAGACAAACTGACACTCATGGCGTTCCTAATGCCATGCCCATCTTCATCAAAACACATTATGACCATCACTGATACGTTTTTGTCCCTCTTCTGACGTCATCAATCTGCAGCCAATGCGTTGGCAATCTTTCATGGTGGGCGTGGCAATTCATGTGAATCTTGCAACATCTGGCAGGCACAAGGGGGTTTCAGTCGTTAAACTAAATGTTGTATCTCGTCATAGAAAACTTTTCCAGCCAGCGTGAGGGCTCGATCACCAGAGCATTCCAGAATTTGCTACCACATTCAGCTGTGACACACAAGAAGAGCTGTGAAGGAGAAATCCGCCTTGATATTAGCTCTGTGGATGTGGTTGATGCCTGGAACATTTTCAGTTCGGTGTGGTCGCATCTCTCTAACCTTAGACGTGAAGATATTGACGGCAGACGAGGAATTATTCAATTAATGTGATCTCACAGCGATGTCTGAAATGTGTCAAAGGAAACCAAAACCCAAAGAGAAATGTGGATTGAGTGAAAGCAGCAACATTAGTAGAACACATCAGTGAAATTTTGAGGAAAATCGGACAATCAATGCAAAAGTTACGAATTTTTAAAGTTCTTTGAGTTTTGGTTGCCTTTGCTGGACTTGACATCATTTTATGCAGGATACATCTGTGCTTACGCAACTTTGATATTAGCTGATTTATCTGTAAAATAATCATGAGGATTTACTATGCATGGTGTTTACAGGGATGGCAAAAGAAAGATAATGTTTCTTGATGTGGATACTAAAAGAATTCACAGAGAGTAGAAAGTACAAAATGGCGTTTATAATTCATTTGCTTTATGCTCAAAGGCGCAAATTAATTACCGTGAACAAATTATACTGTCTATGATATAATACTATTGTAAGAAGCTCTACTACAACTAAGTGAGATGGAAACAATTTTTCAATTAATAGTAGTGCAAAGTATAGTCGCACAGCCTTTTAAAAGCTCCAACTATTTGTGCACAAAATATGAACAACAACAACAAAATGTCTAAAAGCAGCCAACCGGTTGGTAAAAGAACAATTTACTGAACTCCGCAAAACTCCTGTCATGGGCGCTGCAACAGATATCCCGATGCCAGTTGGCATTCCTTTTTATTGTTATTATTCCGGATTCTATTATGGTCTCACGAACATCTTCCCCTTAAACACGCTATCCGTGAGCGCATAGCGAGGAAGATTACTCGTTTTTTGACAAATTTAATTAGAATTGATTCATTGCTTCCACTGACACCAGGATGGCAACCACAATGACCTCGAGTAGATGTTCATATCATGGGTTTAATTACAGGAGGCAGGGCTAACGAAGCGTCGTACGTTACAGAGGAATACCTGGCCACTATTAGCATCCCGTACATGAAAAAAAAAATGAATAAAAAAGGGAAAAAAAGAGCAAGGTAGTACGACAAGGAGAAATATGATAACGGCCAGACGATAGAAGTGAATCAGAGAATACTTGTGACTATCTATCCTCAAGCTAAAAAACGAATGTGCTATCAGGCCCTGAAAGAGAAAATAAGCCGCTGTTTAAAAGTCAGTGACCAGTCCTTCTGCACTCCATACATTTCACGCAAACTCTGTTCATATCTCAGAGTATATTACTATATACGAACGCGTTTACGGTTCATATCTATTAAGGGTATGGTACATCAAATTCTCGGTATTGAACATATGAATTATACGAATCAAGTACAGTTCCCTAAAAATTTGTTTCATGGCAAAATTAGCATTTTTGTGTAAAAGAGGAAGGTTGAAGTAATGGAAAGTTACATATCATGTAAGGCACTCACTGTCTGGTGAAAATACATCAAACATGATGATTCTCTGAGACCTAAAATCATTTTTTAACTCAGATACACTGAAAAACCAGACTGACAAGAAATGCAATTGATCAAAAGACAAGGACTCATACTCAGTTTCCGTCTCTGTAACTAAAACACATCATGTGCATGCACAACTTCGACGTTGCAGTGGCACAAAATGAGCATATCTTTTCTCTAACCGTCTTCAGCTTTACCAATAATCTTGTTACTTTTGCGTGTAACATCAAATCAGACCAGATCTCCCAGTCAACTCATGACACGTGTTTTATATATATACGTTTGTAAAAGTTTGTCCTGTGTTATAAGTGGAAATTTTGAGGATGACTATAGTTGCGACATTTTCTGAAGAAAAAAAAATCAAAGAAAAACAAAACACTATCAGTACAGTGTGAGGAATGCATATTACTCGACATAGACACACACACACACATACATCTACAAAAAACAACATTGATAATAACAACAATATATTGATGATAATGATTATGATGATGATGATGATAATAATAATAATGATGATAATAATAATGATAATAATAATAATAATAATAATAACAATAATAAAAAATTTAATAATAATAATAATAATAATAATAATAATAGTAATAATAATAATAATAATAGTTAATAATAATAATAATAATAATAATAATAATAATAACAATAACAATAATAATAACAGACAAAGGTAAATAAAGTTCTGGCGTGCTTCATCAGAATCATATTATGACTACCAATACTTGGAATAAGACGTTTTTCTATTCTACGAAAAATTCAGATTGTTGCTGCCATCGAAAGAAAGAATTCGACACGGATAATTCTAAGAATGTATGGTCAATTGCCTATTCAATCCTTTTAATGTCAGTGGTATATCTACTCTGCATAAGACGAGAGCATAAGTCAAAGTGTTACGGTAACTACAAGACAATAGAGAGAAGCACATAGATTACACATACACAAAAACAGGTGGGTATATTGACACGGATGGATAGATGGTATACTTCGGACATGAGGAAGAACAGCCGTTGGCTGAATCATGTGCCGTGTTGAAATTACATCTTTATTACATCACAATGTAACATGGAAAGCCCAGGCTCCCCCATGATTAAACAAACCCAAGGCACAGAAATATACAGAGAGAGGATAAAGACCAGGGTATGGGAGAGAGAGAGGGAGAGAGATATATATGGAGGGAGAGAGATATGAGAGGGGGAGAAATAGGGAGAGAGGTACTGCAGGAAAGAGGAAGCACAAGTATTAATCCGGTGTCCTGTCGTTGGGGACGCCCTTACCTATTTCCATCTACACCAAATTGGGTTTCACCTACTAATCTCTTTTGGACGTGTAATTCGAGATCAATGGGTTTTACCACTGATCTTTGAAGTAGAAATCCAGTAAGTTTCCACGTCTTATCCCCAATACGAGCGGATCAGTAGTTAAATATTTTATGGGTCGATGAGTGCCATTTTGATGGTTTCCTATCAAAAAGCTACATTACGGATAAATTCATTATTCTGTCATTATGGGAATGTAGTTTGGAAATGGGAGAGTTTTCATTGAAACTTAAAAGTTACTGTGAGTTTGCTTAAATGTAGAAAACATGGGGTCCAGTTTGTGAAAGTCTAATGAGAGGCTTTTCACTCATATTATGACAGAGCACGCTTATGAGAGTCTACATGAAATGAAATAAATTTACTTCTCTTTAAAAGTCCCTCATATATGAGCAGCTTTGGCCATTCCGAGATTCATGTAGAGACTTTTATGTGATAACTTCATGAAACGGACCCATGGTGCGGTGTACATCACAATCGTTTTCAATTAAAAAGATTCATCTATAATCTCACTGAAATGGTTCTTGTGCTAACTAACATAAAACATAGCATTCATCACACATACATGCACACACACACGCACAAGAAGAAGAAAAAAAAAAAAAAACAAGGAGAAAGAACGAACACAAATTTGTTGTGATATACTAGGTGCTATAAGACTCTTATCTTCATACACCATGGGTGGCCGTTTCTAATTAAAGTTTGTTTTCAGCTTTATCAGGTATATACTGTATCTGATGTTACTTTCCACCTATGAATGATCAAATGCCATATCTCATTTTTGTCATTCAATGCTGGCCATTGCATTAAGTCCAAACACTCCATACAATTCACATAACTCTTTACTCAAGGGATATATAAGAAAAGGTACTAAAATGTTGCAAATATACCATCTCCACTCAAAGGAAGAAAGAATACATGTGTGGAATGTACCAGTAATATGAGTCGCAGTGCTCATAGTTATGCAACCTCTTCTTACGCACACACACACAACACACACACACACACACACACACGCACACAAACACACACATATAAACTCCATCATACGTGTGGGTACACTCACACAGAAAACTGAAACATGCTGGAAACTCCTGTGCAACTAAATACTAGTACAATTTCTTCTTGACCCTCTCGGGCTGGAATTCACAACGGTATTTAATTTGCAGTCTGTAGACTATGCAAATTGCTATTGCAAAAATGCACTTGAAACATGGTATACTCCAACACACATCTAATAATAAATGCATGCTGACACATGAATGTGCAATGTATATCTATCTTGTGCTTGTTTTAGACTAGTCCATGAATTTCAAACAATGCATTTGATTTGAAACTACCTTTGTGAATTTTGGCCCTGGTGTTTTTGCTGATACATGTACTAAACCAAGTTCATTATCATATTGAAAGTACTGAACTTTGCTCACACGACTTTAGATATACCATGCACAGACAACCAATTCAAACCACATTCTAAATGACTGTCGCTTTAACACAGACATATGAAGTCCAGCATAAGAATCTACCACAATTTAATTAAACCGTTCAGGATCATTCACTTGACATTACATACAACATAACTTACACTAAGTAACCATAGACATCCAACATATACATGTTCTAATCATTTGAATACATACTGTACATACATTTAATCTTTTTTTATGTACAACAGAATGATACTTCAAATTATAAAAGATGTTCTTCTAATGGGTGGGTGATACTTTCCTCCATAAACAACTTTACATATCTAGTTCACCCCACATACATTTTCTCTCCCCTATTCGGCCTATGCTAGCATATTTCTTCGTTTTACATGTATATACAGTATCTTTTTTCCCCAACTGGATTTTTGGAATAGTATCACCTTGCACACACAAACAACAGGATTACAAATTAATATGTTGTACTTTTGGGGAATTTAAACATTTTGATGTGACTACATTTCCAAATTATTAACTAAAAAAATCTATTCCAAAAAAAAAAAAAAAAATCAGTATTGCATTACTTAGTGATGTATTTCACTGCCGAATGATATGCCTACATACACAATATTGTTCCAAAACAATAAATTGTAGAGTTTGCATCATGCAGATCTTAACCATACGTGGCATGAAATCCAGCTACTCATCAACATATTACTAATATATATCTAAGAATGTTTGCTTGATTTCGTTCATTTACTGCAAATTCAAATCAGTTTAGAGACAGAGCTGTCCATGCCACCTATCACAAAAAATGGAAAAAATAAGTAATTGTTCATCATCAATACACTGTACTTGTACAAGCATGCAATGTTCTTTCAGACAAGTATGTCTGTGCTGAACTTCATTCTTATGCAGTACTTGTGTATACGTTTCTTGTATTTTGAAAGTCTATTAAACTCTTGAATCATGAGGTGGGATGCTACAGTGTACATGGACTGTAAGAGATTGAAAAAGAAAAAAAGATATAAACAGGACAAGCAATTACTTTAGCCATATTCTATAGAATAATTCTATTGAGGGGGACTTTCAACTCTAAGAAGACAGGTGGACCATTTTGACAGATTTGAATGTCTTTGCTATATAAAAAGAAGTGTTGAATGTTGCTAATGTTATCATTATCTTGCATGAGAAAGGAAAAAGCTCAGAGTTGCTCAGTTTGTCCTAGCAGCTACTAGGCTGGTGCATACCATGAACCTTATTACTTCATGTGAAAAGTGCATTTAAATCAATAACTTGCTCCAATACCACATTCACACAAATTATCCCTGCCCCACAATGAAAAAGGACTGAGTGGCAGGAAATCTATTTTTCTGTGGTGCTCACACACAAATGACTGGTTTGATGACGAAGCACAATATTGATGGGGGTCTCTGATTTGTTCTAGCAGTGGCAACTACTGCACTTATTCCATTCAATACAAAATTCTGGTTTATTTGCAGCTACAGACTACACCCGAATATCACTGGCTGAGTATTTATGTCATAACAACATACAAAGAACCAGAGGCTGACTTAGTTTTGACAGTTTGCTTCTTACACTGCATATCCCTTCAAATTTTTTTTTTTTTTTGTCAGCTTAGAACTGATCTGTTGGGAACTATTTACAGAGTTGATGGGCTTTATAATAGACTCTAGCCTCAAACTTACTGCCCAACTTTATATACATGGCGGTGATTATATTTGTATAATACATATTTGATCTGTTTATGTACAGTTCATTGCAGAAGCTGGAAAAGAAAGGAATAGGGCTTGTAAAGCACATCATGTGCAAAACACCATCATACTCATTCAACTTGACAGAAAAGGAAATGGATAAAAGAGTCTTCAATGGCACTACATATCATATGTTATGCAGCTATGTGTACTTACATTATGTAACAGCAGAGTCAAAGTGTAGTTACAACATTTATTGTGCAAATTGTAGTTTGCTGAGATTTCTACTTTATTTCTATCTTGATTCTTGAATGATGCAAACATGTTATAAGTCTTTGGCAAGCCAGATCATGCACCTCTCCATTTTCTCCATTTACAGTCCATCATGTACACAATGTACGGCACATTCTTAAAGACTAAAACTTCTCCTAAGCATGGAGTAGTACCGGGTATGTGTATCTTCTGCATACAGTAGTTTTTACAGATCTTGTCACACTAGTGCTATTTGAGAGAATCATTGTTTCTTTGTTGATCTACTGTCAAAGCAAAGTAACAATTGTAGCTTTCACAGGCAAATACCTGTTTGATGCAGCTTAAATTCTTTCTTTTTTTTTAAAGTTGATTCTCTTTCTTTGGCAGCTTTGACATTCGCACAGTGATCATGCCTTGATATATCAGATAACTAATGAAAATGTCTTTTTTAAATCTTTACTTTTCTATCATTTTCCATGCGTATATTTTGCATCTTTTCCAATGTCTTCACAAACTTATTTCAATTTTTTTTTTCATTATTATCATTATCATTTTTTTTTTTTTTTTTTTGGGGGGGGGAGAAGGAACATTTCACATTTGGGTCCTTTAGCAAATAATGAAATAAAGAATGTTAAAATGAGTAGTAATCTGCTTTGCAAACAGGCATTAATTAACGCACTGTCATTGTAGAAATTAACGCACTGTCGCTGTCACTGTAGAAAATTCAGGTCACAGAAAAATTGCGCAATATCTTCTATAAAAAAAATGTGCAATTGGAGTAGTTATTCATTAAAGGTTTGAATTAGAGACATGTTTGAGGTCAACATCAGCAATAAGAAAAAGAGTCACTTAAAAGTGATGATTCAATTAACATTAACATTTCTAACATATCAAATTATTTTCCTCCACATCAAAGACAAGACTGCAATAGTTGCTTGTCTAGGGAACTGCAATAGAAATAAAAATTTGTCATGCTCTGCAATGGGCAATCATGAACATACTGTAAAAGTGGAAATTTCTGCACTTTCTGCGCAACCAGAAACTAGCCCCAAAACAAAAGCACTCAAATATGTGTGCTTCTCATATGTGCCACTATTTCATGTCTTCAATCCATGGAATCAAAAATATGCAAAATTCATTTTACCAACAGAGTGAAAAAAATTACTTGTGCAAAAATATCCACTTTTAGAGTACAGTACATGCAGCTGTGAGTTGGTAAATTTTGGTTTGAGCACAGTGTTATAAAGCCCCACATTTCAAGCCTTGCAGACAATGGACAAGTGATGTTACTGTACAAGTAAACTAAACCTCACAATCTACCCTGGCTACCAAATACACATTTTACAGGGGAAGGACATACGCATCTACATCGTGGGTTGATGCAATAACAGGACAACAGTTCTTCCTACTTAATTTCATGCAGGGCTGTCTCTAAAAAAAAATCTGACTCTTCAGATTTTTGAGAGTCAGCCCTATACTCTCTCTTTTACCACCCAAAATGTTTGCCATTTCCAAAATTTAATATTTGATTTTCAATATTCAAAATTACCCGAATATGGACAGGTTGGCGCAAAAATGTAAAGTGCGTGTGAAAGTTGCATTTCAAAGAATTTTAACTACAAACAACAATGAAGTAATGAATACATCTTCAAAGTATATATATCCTGATTTTAAACATAGTCAATTCTTTATGAGTTGAAGTAGTAGAAGATAGCGGCGAGTATCTGTCTTCGTCGATAACAAACCTCAAAATACAATATGGAAGGGCATGGTTTGTGATAAACTGCATGTAAGTCACAGCTTTTCCTGCTGTCCTACGAGATTCGAGTTGACTGTAATTGCTTTTTTTACTTCATACTTGGAACTTTATGAAGTGGTCTTGATCGACTGAGACAAAAAAGCTACTACTACTACCCACCTACAGCTATAAACATTGAATTATGAATTGTGAAGAACATGCAATGTGATGCAGAACATGACATTATTTGGAAATCAACATATCAAATATACAAAAAATGGCAGACTAGTTCACCTATTAGCAACTGAAATGCCCCAAACTGCCCATCTCATTACTTCCTAAAACGCACAAAACCTCCTAGTTTTTTTTCCCAAATAGTTTTATGCTTAACCATTTTTTTTTTGTTTTTATAAAATATATAATTTAGAATATGCAATTTGAAAGAGGTCAAAGGTCAACAAAAGTATGTCAGAATTATTTCTGCGACACATCATTCTCTGGGTAAAGTCTTGATAGGCTTTCAAATAAACTTAAAATAGACAAAAATAAACATGCAGTGAGCTATTTCACATCATTTAGAAAGTTGATGAAATAAGAGCAATATTGTTGTACCTTCCAGTGAACCATAGGCCTTTATGTACAGAATCTTCAGTTGCTAAAGGGTTAAAAACTTGCCTCATCAAGGAACCTTGATGAAATATATATTGCAATGGCTATAACTAAATGTAGAAAAGCATATGCAAAAAAACAAAGAAGAAAGATTATTATTTGTTTTGTGTGCCTGAACAAAGACAGCTAGTCAAACAATGCAAACACGGCATTAGTTGCCAATGGGCAGATACACACAAGTTTTATATTATATATATCATTGTAATTGCACAGAAAAAACAAAGAGTAGAATAATTTCATCAAGGTCTCCACACTTACAATTTTGTGGCTTTCCATGTTATGCATTGGAATTGTCCAGCACTGACGTGCATATGAAGATGTAATAAATTATTAATACATGAAAGTTCATGGTGTATTGTTTAGGCTAAATTTTAGTAGGGGAGCATACCTGAAACTCTGATGCAAAGGTTGTTTTTTTGTTTCAAAGTAGTCCATAATGAAGAAGTCATGATAAATCATACATGGCAAGGATTCGACGAAAAGTGTCAGTTACCAAGTGGCTGAAATACACTGACTCAACATGACTTGTCTCTCACATTCATAAATGTGTTTGTGACTTGAGTTTATAATGGCGTTCAGTAGGTGTTTTTTTTAATAGTTTGTTTGCTCAGAGCTGGTCTAACACATCCTTCGCTACACAGGTATGAGCAGAATCAAACATTAAATCATTAATCCTTTCATATCTAAGGCAACAAATTCTCCTTTGAGATGCCTTTACAAATAATTATGATATGAAAGTTCCTAAGATTAATAAATATGAGCAGTTTGTGCTCAGATATGATGGTGATTGACTGCACTCTTTTGAGCCTGGTCCCATACGTTGTATCCTCCCCTGACCTCCCAATACAAAACACTTTCTCCATGCTCTTGTCACTGCATGTAACCAAAGTAAATCTGAACAAAAACCAGTCATCACTGAAGTTATAGCAAAGCTTTGCATTGCTGCTATGTCTGCAACTCTTATGCAACTGCTGATAGTGGTGCATCCTTCAACTAGGTGCATCCAAGCAAACTGAAGTGATTCCTGTTAGATTTCTTGTGACTATATTTACTTCGGTGTAGATAAACACCATAAAAACAACACTGGAAAACAACTAGTTGCATACTTTGAATGCTTGCAGAAATTTTTTTCTAATGGAAATCAAAATGTCTAGATCTGTATCTATCTCTAGCGTAACAGAAATTAGGTTTCATATGATACCAAATCAAAGGGATCCAATTTACGCGTTCTGCCAAAATGTCCTATTGCTAAATATTGACCAGCTTCATGGTTTTACCATAATATGTGTAAATGCAAATGTGAATGAAGTGAACATGGTACATCAATACCAAGCTAAGATTGATGTGGGGGATGGAGGGGGGATGGGGGGGGGGGGGGGGGGGGGAGGGGCTGATACCCTATGGAAAGGGACGAAGTAGGCATTAGGAGATCACCAGACTTGGAACTCAAAGTCATCGTCCTGCTTGAACACTCTGAAGAAGACGAGGATGGTGATGAAGCACCATGTGTTGCCAAAAATTATCAGAAGAAGAGCCGCCCACGTTATCTGAACAGAGATATACACAGAAAGTCAATCAGGGCAATGTATCAATAATTGACCTTCTCTTAACAGGAACCTCCTACATTTAGCATCACACAGCATTACTTCTAGATATCGGCAGGGAACTTAAGCATTGATTTTCAGCAATACACAGGAATTTTGCATGTTTAGCATCATTTCTCAAGCCATAGCTTATGGCCAAGTTGTTGGTTCCAGTCATTATTCACGTGCCACTAGAAGGTAACAGTGAGATTACAGATTAAGCATCTCCCAGAAGATAAATAATCCAATGATCCTAAGTATGAGACAGGATTCTTATTGTGAAGATAGCACCTCTGCTGCGGCATCCATAGATTTGATTTTGAGTGAATTTTTAAACAAGCAAATACCATTTGTAAGTTTGGTATCAGATATACAAGTATGATAAAGCAAAGTATGAAAAATTCTGTTAAGGCAATAATTAAATCATGAAAGGAATTTGTGACTTATTTTCACATGAAATGACATAATGCTATTTGCAAGAAATACAGACTGCACAGATTCAAAACTTGACTTCACACAAATTCAAGTAGCATGGTAGTTGGGATGCTCTGTATTCATCTTGCTGTGATGAAGAAATTTGTTGCATTGTGGCTAATCCGCCTCTTTGATCATCTTATGAGTCACGCATCAGGTTCATTCATAAGGAATGCAACATGCCAGAGAGACTACTACTTAGTTCAGTTACTGCAGGGAGGTTCAAGAGAGTGGAGTCACAACTGTCGTATTTCCTTTGAAGTCACGTTTGATGCCGACACTCAAAAATATTTGAAGCATGTGGCAAACTGGATCTGCCGCGCAGATAGGAAGACAATTGAATCATGTCTCATTGCATTATCATCAGCCACTTTCTAACGAAAATATGTCTTTCTGATGGTAATTACTTTTCGCCATCCCTACTTATAAAAGATAGGTGGTATATAATGGTAAAGACACAGGGATGCGCGAATAGAAATTGCGCAAAGAATGATAAAATGAAAATGAAAATTACTCGACTGGCCGTGCCCGGCCACTAATCTGATATATCTACTAATATAGAATTATAAATACTCGAAGATTATTCCATATCAGTTTTATTTGGAGGAATTAAGTGGAAAAGTGATAAAACCGGCTTTCTGGGAGGGTACAATTTTAAACACTTTCACATGATACAGCTCTGATTTACACTTTTGCACACATTTCTTGAAGGGATTGGCCTTTGTTTAATGAGCTTTATCATTATGTGAGATTTCGTTTCATTTAATAGATAAACAAGCAAAAGATAGCCAACATTAAGTTAACGTTCAAAATGAATCTTCAGATTGCTCAGCAAGACGGCGGCATCAAACCCGTCACCAAAGGCACAGATGCACCTGTGGAATTCTTTTGTACAACGATAGAAAAGTGACAACTGTTTGAATAATTACAGCCAGTTGGAACTCCATCTCTTAAACTTCCTTGGTTACTGCTATGGAGAAGGAGAAAACAAGAGATGGTATGTATGTAAATGACTCACCGTCCCGGCATGTAAGAGAACGAGGGGCAGACCGTATGCTGAGAGAACGATACCAGAAGTGAGGAAGTAGCAGAGTTCCTGCAACGCACTACTAGTGGCTCCAATGCTGTCAGAGCTGGCAAGCCTGTTGCCGATCATGATGGGAAGTGGGCACATGACGTAGAATACAATCACAAACATTGGCCACCACACCCTGTTGGATATATGAAAACAAGTGCAGACTTGAAAGAAATGTTCATTGCAATTGTAACAGTGCCACTAGTGCATTCAAGATGCACTGTACAAGCATTATAGTCAACAGTCAGCAAATATTTTATCATGGATATCTTACATTTCTTCTATTCAGGCTCCAGAGTCAGTAACAATATGGTGATAAAATGATATTGTCACATGAGCTGCTTCTGTATCAAGTGATGAGAAACTCCCACATGAATACTATGACAATGTCTATAACTTAATTTAATATCACCAAAGAAAATAAAAAACTTTGTCTCCAAATGATAATTGAGTACATAAAGGAAATATCTTTAATACTTTCACATTTAAAAAAAAAAAAAAAAAGTGATCTCTGTCGGGACCACTGTAGACATTTAGTACAGCATTTTGTACTCACCCAGCTGATATTTCTTGAAATAATCTAGTATGAAAAAAAAAAAAATGTTATAATTGCCAACAGTAATTTTGCACACACAGGAATCGATAAGGATTTTCCCTTTAATTGGAAAGCCTCTGGGATCTGTACTATGCTGAGGGAGATTGAACTAACATCCACCTCCAAAAAACAAACAAACAAACAAACACAATAAACACTTCTTTGTGTGTTTGTGTGTCACCACATGGATCAAATCTGAGGATACTACTTACTGTCCAAGTCCAGGGATTGCACAGGCCAGGACATTCATGAGAATCCCCATGGAGGCCGAGAAGGCCAAACCAACTAAGCTGAAAGCACAGAAATGAGAAAATATTGTTGACGTAAGTACTACTGCATAGCAATCACTTTCATTGTAATCACTTTCCAATGGTGATGCAGGTTATTGATACAGAATACACTTTTTTTTTTCTATAACTGCAGATCAAATAATAACTAACAGTAATGATGATAAATAATAATCATTATTGTACTACTTTAATTAACAGAGTAATTAATACTCAAAAAGAAAGTTGAAAGTTTCCTTTTAAAAAAGTCGGAGATAGTATGGAAGTCACAGTTCATCAAATCACAAAATCAAACTATCTACATTGTATTAAGCGTGCTGTCAGTGCTGACCACAGTTCACATGCAAATTACACTGGTACAGGTGATGATGCTCTCCCACAGCCACCACATGAATATTCACTAAATTCTCCTTTTTTTTTATGAAACCAAAGAGAAAATATCATGTCTTTTCCAATATCTTTGAAGAGTTGCAATGAATTAGGCAGTTATTTGAATCATTTAGGAGAGTCAGACTCACTCAGTTACTTAAAAAAAGAAAAATTATTCATCTTTCTTAAATCTATTTTCACTTTTCCATGTACACACACCAATAGAAGAACTATGTGACAATTACATAATCCTCTCACCTGAATGCATGACTGCAACCAATATTATTCTATTAGGAACACACGCTAACCTATCTGGTTTCAAAGAAAGTCATTATCACATGTTCAAACTACACTCAATTCATCATAGTGACCATTCAATGGAGTTTTTCTTTTTAAGCTAGATATGCTCTGATATCCACTGCCATCTATTCATTTTTCCTGTTTTTTTTTTTCTTCTTCTTTCTTGAGACTGTGAGGAGGGCTCCTTGAACAATATGTCAATTACTTAACAAACCTCTGTATTTACAAACATCACTTACCCTATTATGTGTAGGAAGTCCAAGCACCAGGGCAATGCAGAGCATGAAATGTAATCACAAGGTTGAGAAAATGTGTCATGATTGGAACAAAACATGATATCAGGCTTACAATCGTATAGAACAAACTTTAAATAAAATGATGCCAGTATACATGCTTATATCAAATTTTTGTTACAGTGAGGTTAGTGTCTGATTCAGTCAAGTGTCTTTAATACCGAGATTCAGAAATATTTGCAGTGTAAGAATTTGTGAATTTCCGCTACCTTTGGCTAGCACAAATTCTATAAAGTTTCCACAAAAAATCTGTACAATTGTCTATGCACATTTTGAACAAGTTGCATTATGTGGTTCATCAGCTGATAATTTACCACAGTAGACATATATGTGCGTATTAAAGAATGTGTGTGTGTACAACATGTATGGTGTCCTAGTATTCATCTGAGCTTGTGTGTGTTCACAAATATGTTGGTAACTCTCAATGCAGGTCATGTGTTTGAATGGATTGTTTGTCTGTATTCTTGTAATGTGCAGTGCTGATTGTCTAAAAAGAGGTATGATGCACACAAATCAGAGATGGCAAGGGGGGGGGGGGGGGGGGGGGGGTTGTATCCCGTTCCCCTGAAAGGAGCTTTCGATTTGGTGCATACTACACAAACTGCTACTGGTATTTTGGCTTATTCTGATGATGAAAAAAAAAAAGCGATTTATTTGTGTGTGTGGTTGGAAATCTCGTTTTCGTGTTTTGGGAGTCCTATCTGCTGGGCCTGAGTAAAAGCTATGAGGCAAGTAAGCCTGATAAAGACTCCTGAGGTGCAAGTCTCACACACAAGGTGTGGGTCTTGGGAAGTCTGTGGTATGCATATGATCTTTTTTTTTTTTTTTTTGGTTAATTGGATGAAAACATACTAAGCAACTGCACAGCGCAATTCAGTTCAGAACATGTGAGTACACTGTATGTCTTTGAGCTGCTATGGGTGAAGATTTAACCCTGTGAAAATGAAGCCATTAATGGTGTTATTTTTGTAACCTTATACTAAATCTCACATTTTTGTTGACCTGAGAAAAATACAGAGGTCTACTTGTACTAACATATATACAGTACAATGTGTATTTTTCTGAAGCCATATTTTATGACATTAGATTAGCATAGTTTCTCTAGATCTACACAATTGTTTTCCCCAAAGTCTGGCCACAAATGTTTGCTCAGAGTGGAATTTCATCAAGTGTGGTTCTGAAGTGGTTACACTCATTTCACAGTAAACCGCAATATAAATGATATTCAAAATCAGAACATCAACAATCAAATTTGAAGTTAAAAACTGGAACATCAACGATCAAAATAGTAAAATAGTAACTATGATTTACAATTTTGATTGTTGGTGTTCAGTTTCGGCAAATAGCATACAGATTTCCGTCTTAAAGGGTGTGTACAGTTCTGGTCGAGGTGAGGATTTAGCTTTTAACATTTTGCGAGATATTCAGAAATCACTCTATGAGATGTCAAAGAGCATGCAGTTCTAAGGGGTATCAAAAGTTTATTTGATGAAAATCGGTTTTGAAATGGCTGAGATATCCAAAAACAAGGTGAAACAAGGAGATCCTAATAAAGTTGTGGCATGTCCACTTTTATTATTGTCACTTTTTGGGATATCTCAGCCATTTGAAAACCAATTTTCATCAAATAAACGTTGATTCCTTCTTAAGATTACATGCTCTTTCATATTTCATAAGAAGCTTTTCATTATCTCACTTAGGAATGTTCAAAACATGAATCCCCACCTCAACCAGTACTGCACAGTCCCTTTAAACTGCTGTGGACATGGCAATGAAATCATTGAGGGTATGACATTATCAACTCACTCATCTGAATATTCATAAGGACTCACTGGTCAAGAACTATTTTCGAAAAAATTTGAAATTTGAAAATGTAATATCTTCCTTATTTCCTATCAGATTTTTGTCGTATTGTTCTGTAGGGCATACAGTTGTATTTTTCTTTCTTTTGAAATGTACAAGTGTATTTATTTTCAAGGTGGACTTCCTCTTAAAGGATACACTTGTATACTAGTCCATAGAAAAACTCGCTGTGATCGATTTGTGATCGCTAACACTATACGACAGTCAGATCCAACCAGGCATCAGCTGTATCACATGGAATGTTGCCATTGTCAGCATTGAGTATTCATCATTTTGAGGATTAATAACAAAGGCAACAAGCTCAGTGAGAGAGGGGAAAACATGTTCTTCGCATATCGTTTTGAGTTGAAGATTGAATTTTACACCAATGCAAAACTGCACTTGATTCTACTACCAGGACTTCAGTTCTTTCAGTACTTTCCTAGCTGGTATTACACTCGGTAGTTTAGAGACTAAAAAGTGCTTCACTGCTACACTGTACTTCTACTTCTACTTCTACTTCTACTTCGGTACTCGACAGGATCCATCACTCTGAACGTAGCGTCGAGGGGACTAGTGAGTTTTGCTAGATTTAGGTCAGTTTGTCTTCTGTTGAACTTGTAGTAATCTTGTACTCTGTATTGCATTGGCAGCCTAGTACCAGAGACAGGATTCTTTCTAACGTCAACGATAGACCTAGAGCAGATCCAGAAAAAAATAAAAACATCACTATGTGTCCATGAATGATGATTAGACCTAGTCTAGACTATAGAACTTAACGTTAGTTAGACGCGGGGTTCTACATAGAATCTATTCATTGACCTACAAATACCGTAATTTAATTTCATTACCACATATCACATAACACCAGTCTGCAGTCATAACGATGCGGTTTGTTATGCTGGTACTGCAACTGGTTGAACCCTACATTGGTTTATTTAGAACTTGATACCTGTATGTACATTATTGTACCCGTAGTCTGTAGAGAATAAAGTTACGCTACGTAAAATGTATCGTAAATAGCTTTACACGTACACCGCACCGCACCGCTCGGCTCGGCGACGCCGTCACCCGCACCAGGCGGTATCTGCCGCGCGCTGCTGCGTGCATTGGCAATGACCATTGAATTTCTACAGCAACATGACATGGTCGCTGACAACATCCAACATTTAAACAGCCAAGTTGTAACAGCTTGCGCAGGTCCTTGGTGTGGTGTGCGGACAGGCCTTAAAGCCCTAAAATTTCTTTCAGAATACACATATACCGTCGATAAAATTAAATGATAAATCGTATAAATACGATTGAACGCCACAGCATACTTACTCTTGATCCCTGCCATCTTGTTTTGCTTCAGGACAATTTAACCCGGAAGTGAAAAGGGTACCTCGTGATGGTACGTTCCGAGTCATAAAATCAAGTGCACCGAACGCTCTTGCGAAGATGTAAACATAGTATACCAGTACTGTACAGAAGACTAAGGGGCCCGTTTCCGTAATATTGATTCCTATCAAATGAACACATAAAAATCAAAATACGTGTACCCAAATCAACGCAAATCAGCATTACATAATCATAATCGATGAAATCATTATTCTAGCTCATTCAGCAAACAACACATTCAATTAAGAAATACTTTGTTTCTCCTCCCCATTAGATAAGCTATGATGGGGGCAATGCATGCACCACCACCCCTCCCCGGAGCCCAATCCCACCCTTCCCACTAGTTTCTTTACCTCTCCCATTCCACCTTAGCTCCCTGTTATACCTGTGGCCATTTGGCTCCCGGTTCTTCCATAATTTTCAAATTTTGAGGATTTTCCCATTTGCTAAAAGATTATGGCGTAGCTATAGTCACTGGTGTAGCCGGGGGGGGGGGGGGCGATGGGGGCGGTCGCCCCCCCCCCCCCCCCCCTAAGATTTGGACCGGGGATTTGGGAGGCGGGAAAAAAAATGCGTGTATACTGTATGCATGCACATGAAGCGGGTCTCCTTTGCAACCTTTCATCAAATAAGATATTTTTTTTTTTAATATTTCACTCAAAGTGTGCACCAGATCGTTGAATTTCAATTCAAAATATGCAAAATCACTTGTGCTTCGGAGGGGATATCCCCCTCCCAAACCCTCCTCCTCTGTGCCTCTTTCCCTAGCTAAGTACACTTTTTAGATTTACAAAAAAATATGAATAATTCTGAGAGCACAAGACTTATCACTTATATTCCGAAAACTCAAGGTTCCCGCATGTATAAGGGGAATTTCCCCTTTAAATCGACCCTTTCCTCCCTCAGCCCCCCCCCCCATTTTTTTTTTTTTTTTTGGTGATTTCCCAAATGTTGATTCCATCAAATATGCGTATACGAGATATCTCAATTTCAACCTTAAAAAGGCAAAAGCTCCATCGGAAGGGAAGGGTGGAGATAACACTCGCCCACGCCTTCTCCCTGCTTGCCCCCCCCCCCCCCCCGCCATGCATAGAAGTAGACTGTGGCTATACCCAGATCGCTTTATTTCAATTCTAAAAACGCAAAAGCTCCGCGAGCGGGAGGGGGAATCCCCCTTCCCCTAAGCTCTACCTCACTAGACTTTCTACATACACACAGATGGTGCACATTCGGAATAAGAGCTAAATTCCGTGATTTTAACACTTCGATGAAAAAGTATTGCACCAAAAATTTGCACCAGATCGCTGAATTTCAGGTCTGAAAAAGCAAAATCAGCTTCGTGTGGCAGGGGATATGCCCCTATCTACACCCTCGTGTGCATGCTTTTTCTGCTTGATTGCTGAACAGACAGCGTTCATTATATTCAGTGTAAGAATTAATACAAGAAGACTATAGTGTATTAAAATTATACCATTTTATAGGCAAATTGTTCCATAATAATCTACACTAAAATATACTGCTACCTTAAACAAGTGGGACTGTTTCACGTCGATAAAACGCGCAAAGACATGCATCAAATTGCACCATTTGCAATATCAAAATGCAAAAAGTTCTTGCCATGGGTGGGGGGACACCCCCTCCCACACCCTCCCCTCCCCCCCCCCCCCCCTCGCTCGCTCCGCTCGCCCGGGTTCAGTCGCGTTCATGGTATTCAGTGAAAAGAATTAATACAAGAAGTGTGTTTAAATTACACTATTTTATAGGTTAATTGTTCAATAATAATCTACACTAAAACCTACCTTAAACAAGTGGGACTGTTTCACGTCGATAAAACGCGCAAAAACATGCATCAAATTGCACCATTGCAACATCAAAATGCAAAAAGTTCTTACCGAGGGAGGGGGACACCCCCCCCCCCTCCCACACCCTCCCCTCCCCCCTCGCTCGCTCCGCTCGCTAGGGTTCAGTCGCCTTCATGATATTCAACGAAAAGACTTAATACAAGAAGTGTATTTAGATTATACCATTTTATAGGCAAATTCTTCAATAATAATCTACACTAGAATATACTGCTATATACCTTAAACAAGTGGGACTGTTTCACGTCGATAAAACGCGCAAAAACATGCATCAAATTGCACCATTTGCAACATCAAAATGCAAAAAGTTCTTACTGTGGGAGGGGGGACACCCCCCTCCCACACCCTCCCCTACCCCCTCGCTCGCTCCGCTCGCTCGGGTTCCGTCGCGTTCATGATATTCAGTGAAAAGAATTAATACAAGAAGTGTATCTAAATTATTCCATTTCATAGGCAAATTGTTCAATAATAATCTACATCAAAATAAACTGCTACCATAAACAAGTGGGACTGTTTCACGTCGATAAAACGCGCAAAAACATGCATCAAATTGCACCATTTACAACATCAAAATGCAAAAAGTTCTTACCGTGGGAGGGGGACACCCCCCTCCCACACCCTCCCCTCCCCCTTCGCTCGCTCCGTTCGCCCGGGTTCAGTCGCGTTCATGATATTCAGTGAAAAGAATTAATACAAGAAGTGTGTTTAAATTACACCATTTTATAGGCAAATTGTTCAACAATAATCTACACTAAAATATACTGCTACCATAAACAAGTGGGACTGTTTCACGTCGATAAAACGCGCAAAAACATACATCAAATTGCACCATTGCAACATCAAAATGCAAAAAGTTCTTACCGTGGGAGGGGGGACACCCCCCTCCCACACTTTCCCCTCCCCCCTCGCTCGCTCCGCTCGCTAGGGTTCAGTTGCCTTCATGATATTCAATGAAAAGACTTAATACAAGAAGTGTATTTAAATTATACCATTTTATAGGCAAATTCTTCAATAATAATCTACACTAAAATATACTGCTATATACCTTAAACAAGTGGGACTGTTTCACGTCGATAAAACGCGCAAAAACATGCATCAAATTGCACCATTTGCAACATCAAAATGCAAAAAGTTCTTACTGTGGGAGGGGGGACACCCCCCTCCCACACCCTCCCCTGCCCCCTCGCTCGCTCCGCTCGCTCGGGTTCAGTCGCGTTCATGATATTCAGTGAAAAGAATTAATACAAGAAGTGTATCTAAATTATACCATTTTATAGGCAAATTGTTCAATAATAATCTACATCAAAATAAACTGCTACCATAAACAAGTGGGACTGTTTCACGTCGATAAAACGCGCAAAAACATGCATCAAATTGCACCATTTACAACATCAAAATGCAAAAAGTTCTTACCGTCGGAGGGGGGACACCCCCCAGACCCTCCCCCCCCCCCCGACTTGGGTCGTTCTTCATATACTCAATTTATAATAACTTGGTATAGGAGGGGAAAAAATCTATTCTTTTCTATTCTTGACGGTCTCCTCTGTCGTGTATCATATCCCTGAGACGGCCTGAGTTAAATACGATTTAATCTCTGCGGTAATTATCTCTACCAACCCAGCATGCGTTTCCTTTGTGTACAACATGATTTTTGCACGTTGCACTTGGCCAACGATGCATGGTTAAGTTTTCTGGCACTATCGTGCCTAGTTTGACCTGGCCTGTATCTTAAATATTATGGCTGTGAACTGTATCCCAACGTCATTACCTGATCCTCCTCTTTCCATAGCTTCTCTTTTCCATGGTTTTGCTAAAACGTTTGTGATTGATGCAATACATGGCCTATTACTATTGGCCTACATCTTTTCAGCAGCCGCCACTTTTATGCCGATAGTCGTCATTTTCTCTGAATTTCGCCTTCTCCCAATATACGTTTAAATCGTCCTTAGATTTGGAAACATGATAAAATACAAAGTCTATTCTACGATGTAAGATGATTGTATGAATCGATTGGCACGAGCAGTGGTAACAATGATTGGTAATCACATTGTATGCTTCCGGAAGTGATGCTTATCTGGTCCAACCGGTCCTTCAAGGGCGTAATTCGTCAGCAAGTAGCATACAAAGGAAGCATTGTTGTGGTTTTTTTTTTTTGTCTGCTATTTGGTTATGGCATAAGTCCTGGATTTAATCAAAGTATGGTATCCATGACATTATTGTGAAATAAGCTCATAATTATCATGGCCGGTGCCATCACGTTTTCAAAAGTGGGTAGGGGGGGGGGGGCACTTCAGATTTCTGGCGCCACTTCCGGGTTTCATCAGCTGACAAGCAATAATAATTTAAAAAAAAAGGTCTTCAGCGCAAAAAACAAAGACTTACCGCGCTCGCATGCACATACTACAAGGTTTCTATCTATTAATTTCTAGTGCCATGACTTACGCACTTCCGGGGTTAAAAAAGTGCATGGGGCCCAAAGTGGTGACACCTTATGTATTCCTTTGTATGGTGCTCGGGTGGCCCCGAGCCCCCCTCCCTCCGGCCCCACCACCCCCCCCCCCCCCCCCCCCTTCCTCCCCCGTTCCGCCGGCCCTGCATATACCGGGTGTCCCAAAAAAAGCGGAACGGTGGATTTTCAGTACCTTGCGTTCTAAAAGTGATATATTTTTTGACATCATTAGAAAGAACATCTTCCGCAGAAGACTATAATACCAAAATCATTAAATTTGGTTCAGTACTTTTTATTCTACGCCAATTTCTGTAAATGCAGTCATTTTCAATTTTTTGCGACTTATGAGATAATAATTTGGGTGCGAAACGCGTTCCATAGATACGGTGAATTGTGTAAGCTCGTTGATCCATGTCAACAAAAGATATAACGCTTTCATATTGGGCGCGCGCGCACACACACACACACACACACACACACACACACACACACACTGTTTTTTTCCTGGCCCGTGCCCAATGTGAAAGCTGTATCTTTTGTTGACATGGATCACCGAGCTTACACAATGTTCACCGTATGGATCGCGTGTCGCGCTCAAATTATTATCTCATAAGTCGCAAAAATCCGGCGAAATTTGACAATGACTGCATTTTCAGAAATTGGCGTAGAATAAAAAGTAATGAACCAAATTTAATGTTTTTGGTATCATAGTCTTTTGCGGAAGATGCTCTTTCTAATGATGTCAAAAGATATATAACTTTTAGACCGCAAGGTACTTAAAATCCACCGTTCCGCTTTTTTTGGGACACCCGGTATAACTGTTGCATCGTATTATTGAAGAGTTTGAATTCCAAAACAGATAATCGCCGTCTAGAAAGTTTATAAAGATGGGTCATCAGCACATGTTTAATACGGAAAAATAATAAAATGGTACTGCTATCGTCACATGGCAAGGAGTATTTTTTTAGGAAGGTATGAAAATTATCACAAATATTAATCTTAAGAATTTTCTTTTCTTTTTAGGAAATTCAATGTCAAATATTTCAAGTTGATTAAAAAATGTTACATCTGTTCTTGTATTTTAACTCCATAATAGGTTCTTTACTTCTTTTTCTCACTCTTTTCTATACTTTTTATTTTCAAACTCTGAAATTATATAGATGATAATTATTTACATTATGAGATCAATACACATTGATTGTCCGTTGAACCAGGGGACGGGGTGTTGTATATAGCCCTTATAATGTGACTTAAGGGGTTAAGAAAATAAAATAAAAAGACGACCCTTGTGACCGTGTCCCGGATCGGTCAGGCATAAGCATAAAGATTCAATATACAGATCCATTCAAAAGGCAAAGTCATTTTTATAAAGTCTGATGATAAAATGACCAAAATGTTGAGGGAAACAAACAAAACAGATGAATTCAAAGCAGAAGTATGAAGGCATTTTCAGTGCATATATCTTAAGTTTCCACATCCACTTCATTCATTTCGAGTCCAGTGTGTGAACATGGGGATATTGAGCACTGACAACCAAATCATTACAGTGAAAATTCATTTACTATTCAATGCATGACAAATATGTATAGTGAAGGAGGAGTGGCATAAAAAAAAAATACAGCTTGGTAATTGTTTCATGACTGATACTGATGGGGAAAATTATGAGCATATTGAATTCATTATTAAGTTAAGAAATATAACAACTGAGCCAGTTTTTTTTAATCATTGCATTTTTTTAATACCCTCTCATTTATAGGTTTTCCCGGTCTATTTTATCAGATTTGCATTAAATTTAACAATGCGATCATTCAAGTTCGAGTGAATTTGAATGATCACCGAGATCAACATTCAAAAAGATAACTTATTGTTCATTCAATTTAATGTCGTCAGCATGCGATTTCATGAGTTTCTCAAATAAACGTGTAAAAGGGGCGTCCAAATTAAAAATGCGCGTGCAACGCATTCAAATTCCCATCAGCTCGGCCATGAAGAAAGGCAAACACTATTATGGGCAGTGTTTTTCGTCTCTGCTTATATTCTTTGTAGTTACTCATATGCTTGAATATGCATGTACCTTAAAATGGGACTTTTGCCTGATAAAAGCTAATAGCTAGAATAACTCCACTTTAAACATAAATTTTATACATTTTTCATACACGGCTTGAGCGGCTGCTATAGAGCAGAATATCTCGAATAAGGAGAGAATATAGCGAGTGAAGCATAGTCTTTTTGATAACAAGCAAGGCAATACCACTGGCGATACCCTTGGGTGAAATAGGACTACGCAGCTGAACCGATTGTGGTAACTTATGATGGACACGGGGAAGGCAGGAATGCAATCCAAAATTTAAAATATAATACAAATGTGGACATACTGAGATATGGCCTTTCCCTACAAAATAATGTTAAATCCATACTGATAGGGAATAGATTGAAAGTGAAGTAGAGGTCGACAGGAAAGAAATACCCACAATACAATTAGAATTAGTATAGATGAAATGAAACTTTGAAATGGAAATGAAATTATATAATCCAGCATATCACAGGGGAAAAAAGGACCGATGAAAACGCGTTTGTATGATTATACATGTACTTGTTTATGTAAATTGAATTTGAGCGCTCAGTGTGCGAAATTTATTGTGTTCCTGTATAAGTGAAATTGAAATTCGTACTTGGGAAGAAATTGAACGTCTATCCAGCTGCCGTGAAACTCAACTTTGAATGAACTTCCCTCTTAATTGAATGAAATAGAATCTAAAAGGAATGACATGAAACGAATTTGAATGCTCACAGAATAAAAATGAACCGTGGTATCAGATAAGTGACCAAAATTGCTTGAATTTGAACAACTTTTCAGTAGTTCGAATGCAAATCTGATGAAATTTGGCGGGAAAGCCTATACTATGACATCCAAGGTATAATAAGTGATTGCCATAATATTCAACTGTGTCAAGGTTGGCTCTTGTGAAAGAGTATCGAGTTACTTATTGGCCGGATCCGGTACTCATGTATTACAATAAAGTACAGTAACTGTACTAACATTTTTAATCCACGTGTATCAATGCAGTTATATTGACTGGCACGAGAGATGGCGCTGTTCTACTGACTGTGTTCTGTGTCTAGTGACCAATGATCTCCTTTTCCGCTGCGGGTACGGTATTGTGCAATACTAGTATGCAAGACGCACACACTTCCACGCACATACGTGCGGCCTGTTACTACCCGGATCACGAGCAACAGCTACTAAGTATCTAGCCATAGAGAACAACGGGTCAAAACGTGCCGTTCATCGCGGATCGCGAGTGCTCACTTGCTGCACACACACTTCTACACACACTGTACTGAAATTATACACGACACCATAAAGCTTGAAGTAAGCATCCAGAGCGAAGGGTATCGAAAGACTGTGATCACATTCCTCTGGATCACTCATTCAGGCTAATTTGAAACTCAACAATGGCAGAAAATTCAGGGTAACTATTTATTTGCTATCTTATTCTTATTTGTTTGAATCAAGCTGACTTAACAAAATGTATATTTTGTGTTTCTAAAGCTCTCTTCTGTGTCTCAGCAGCGGTGTTTGTGCGCGTATGTCCTACGTCCGTCCCGATCTTCAATTTTACGAAGTCATTGTGTTGAGCAATGAATCAATGTTACGTGTGTAAAAAATACTTTGTGCTATTCAGTTTCGCTCTCACAAACGTGGATCAGAAGTTTTAAATGCCAGTCTTCCAAATATGCTGTAGAGCATAACCAAAAAAACTAGACCTCTAAGTGTAAATTTTATTCTCGTGTTCGTCGACATGCCCATGCCATGGCGTGGCATTTTGTGTGTGTGTGTGTGTGTGTGCAAGTGACAGTGCACAGCGTATAGAAGCGTGATGTGTATTCAGCCAACTACACAGGCATTCCGGACAGAATCTTTTGTTTAAATTATGTCAGTAACCCTTTGCATTTTTTCCATCTTCAGAATGATTATTATATTTATAGACGTGTATAATACTCATAGACACACACACTCACACAGACACAAAGATTATTTCATGCATTTGATTTACATCATGTGTCTAGTAATCATTGATTTCTTGTCTTCACCCAATACTGAGGTATTACAATTTCTGTACTTTGTTTTCTTGGTGGAATTGAACAAATAAATTGAATTGAATTGAATTTAGAACATCTAATCCAGGGTCTTTACAGTAACTGTTAGATCTGACTGTGTTAGGGCTACTGTACGAACCCTATGTAATTTGTTTTTTATTTGGTTGAAATGAAAACCTTTTGTTTTGGAGTGTTTGACCTGTTTTAATTGATTGGACTTAGAGTAAAACAGAAAGGTTCAAACTTCAAGTGATTGTTTGGAGACAGAACAAAACTTGCTTTGGTAGCTAGCCAGAGACAAGAGTTATTTATAGTCTGCATATTCTTATTCAGAATGAACAAAGCAGTCTACCACTGGTCAGCATACAGTAGATGGCATGCTGAAAACAGTGGAAAAAAGTTATTTACCGTTTGGAGCAGTGATTTAAAAAATATTCGAGTTATTTATCACATTTGATGCATACATGTAGGCCTGCATGTGTGTAGGCCTAGATTATACAGTGTAGGTCAGTTGTGTACCATATAAAACATTTTGTGATAAAGCCTAAAAAGCTCATAAGGGAGTATCACTTTTTTTCACAAACCATGTTACCATTATTGTAGATGGTTTGTTCTAGAAAAATATTGTTCACATTTTATGAACATTGATTACACTGATTAACTTTTTTTGCATTGGTTGTTTCTATCCGTAACTCACATTTGAGAACTATTTTGAAGCACTGAACCCGAGTCTGTTTTATCTGCAAATGCTATATAATGCCTTTAAGGTAAAATACATCATGTAGTAATGTACATGTATAACTTACATGACATATCTCATATTGTTTAATTTCTAGGTGAAAAAAAAAAAATACTGAGATATATGCAAGATATGACAGACTGGCCACCAAACTGAATACATATTGTTGAACTTCTAGGTAGAAAAAAATACTGAGATGCAAGATATGACAGACTAGCCACCAAAATGAAATACTTTTACAATTGTACATGACATGCTACAATGTAGCTACCACCTTTAGACCCTGGTGATGACTACCAATTGATGTAGATTTGGTTTGAGAGACACACACGTTTTGTATTGTGTGTATGGCTACAATATTAAATGTACAAACTGTACACACAGGATTGCCCAACATTGTGCGTTCAAGCAGTGGCATAGTGTGGGGAAAACCCACTTTCAAACAAGAAGGAAAGAATGGCAATGAGTGGACTCTGATATGTTTGAAGCTTTTCAGTCAGATTTTGTTTAATTTATTTGTTTGTTTGTTTTTCCTCCAAAGCATTGTGCCCTTGTCTAGACCTGTGGGGGGGGGGGGGGGGGGGGGGGGGGGGGGCAAATCATTCCATGAAAACATCAACAAACATACAAAAAATGCAAATTCCGTTTACATGTATTTGCATGCAAAAATGAACAAAAATTAAAAGATTGCTATTTGAAGTTTGTGTGCCTGTGTAATCGTGTATACATTCATACATGTTATGCATAGTGTATACCTGATGATTTCCAACCTCTGTACATACCACACACCCATGAAGACAAATGAAATGAAACATCAGTACGACAATTTATTTATTTCGACTGTCAAAACATGCACAGGGCTGTCACTTAACTTTTTTCCTTGGTTGCCAGCCGGGCAACCTATAGAGTTTTTTAGGTTGCCAAATGGCGGTTTAACAAATAGGTTGCCACAGTGATAATGTTCGAAGAGTATTGCATAATGTGTAAATCTGCAAGGTTAATTATGGCGATGATAAAGAGGGCTGTTTACACTGCTGTTTACACGACTGTTTACACTGCTGTCTACAAATTAGAAAAAAAATATACAAAGTAAAATATGTCTCTGAGTCTCAGCTAGTGACTTTATGCTAGTCAAGTGTTTTTATTCCTTTGATTAGAAGCTGCAAACAGAATACATGATAATCAGTTTAATAAGCAGTGTTGATAAAAACTTCAGCACTAAAAGAACGATCAATCTACCTGAATCTTTCTTCAGTCAATACATTGTAATCCAGTTAATCATGCCGTGGGACAGTACATATTTGTGTATCACTATCAAAGCCTGGCCTGCAGTATCAACAACTATCATTATGAATGTCCTCTTTCTTGACTTGCTAGTCAAGTGACTTACAGTGTACTACTGTCTCGTCAAGTCTTTATATTCCTTCAGAAGGTCTAAACAGATAAAAAATTTCAGCACTAAAGGAACAATCAATTTATCTTTCTTCAGTCAATAATCCAGACAAGAAACTAGCACTCATCTCACTCTGATCTTTCCCCATTCTGGCCTCGGTCCCCCCCCCCCCCCCCCCCCCCCCCCCCCCCCCCCCCCCCCTGGCCTCGGTCCCCCCCCCCCCCCCCCAAAAAAAAAAAAAAAAAAAAAAAACGAGGAAAACACACACACATTGCAACACAACAAAAACCTCTCCCCTACACCTTCCCGATTTCCGTGTTTCTGTCAGGTGAAACGACATGTTCAAATACAAAAATAAAACCGCAGTAGATATTGATTGAAACTCAACACCCATTCATGCCAGCCAGGCCAGGCTGCCATAAACTTCAAAGCACATTCCGACAGCTGGCTGGTTGGCAGAAGAATTTGCGCGCGCGTGTCAATTTCTTGACTGGAGAGAGGGCCTGGGAACAGCCCCTTTCCCTGTTCATCTCCAACACCCCAGACAGTTCATGACCTCCAAGAATGCGCCAGTACGCGCGGTTTCTTCTGTTGATTGGTCTCTCTCTCTCTCCACCCCACCCATGCCAGTCTGGCATGGCACCTTGGCATCGTGGGATTTTTCTTTTTTCTGCGTGAACTTGGAGTTTGATCACTCTTCTCTCTACCTGAAATTGTGCGCTGTGCTCTACACACGACATAGCAGGCTAGGCTAGGCAGGCATTATCTACATCAGCTGGCAAGTCACCACTCCACTCACCTGCTGACAGCTTACCGCGAGCAGATAACAGTTAGACAGTTAGACAGTTTCTTCTGTTGCCGCTACTTTTACTGCCAAAATACTGGCTTTATCATCACACATTATTCGGCGAGACACACATTGTGTTTTGGAATATAAATGGACTTTCTTCTATGGTTATGATTGTTGGTGTTGGATCAAACTGAGTAAGTGTTCAACAGTTATTGAAATCGTGACATCGCTAGATCTAACGCCGTTAGACATCGCTAGAACTTGCAACTAACACAACTTGGCTTAGAAACTCAGTTTCCGCAGTCTGTGAATATCGTGGACATGTAATAATGATTAATTCACAGCTTCTGTTGGATTTATTTTTACTTTTATGTGTTTTATTTTGTTAAAAAGTGATTTTCCGTGATTTTCCGTGTGGAATATTTTTTCCGCAACAAGGGTAGCAGCAGACTTATGTCCTTTTAAGGCAGATGCAGTAGAGATTCAGTAAAAACATTCAGTTAAAAATGATATATTAAAAGAATATCAAAACCTGAAAATTTTCAATAGATCTGTGACAAACTGATTTTTCAAACCAGCATACACATACAAATACATCTTTGTACATGTATGTACAGAAACAGAAAGACAATGTAAACATTCATGTAGTGCAATGCACTTTGTTAAATTGGCTTTAAGAAGGCAAGCAGAGTGAAATGAATGGACAACATTATAAAGAAAATATAAAGAAAAATCCACAAAAATTCATTTTTCATGAAAATTACAATTTTCATCAACTTGATATTGACATTTGTTATGGGTAGCAATTATTCCCCCTGCTTTCTGAAAGCGGCTACTCTAGTGTTTAAAATGCTAGAAAGTGAATTTTTGTGGAATTTTCTTTATATTTTCTTGATATTGTATTTACCTCTTGTAGTCTCCTCATCCAGCGGTTCCAACATCAAAATTTAAAAATGCATAACTTTTGCATCGATTGTCCGATTTTCCTCAAACTTTCACTGATGTGTTCTACTAATGTTGCTGCTTTCACTCAATCCACATTACTCTTTGGGTTTAGGTTCCTTTTAATGTGTACCAAGCACCTGTGCAACAGGAAAGACACACAAACATTAGCCACTAAAGTGTTATCTGAATTGATTACTTCCCCAAATTCAATTTTTACTGGCTGTAGGCCATCATACCTACAATATTGTACACCACTATTCTGCCCTGCCATGTGTTTTAATTGATATTGCAAAGCATAAATATATTTGATACCTGATTTTGAGCATTGTTGGCTTTAATAGCACATATTGACAGAACATGATAATGAAAAAAAAAAAGCAATTCTACATTTATGAATCCTGCTTTGCTGTAATTTCATTGCAGAGATGACGTTGCCACTGCAATCCTGCGCACCAAGTCCAAGCCTAATAGGCTCATTGTGGAAGAGGCTGTAAATGATGATAACTCTGTTGTCTCCCTGTCACAGGTAAGTCCTACTTATAGTTTACTCTGAGGGTTTTAATTTGGGATGTTTACCCCTTTTCCATACACAGATTTTCAAAATTAGTCACATACAAGAAAATTGTATGTACATGTGTATACCATTTAGAGGAGGTACAATTGCATCAGGATGGGAAAAGAGCAAAATGGTTCCAGAAATTATTAGATTCTACAAGTGCTGTCTTCAATTTTTTGTGATATACACCGTGTACATTCATTATGTCGTTAAACTTAATGCATAATGTGCTCATATGAATTTTCACATATTACACCTGTTTTGAAGAAGTTACATTGGTTGCCAGTAAGACAGAGAATTGTATTTAAAATTTTGTGACTTGTTTATAGAGTATTGCATGGTCAAGCACCTGGTTATTTATCAGAATTGGTATCCATGAAATCACACTCATATTCTCATAATTTACGAAGTACACAGGATAAGTTGCTTCTAAAGCAATCTCACTTAAAAACGAAAGTAACTTTAGGGGATTGTGCCTTCAGCTGTGCTGCTCCAAAACTTTGGAATAAATTACCTGAGAAACTGAGGTAGGCATCATCACTTGTTGTCTTCAAATCTTTATTGAAGACTTATCTTTTTTCAGAAGCCTTTGATTAATTTGTTATCTATTTTTCGTGTGTCTAATCAGTGACAATGTTAGGAGCTCTGTTACATCACAGCGCAGTAGAGTATATTTACATAGTAGCTGCGCTATACAAATTTGTCTAATTATTAATTATTATGATGTATTAGGGCATTTGACAGAACAGATGGCATAAAAAGAGAGCCACACATTGAGTATATTGAAAGAACTGTATGCCGTCTGTACAATTTACGTATTTACATACTGTGTGTGTGTATTTGAAAAAAACAAAAGCCCCAAACAACAACTTACTGTTGGTTTTCCAATTCATGGTATAATTATACTGGTTAACCACTTGTCGGGCATTTTCTGATGCTCGTACTGTATCTCATTAGCTTCTGGTCATACAATGTACCTCGTCTTCAAATGCAATGCCATACCATGTTCAAGTTTCTCTTTGATAAATAGAATAAAATCAAACAGCTTCATCAAGATTACAACAAAGTGGAACCTAATTAATATTATAAGGAAGTTACGGTAATGTCTTTTGATATAGCAGGGTTGTCACCTCAGCTTGATATTAATAATGCATATACACTGTACCATTTATGTTGTTGCAGCCAAAATCACATGGAGGTGAAGACAGTTGAAACCTGGATAGTCTATGACTTTCTGATTGTGCGACTGATTTTGATGAAATGGCTCTTATTTTGCTTGTGGGAATTTGCTTACAAAACAGATGTGACTAGATAGTGTTGATTTGTAGAGAAGAAAAACAGAGCTGCATCAATTCGGTGATCCGTCACATTTATCCCTAAGTTGAATTATCTTTCGGGTTTATGTCAGGGTTAAGTGTGTTCGTGTATATCACACACATACACACTGCTAGTTAACTGCTACTCTATAGCTTCTGACCTTTCAAGCATTGAGAATTAAGAGTTTCTGGGATGAACTCTGTACCAGGGCTTTCTATATTTGTAGCTCAGTCGCAGAGACTCCAACCCCAAGCACCTTCTAATCTGGAGATTCTCCCGCCCGAAACCCCTAGCAAACGGGAGACTCCAAGTTGATGTGTGCGAAGCGCGAAGTTCCTAGGATTCTAGGTGTTCTCTGGTGCTATCTAAGGCTTATTTTTTCAATATACGATAGAAATAAGTAAGAAATCCTTTCCACCGGGAGACACAGAGCCAGGGCGGGAGGAATCAAATCTCAAACGGGAGAACGGTAGATTGTGCAAAAATGGGCTTTCGGCGGGAGATCTCCCGTCGAAAACGGGAGAGTTGGAGTCTCTGCAGTCGGCAGCAAGCACTGGACTAGCAATCTGGAGGCCTCGGGTTCAAATCCCGATGGAATCCCATTTTCTTTGCTCATTTTGCCACTAATAAATTATATTAATATCTGGTCAGTTTCCTTCTCTTTGCGTTTGTTATTTTAGAAGATGTAGATTTGATAAGCTAACGAGAGGTTTTCAAGAGTATTTTTGGCCACGCTGTGTTTGCCTGTTATCACAGACAAAGATGGATGAGCTGATGCTCTTCCGTGGCGACACAGTGATGCTGAAGGGAAAGAAGAGGCGCGACACCGTTTGCATCGTTCTGTCAGATGACACCGTCCCAGTTGACAAGATTCGTATCAACCGCTGCGTGAGGACAAACCTGAGAGTACGTCTTGGAGACATCGTCAGGTGAGGAGTGACCCTTTGTGTGCAGTGTGGCTTCAGTCGGCTTGTATAAAGCCCAAACTGTCCTGTCAGTAATACATCACATTAATTAGGGAAGGTGTATTGATAAAAGAAGGAAGGTACCTCAAATGAAGTGTCGGACAAAAATTTAACTGAGCACAGGATAAAGTTTAGACTGCCTGTATGCATCTCAATTCAAGAACATGTAGCTTGCACTGAGCACTTTACCTTGACTATCAGGTGGACATTGGGAAGATGAAGTGTACATGATGACTATATTTCTTAGTTCAATTGATATCGACTAATCTGCAAGTATTCTAATCCTGTTTTTCACTTACTTTTCTTCCCTGAAGTGCCATCTCAATTCCTAAAGTTTCAACATGTTTTCATGTTTTTCATGTTTTCATAAGATGCTGAATACATAACAAAAGATTTTCTTTTCTTTTACCAGTGTAGTAAAATCTAGTGTCCACAATTTGTTTTTGTCAAGGTTCATTTCTGCTTTGATTTGTTTTTACGAAGATCAATACTTGAATTATGCTTATGTACTCTTTACATATTTCCTGTTATTCAAACAGCGTGCAAGCTTGTCCTGATGTGAAGTATGGCAAGCGAATCCACGTCCTCCCCATTGATGACACTGTGGAAGGCATGACAGGGTATGTATTTACTTGCCTTTGTGTCTTGTGACTGGGAATCAATTAACACCTTATGCCTCACTTTTCTTCTTTTTTTTTTTTTTTTGCAGTACATCCCAACCTTTCTTAGTTATTATAAATATTTTTCATGATCAGCTGACATGTTACAACTATGAGGTATGGAAGACCTACAAGTTGCATGTACACAATACACAAAGCAAGTACTGCCTGGCTCATTTGAGAAACAAGATTATCGTCGCTGGGGCGATAAGACCTCGTATCTGCAAAATGTCAAATGTTCAGGAGAGCCAAAAAACATGGCGGCCAAAGCACTGTGGCGAATGGGATAGTCTTTCCTTTGACATTCCGGGGTGACTTCATTTTTGGAGTAAGACAGTTGGGATTTGGACAGGACATCACTTAACCCATTATTTGACTTTTAATCAAATAAAAGTCATTTTCACCAAAATTGCAGTTACAAGGTCTTGTCACCCCAGCGACGTTATGTACCATGTATGTCTGATGAAAATAAATCAGTTTGGGTAGACATGTGAATTGCAACCAGTAGATCATCACCAGTTGCACGTTGGGGTTGTTGACTCAGTGGTCAGGTGTCAACCTTAAAGTGGACACATTACATGTTACAAGCATTTTGTCCACCAGTGACTTGCTGAGTGGGAACAGTTAAACCCTTAGACCCCATTTACTACCCAAGACTCCACATTTGATTTACTGGACTGCTTGTGGTCACCGCCCTTGCATGCATTCGGTTGTGTGTGTGTAAATGGTTGTGTGTGTGATGTATTGGTGCATTTAAATGTGTACTGATTTTATCACCCTTCACAGGAGATTTTCTACATGAGAACTGTTCACAGACATTTCAGCAGTGATTTTCATAGAAGTATAAATTCTTGAGTATTTCTTCATCCTTTAGTTTTGAACACCATTTTACAGCTCAGCCAGTAAAGTGTGATGATTTTTAAAGATTGCATTACCACAATGTCATAAGAGTGTCTTGAAGTCACATCGAAGAGTAATGTGATGGTGAATGCTCATACTTTCTTCCCCTCATAGAAACCTGTTTGACGTATACCTGAAGCCCTACTTCTTGGAGGCCTACCGACCTGTCAGGAAGGGGGACATCTTCCTGATCAGAGGAGGTCTGAGAGCTGTGGAGTTCAAAGTGGTAGAGACCGACCCCGGGCCGTACTGCATTGTTTCGCCAGACACAGTCATACACTTTGAGGGAGAACCCATCAAGCGTGAGGTGGGATAGTTGTTCATTGATATCCATACATATGAAGTGGAATTACTTGGATGTGAACACTTAGTAATCAAGGGGGTTTTCCATCAAATTGTTTCATGGTCTGTTTTTAAAGGCCATAGAAATAAAGAAAACCTTAATGATGTCAGACAGAAGTGCTTTGTCAAGATTTTGCTGATAATTTTATTGCAGAGAAAGCTGACATATACATATTCTGCTTTATAATGTAGTGTGAAATAAGTTTTTGACTGATTAATGACCAATATAGGTTTTAAGGGAGGGAAATGAAATTTACATTTGTATATTGTATTGCTTCTTTCCACTAAGTGACCTTAGTGAGCTGGTTTGGTTTTGGATTTCATACCAAGAAAGTACTGCAATCATTTGTCCTTTCAACAATATTTACAAAGAATGCAACAGTCTTCCTCCACAACCCAATTTCAAGACTTCTGAATCACACATAAAATCTGTGAAGTGTTTTATTCAAGACTGTCCAGTTACTATCCATTACTTTCAAAACAGCCAGGTATGTATAAGAAAGGATAAGATTGTTCTGGTTGTTTGTTTCTTTTTTTTTTACTAATTTTTTTTTTTTTGCATTATGGGAAGTAACAGTAGTGATAAAGAAGCATTGCCAAACTCTATGGGCCTATTTTGTATGTTTGGGTTGTTGCAAGTTGCAATAATCATTGTAAGAACTGATGTTCTTGTAGGTTGCTGATTGCGTGTTGTCTAGATGCTGCCATGGAAAGTTCTTGTGTTGCAATTCATGTACAGAGTCTTTAGAGTAACAGAACAAAGGGCATAGCAGAATGGTCACTTGTTGTCAGGCTAGTCATCATCTGTATTTGCCTTTGTCATAGGACGAGGAGGAGAACCTGAATGAAGTTGGCTACGATGACATCGGAGGTTGCCGCAAACAGCTGGCTATGATCAAAGAGATGGTAGAGCTGCCACTCCGTCACCCCGCCCTCTTCAGGGCCATTGGTGTCAAGGTGAATATCTTTCGTCACATATCTTAATCTAGGCTAGGAGAGTTCCAGTACCTTTCTCTCACACAATAGACAATTTCTTCATTACTTGAGTGTATCTGATATTCATTTTAAGGAGAAATAAGTCAGCGTGGCATCTGATATTGTACAATGTATGTACTTTGGTGTGTCCTTGTGTGTGAAAATAGAAACCAGTAAACCAGTTTCAGTGAAAATATTTGATTGTCTTCCCATGTATTTTTTTTTAAGGTTTTAGGAAGGCATTAAACATTTTATATTCACTTTTCATTCACTCCAGATCATAGTCAATGATATAGGTAACATACAGATGTACTGTAAAACAAGGAATGTTCGCGTGCATTCTAATTTTGCGAATTTCGCGAGCGCCAAGATTCGCGAAATTAATATGCACGCGAAATTTCTTATCTACACTATAGAAAGCCAGTGGCAATTCGCGAAAATTTTGTGCCGCGAATATATCATGTTTTACAGTATTCTATTCCATTGAAATATGTGAGCTTAATTCAATTCAATTTAGTCATTTATTGTCCACATCAGGATATTTTGTTTGCATGATTTCTACAAAAAATATACAATACATCACATGGACAACATTCAAATTACATGTAAAACATTAGAAAAACCATCATTTTTGTCAACATTGTAAAATGCAGAAAATATTATTTAACATGTCTTCACTTAGATGTATATCAAGAACATAATCAAATTCATAGCAGGTAATCCTCCACCTTACTCCAGAAAGATGTGATTTTTGTGTCTTGCTGGCATTACTGGAGGAAGAGTAAAATTCTCTTCATTAGACTGAATGGAGGCAGCTGATGCTCTTTTCAGGTCGAAGTTGAGAAACAGTCTTTTGCAACACACTAAAAAGGGCAGTCTTCATTCTCATTCTAGTTCTGTTTTGCGAGATGTAACTGTAAAATTATTTTCCACATGACACTGCTACGAAAGCTCAAAAGCACCTTCATAGAAATTGATATATGGGATTGTGTGAGCTTGCTTTTCTGTTTTAAACGAAAATACAAAAAGTGGGGCAAATGAAATTGTTGAATTTGTGATACTGATGGCACTTTCCATGCTGAAGCTCATGTCATCACAAGGTATGTGCTGTATTCTGTAGTAGATAGGGATGGAAGTGGTGAGTTTTGCAATGTCTCTTCTTGCAGTACCCCAAAACTTAACCCATTGAGGACGGACTGATTTTGCTACAACATGCATTTCCTATAGACACCTGCCTGAGTATACTCTGGACTCGTCCTCAACGGGTTAAGATTTATTTCGATCATCTACAATATATGATTTATCTACCATTCCTGTCCAGCCCCCACGAGGTATCCTCCTGTATGGACCCCCTGGTGTTGGTAAGACCTTGATTGCCAGAGCTGTTGCCAATGAGACGGGGGCTTTCTTCTTCCTCATCAACGGGCCAGAGATCATGAGCAAGCTGGCAGGCGACTCCGAGTCCAACCTCCGCAAGGCCTTTGAGGAGGCAGAGAAGAATGCTCCAGCAATCATCTTCATTGATGAGCTGGACTCAATTGCACCAAAGAGAGAAAAGGTCAGTTACAATTATCTTACAATCACAAAATTCTATGGTGCACTCTCGTTATGATGAGCACGGTTACAATGAAATTCTGGTGACAATGAAGTAAAAATTCAGGTCTCAACATTATCCGTTCTATGTATCTTTATTATTTATTTGTGCGGTTATAGCGAAATTTCGATATAACAAAAAAAAAAAAACTGCTGGTCCCGAGGACTTCATTATAATGGGAGTCCACTGTATTTGTGAGATAGTGTAGTTGATGAATTATTTCATATTTCTTTTACAAAAATACAGATTTCATAAAAGCTGCTACTTTTTTAATGGTAGATCATGAAATTGCTACTAGAATTGTGACTATTTTATCCATAATTGTACTCTTCCAGATGAGTAACATTGTTAATGCCTGATTTCTGTGTTTCTTAATAGTATTTATGGAATTCCTGAGGAGTACATTTTTCTAACTTCACGGCTTGTCATAAAATGATTGCAACATACAGACTTGCATTGTATGTAGTATGCAGAAGGGCTGGAGTAATAAAAGGTAATGTGTCGTCATTACGGTGGCAGATAGTTGTCAAAGTGCACTTCGTGTTTTCACACTTCCTTATGTTGTTTCTAGACTCATGGAGAGGTCGAGAGAAGGATTGTCTCACAGCTCCTCACCCTGATGGATGGGCTTAAGAAGAGGTCACATGTCATCGTCATGGCAGCCACGAACAGGCCCAACAGCATTGACACAGCTCTGCGTAGATTTGGTAAGCCAGAAAAAAAAGGCTTTGTTTTATCAAGCAGATGTAGCCTTCTGAATATTTTAAATTTATGAATGGTACACTTCTTTTGTAGATTTATAATACATAAGGTAAATCATTGTGCTTTCATGTTTTCACATTATGAAGGCTCTCACCTGTTGATCATTGTGAGGGACGTGGAAAGAGAGAGATTGGTTATAATTTTCACACACTATATATGATACAAGTATAAACATCTTTTTAATCATGAGTGGCAGCAGCCTCATGTGCAGAACAGTGATGATGTCTCAAAGACAATGTGCATTGTAATATTATTATACAGGAGGTAGACACATGAGCTTATCACACTTTGGTGCCAATGTAAATTTGATCCAGTGAAAGAGATCCTTAGTAATAGACAGATTATAGCCACCGTCAGCATGAGACTAAAGTTAGAGGAAGTTCAAGTACTGCTTGTGGTCTTGTAATAAGATATACAAGTAGAATCAGCTGAAATTTGATAACTTCTGCTATTTTTATACCCTATGCCCTCTTCAGATGAAATCTTCTCAGGGTGTGAAGGGCTGGGACGTCAGGGCCACAAATATCATAGTCATCAAAAATACAACAGCAATTAGATTTTAGCGTGTGTTCCTAGTGTAATTTTATTGCCAAATTATTCGTAGAAATGTTTACATGTAGCATTCTTGGTAATTTACAGATCGCTTCGATAGGGAAATTGACATTACCCTCTTCAGAAAATCTTCTCAGGGTGTGAAGGGCTGGGACGTCAGGGCCACAAATATCATAGTCATCAAAAACACTACAGCAATTAGATTTTAGCGTGTGTTCCTAGTGTAATTTTATTGCCATATTATTCTTAGAAATGTTTACATGTAGCATTCTTGGTAATTTACAGGTCGCTTCGATAGGGAAATTGACATTGGCATTCCAGATGCTACCGGCCGTCTGGAGATTCTCCGCATCCACACAAAGAACATGAAACTTGCAGAGGATGTTGACCTGGAACAGGTAAATGGATGAGAAAACAAAAAACAAAAAGAAAACAACATAAGTGGGAGAATGTCCACAATTCTATCCCAATGCTCATGCAGAAGTACTTCTTGTTTGCAATTGAAGGTGACTGCAATACGTTGTGAGCATTAGGAAAAGTAGAAAAGTAAAAAGAATATCAGAGATTCTGCCAGTGTGTGCACTGTTAAAACTGAGGTGTTGGTGTTGTTGTGGATTCTCTTTTTCTTTTCGTTTTGTGAATTTTTTAGCCTGAAATGTCTGGCTGAATGACAACAAACCACATGTGGATGTCAGTTTGTAGAGCTCAGAGTCAACAAGGTAACAGGATATGACATCAGGAAGTGACGTTAGGATATTGAGCAACTCCATCCAGTGTCCCCTGTGCTATTGCCTTTGATTACCACTGCCAGCGGGTTATCAGTCTCATTGCGCAGTAAAATATAAAGGCATAACAATCACTTCATTCTTACCACAGTAGCATGATTCTCAGTGGTGTTACTGTTTTATTATGAAGGACATCAGTTTCACTTGGGTAGTAGAATGATTAAGTAGCCACATAAAGAAGTCACAATTATCACCTTACCCAAACCAAACCAACTCTTGAGGGCAGTTATATTGCTACAGCTGTTGTTGTTGTTGTTGTATTGTTGTTGTCATTGTCGAATGTCCTCATTGTTGTTATTATTTTGACTACCTTCACTTTCACATTATCGTCATTATTATCCTGATGTGTGAAAATCAATATGGTAAGAAGTACTTGACTGATACTGTTTGCCAACAATTGCTAATTGCCTGAAGAGAACCATAATGGGTCGATGTTGTTCACCCATGTTCTGGTGTGTGTATGTATGGATGTATCTGTTTGTATGCATGTTTTGTAAGGAACTCGCTAACTGACTTGCACATATTCTTTCTGCCCTGAAAAGGGCCTTTCTCAACGCAGGAAACGGCAGAGGTCAAATTGGACTCGGGCCACATACATAAGGAAAGAATTGGCACTGTGCCTCTACCAACCAACATGTGATTTCGACACTGGTGGCACCCTGAAGGAGAGGTCAAATAGAATCTTTTGTCGGTATGAGTGCGCACACTCTTTCACACACTGGCTCTCATGAGTATGATGATAATTATATTGATAATGTTGATAATAGTGTTGATAGTAATGATGATAATATCACATATAAACAATATTACCTATGTTTGGATTTTTTTACCTTCCCAGATTGCAAATGAGACTCATGGTCACGTGGGCTCCGATCTGGCCGCCCTATGCTCAGAGGCTGCTCTGCAGCAGATCCGAATGAAGATGGACCTCATCGATCTCGAAGAAGACAGCATCGATGCAGAGGTCATGGATTCCCTTGCCGTCTCTATGGATGACTTCAGGGTAAGCACACAGATCATCAGTTGCTCATTCAAGTTCTCACTTCTATTCCTAATACTCTCATTAAAGATAATGCACTCAATTTGTGATGCTCTACTCCAAGAAATAGACAACAAATAAACAACACAAAGAAATAGATTCTTGCATACAATGTAGCTTTCAACCATAGGAAGATTCTAGCCCAATGATTTTCAACAGCAAAACAACAGAACAGCAACAACAACAACTTTCCTCTCTGATTTTTTCTTTCTTTCTTTCAAGAAGCCTTATTAAACTGTTAGGCCCGAATTCACAAAGGTGGTACAAATGAAACCATGGTTTAAACCATGGACAAAAACCGTGGAGCGCCAAGTGTCGCATGGAATATTTCATTACAAAATCGGTCATTTCGTCGATGAAATGATTATTTTGTAACAAAATGACAACAACAAAATGAACATTTGTCCATGAAACGATAATTTCGTTAACAAAACGATCTTTTTGTCGACGAAATGACCAATTTCGTAACGAAATATTACGTGCGACACTTGGCGCTCCATGGTTTTTGTCCATGGTTTAAACCATGGTTTCATTTGTACCACCTTTGTGAATTTGGGCCTTAATGTCCGACTGTGTGTAACAGTTAGTATGAGTGGATCTATGTTATAAGGATTACAATTGTTTAACTTTTGACTTGTTCCTGCCTCTCTATGAATCAATGCCATCTAGTTGGTTTAAAATCCAAAGGGCCAGATCGAAAGACTTATTCAAAATAAACATGAATCTCTGTATTAATGTCATCTGTAAATGGCCAGCCTTGATGGTGGACTGCAGTCATGTTGTGCTGTGCATTTATCACAAAAGCCACCAGTGTTGGATATGATAATTAAGGACCACATATTTTCAGCATGTTTACATCTGCTGATTATAAGGAGTTTGTGATAATAATCGCTGTCCTCCACCTTACTCCATGAAGGCATGACAATGTGCCTTTCTGGCATTAATGGAGGGAGAGGGACATTCTCTTTATTAGACTGAGTAGGGGCAGTCAGTACTCTACTCAGGTCAAAACTGAGATACAGGAATTCTGAGGGAATTTGATGGAGTCCAGCTCTTCATGCAGCAGGTCCTCATTGAGAATGTTTAAAGCATCATGCATGGCATCTTTGTTTTGCTTTGTTTTGTTTTTTTTTTCCTGATAGCAAACTTAAAAAAACTTTGCATACCACAAAATGTCCATATTTTTGTGCGATTATTTTTTCGTGCCACACAATAGTGTCAGCCCATCCAAAATGTACAGAGGAAATCGTGAAGATGTTTTCAGAGGTTTTAGACTTTGTGCTAGCCAAAAGTGCGAAATGTGCAAAAATTAGTGCACTGCAAAAAAGTGTGTGTTTACAGCATATTCTCTTTGAAAAAAAAAAATTCCTGTAATTGTGAGAAATGCCTTCTTCTAGAGAATTATACACAGAAATGTGAATAAAATTCTAGGACCATTCAGCCCACCTTTTCCTGTGAAGAACAGTTTGTGATACCACACAGCGTTTGCAGTTGAAGTAAGGAAGAGTGTTGACGGCCATGATTGCTTTTTGCTGCAATGATCCACAGTATGCCCTGAGCAAGAGCAGTCCGAGTGCTCTGCGTGAGACGGTGGTTGAGGTGCCGACAGTGACGTGGGAGGACATTGGTGGTCTGGAGAGCGTCAAGAAGGAGCTCCAGGAGTTGGTCCAGTACCCTGTGGAGCACCCAGACAAATTCCTCAAGTTCGGCATGACGCCAAGCCGCGGTGTGCTCTTCTACGGACCGCCGGGTTGTGGTGAGTGGAAATACGTGTTCAGGGCACACATTGCCCTCTAGATATACAGTCGTAATATTTGACAGAGCTTGTTTCTGTTTCAAATGTGAAATGATTCATACCTTAAAGTCTACGGTCGACCTAAAAAATTTGCCAGGTCAAAAAAAACAAACAAAACATTAAAGGGACTGTACAGTACTGGTTGAGGTGGTGATTCATGTTTTGAACATTCCTAAGTGAGATAATGAAAAGCCTCTTATGAAATATGAAAGAGCATGTAATTTTAAGAAGGATTCAACGTTTAATTTGATGAAAATTGGTTTTCAAATGGCTGAGATATCCAAAAAAGTGCTAATAATAAAAGGCGACATGCCACAACTTTATTAGGATCTCTTTGTTTCACCTTGTTTTTGGATATCTCAGCCATTTCAAAACCGATTTTCATCGAATAATCTTTTGATACTCCTTAGAACTGCATGCTCTTTGACATCTCATAGAGTGGTTTCTGAATATCTCACAAAACGTTAAAAGCTAAATCCTCACCTCGACCAGAACTGTACACACCAAATGGATATGAATAGGTTTTAATCCTGTAGTGTAAGTTGAAATTCCCCCAAGTCAAAGGATTTTCTCTGGTCTCTTTAGATTTGACTCGGACAAAGCTGACTGTATTTGATTGTCCAACCTGTGACTGTAATGAAAACCCTTCATACCCTCCCTCCATCTCTTACCCTAGTAAAATCATTTGCATATTTTACTGGAATTTAAGTGGAGGCACATCAATTTCTCCTTATTAGACTGGGTGGTGAATATTAGTTTTCCATCCAGGTCGAAAAGGTGATACACAGGCAGAGGATAAGACTAATTTTAATGTAGGGACATTTGTATGTTTGGAAAATCAAGGAGTTTCCCCTTCACATTTGTCTGTTACTTTGCTATCCTTTTGTTTGTTTGCGTGCAACACACATATTGTGGTGATGATTGGGAAGTTGTGTTTATCGTACAGCTTGAGTCGCCATAGGTAGTGAATTGCCTTTGATCACAGGTACATTACGTTGAGTACTGTATATGACATATATTTTGCGAGGTTTTTATTTTTCACAACCTTCATGAGTCAAGTGCTATTTGTGAATTAACCATGCAAAAATATAAACTTTGATTGTGACATAACTGTGATGCACAGGCATACATTTCTTCGTTCATTATTGCTCTCCCTGATTGCAAATTTAACCACTCACAGAATTGTGGGGAAGTCACGATTCGCGGAAAATTTGACTTGCTAAATATTGGCGTATGCAGTGTGCAGTGTTTAAGAATTATCTAGTAAAATCTTTCAATGAACACAATATAAATTGTCAAGATTTGCTTAACTCAGATCATGGAATTCAGCGTGAGTTTTTATGGAAAGTCTTTTATGCAGTTTCTCGTGTGTCTTGCTCTTGTGTGACCTTTGTCCCTCAGTCCCTTTGACCCATTTCACATGTGTTTCTCTGTGTTCTTACAGGTAAGACCCTGCTGGCCAAAGCCATTGCCAATGAGTGTCAAGCAAACTTCATTTCCATCAAGGGACCTGAGCTCCTCACCATGTGGTTTGGAGAGTCCGAGGCCAACGTCAGAGATGTCTTTGACAAGGTCAGTCACAGCCACATGTGATCTCCCAGCATTTTATTTTCAACTAGAAGAGTTCACTCCTTGCTGATAACAATGTGTCAACATTTTTTCCTCCTGCCATCGTACCCTGAAAAAAACACTCTAAACCAACTGAGTAGATGATGTAGTCTGCTCCCCAGACATTTCTTATTAATAACGAGATATTTGTGATTTTACTCAATCTGTGTTCGTAATTGCATCTAAAAAATAAACCTTTAATCTTGGACACTTCATTTGGTTTGTTGGTCAGGGGGGGGGGGGGGAGCTGGAGAGCCATGGGTCTAAAACACACCGTAGTGCCAACACTGGATTTTCTCAGAGTTACTTTATTCAAAGCATGAATTTAAATCCAATATTGTAACCATCCCTCATACCGTGTGGCATATCAGCATGATTTGTAGGGGGTGCTCCGCTCCCTTAGGGGCTTCTGCCTGAAGTACTTGGAAATGCAAAATTTAGTACAACACCGCTTCATTCATCAAAGTACTGTCTCAATTTTAACACTGATTCCATTAATCTTATTATTTGTCTAGCATGTTTTGCAGGATTTTGTAAAGTATAATGTGAAAGCAGATGTTTAGATGTATGCCTGTATAGCATTGCTATGATAAGTTCAACTGGTGAGAATTTGCTAGTTGCAGTGGAATCAAACATGAAGATATTGATTAAAGGATTCATGGTTCCAGTTAAGAAAATACCATATGGCTGATGCCTTGAATAATAGTCCAACAGATGAAATGGTAATGTTTATGTTAAGATTTATTGAAGTTTTTCTGAGGCTATCACAGAGACCATGCTTTGCCAAAGATCAATCTGATTTGATCCTACCAACAGGCAAGACAAGCTGCTCCATGTGTTCTCTTCTTTGATGAGTTGGACTCCATCGCCAAGTCTCGAGGGGGTAATGTCGGCGATGCTGGCGGAGCGTCAGATCGCGTCATCAACCAGGTTCTGACTGAGATGGACGGAATGGGTGCCAAGAAGAACGTCTTTATCATCGGTGCCACAAACAGGTGAGTGATGGTACCGTAGCTTGTGTCTGCACTAGTGGCAGAGTACTGTAAAACGAGGAATGTTAGCATGCATTTTAATTTCGCGAATTTCGCGAGCCCCAAGATTCGCAAAATTAAAATGCATGCAAAAGTTCTTGTCTACACTATACGCATTGAATGCAAGTGGCACTTCGCGAAAATTTCATGCCGCAAAAAAGGCTGTCGGCTCCAATTCGCAAAAAATTCATGCCGCAAATATATCATGTTTACAGTATATTTTTTTCTGTCTCATCTAGCATATGGTTGATTACAGCAGGGTGGTAGATCACAGCAGGGTGGTCCATTAGGGATTAAACTGGTCGTAACAACAAGCTTCACGTTTTGCATGACATCCTCCAAAATATACGAAGTCATTAGTTCTCTGCCAAATTTTATGACATTTTGAAACTTAAATCTGAGTCAGATATGGGGGGGGGGATTAATTTTAGTGTTAGGAAAGTGACTTGAAAATTATGATATGAACACCGAAATCATGGAAAACGCATCTTTACTCATACTTGACCAAATCTCTTATGACCAGGCCGGATATTGTTGACCCTGCCATCTTGCGTCCAGGCCGTCTTGACCAGCTGATCTACATCCCCCTGCCAGATGAGCCTTCCCGATCGTCCATCCTGAGGGCCAACCTAAGAAAATCACCCGTGTCTGAGGTGAGTCTGTTCACTGTCTAGTTAGAAAAACTTTGAAACTGTCTAATCCTTCCTTGTCAAGTTCAGTCATGTCAATGCCCATGTTTTAATGGCATAAATTAAGTCTTTTAAAGCATTTAGATGCCAAATATTATTTGGAGGTGTAGTTGGTATTGATAGGTGTACTTGTATATCGGCATAAAATTTGTTAAAGAGTTGAGTCAATTTTCTTGTATCCTAGTCAAAGATGAGGTAAGTATGCCAGAAAATTGAATATAAAGTAAGTACGATATGTGGAATTTTGATACATCTTTCTGAGATGATTAGTGGTCAGTTTGAAATGGATCACCGTGATGTCCACATAAAACCAAATCGTGGTAAAATTATACAGTAACCTCCTTGGCAGAGGTGAAAAAAAAAAGTTTTGTAGTGTCTCTTCCCAATTATCCCAGTGCAGTTCAGAAGCTCTGAAGTGTTCAACCACCACTGTTTTCACTTTGTGATTGCAGGAAGTAGACTTGCCATACCTGGCCAAGGTGACCCATGGCTTCAGCGGTGCTGACTTGACCGAGATCTGCCAGCGGGCCTGCAAGCTGGCCATCAGGCAGAGCATCGAGGCTGAGATCAGGCGGCAGAAGGAAAGCATGAGCAACCCAGCTGTGGAAATGGTACGTATCACCAGCAATGGATATCCATCGGCTTGTCAAAGGCATCTTCCTCCCTGAGAATTGATCTCTGTGCAGGCTTAGGTGTGTTGTGTTCAAATTCTGAATCTCAGAAACATGTGAATCCTGTCATTTGAATTGTAGCGCTTCTTCCCTAGCTAGAGGTGCAGAAAATTATTGCGGGAGTAAGCGCTATCAGGTTACTACTCTAACTTATGACTACAACAAGTATAATGATTATAACAAAGTATACAAGGTGCATACTCACGGTTTTGGAGCAGCTGCTCTTCGTATATAGATTCTAGCTGAGACAAAACGGCGAGACGGGGGACAGTCAAGGTCGCTGGGAATCGTGTAGTCTTGTCTCTGTCCTGGGGTCCGTCTGTCTGTCTGTCCCTATTTTGCCCTCCAGGTGAACTTTCCGTGCGTGCAGCTGGTGCATGCGTGCAGGTTTGTTGGGGATTTTGCTGTCCGTCAGCCTATGTTGGCACATACGCCGATTACTGGGCTACGCGGCAGTATGGCCAAGCCCATACTATTGTGTATGCGCGGCGATGGACGGGACTACGCACCAGTAAACATAATGTACCGCCACGCTGGTATTGGCCTTGTATATTCCCGATGGCAGATGTATCATATCGCCAACCGTATACCCGGTGGCAGATATACTATCGCCAACCGTACAACTGGTGGCAGATATAATCGCCATCTATACAACCAAACCGAGCGACGAGCATAGAGTTCAACCTGTCTTACTACAGAATCGTCTATATAAGCAAGTGATGAAATATATTATCTTTTATCTGTCTAAATCAGAAAGAGTGTTGGATGAGAGTACAAGTACTTTTGATTTTTAAAGATGTAAAGAAAACAAAATACAGAAGATTGCCTCATAGATATATTTTGGCCAGTAATTGGTCATTCTCCTAATGATTTATCCCAGAAAAGATGTTAAGGGCACTTTTTTTTTCATTGGAAAGTGACATAACTTGATATGACCTAGTGGTTGTAGCAATTTTGGTCAAACTTTAAATTTTTTTGACTGGAATTTTTTGTCCTCTTGTCCAGTCTGGGCTGATCAACATGTGCGTAGTAACTTCAGTGGTTCTCAAGTCATACTTAAGAGCATTTTGTTTGCTGAACTGTAATGCTCTTGTCACCTTATCCCGTATAGGTGACTAACGTGAACCTAATTATTTCATTGGTTCTGAGGTTCATACCTGAACCGATTTTTGTGTGTTGTACTGGAATGTTTGTTTCACCTTGACCCATTCAGGAGACTGATGAGGAGGACCCAGTACCAGAGATCACTCGGGCTCACTTCGAGGAGGCCATGAGATTCGCCAGACGCTCAGTCAGTGACAATGACATCCGCAAGTATGAGATGTTTGCACAGACACTCCAGCAGAGCAGAGGGTTCGGAAACAACTTCAAGTAAGTTGATTTTATATAAACTGTCATGATTTTCATTGGATCTAGCCATATCTTCTCCTTCAACATGTTTTGAGATAGTTCTTGAAGTCAAGAGACATGTCAATCTTCCATTTTACCTAATTTGTTACTTTAATTCAAGAATGTCTGTCAGTCTTAAATCAAGATCAACACATGTAGTTAGAGTCATCTCATCTTGAGTATTCTTTCACTTTGAATGAAGGAAGGATGCTCTAGTGGCCTTTGGGAAAAAGATGTAAAAGCTTGAGCTTACTTGTTCTATTGAAGCAATAAAGAATAGATAAAATTGGCATAGTGTACAATTTTGCATCTTTATTTTTTTAAAGATCCTGATAGTTGCTTAGTTGCTCTCGTTTAAGATATGATACTCTTGTTTTTCATAGCATTAGTGCTACAGCAAGTGTATGTAATGTTAATCTTTGTGTTTACATTCTGTTCATGTTGACCCAAAGTTTATCAAAAAGGCATGTGTCTCATTGCAGTTGGCAGATGCAACTGATCCTCTTCTACCATTTACCATTTCCTGTATTTTCCACAGTTATTGTCATATTTTGTATTTGATATTTAAACAAAATCTGACCTTGTGACTGTTCCATTACTGGAATACTATTACCTTGGACATTTAGCACAAAGATTAACATAATCCAACCATTTCTAAAGATGGTTTAAAAAAATTGCATGGAAAATGTGCATTGAAATCTAGATTGAAATGCAAGGTTATGTTAATTTGGCTTAGCATGCATTTGACTCTCTCTTGAGAATTAATATTACATTTTACTGGATCAAACTGGTGTAAGGTGAGTTCTGAAGAAAACATAAGAGGTTAAACAACTGGAAAGAGAATTACTTTGTAGTGGTGAAGTAATGAAGGGACTCTATGAGAGATAAAGGAACATATCAAATGTGCTTCTCCGTGCTTTGTGCTGTTTGATTCCATCGTTTCTAATTATCTGTATCTCTGCATTTTGCAGCTTTCCAAACAGTAGTGGGCCATCAGGCAGCCAGGGAAACCCTGGGTCTGGGGGAGGAAATCCAAACCACTATCAGGATGACGATGATGACCTCTACAACTAGGCAGAAAACTCCATGGACTGGTAGTCGATGTGGGTCCAGTGATTTATGTGACTGGGAGTCACAGGGACAGAGTAAATGTTATTAAGAAGTTCTTGTACGATTTATAAGTCACTGTCAGTGGTAACCGTGTCCTTTGGTGAATGTTGCTTATGGATGCAACAGGCATATTGTAATTTGTAAGTCTAATGGTAGTGTTTTTTATTGGTTTTTTTTTTTCATTCGAAAGATTATTCCTTACTAGGTTCCTGAAAGCAAACCGATCTAATTGTATGAATGCTTAGACTGCAGCATTCTCTCTCTGATCTGATTTTGACATATTAGAAACATGATGATGTGAGTTCATGATTAGCTGATTTGCTATTGAACAGAACCAGATACGGTATCAAAACTGAAAGATCTGTGAGAAAAGTATTGTTTTTATTTATGGCAAAGCTTTCAAATGTTATATTTCTGAATGAAGGGTTGGCATGTACATTTTTCTCAGTGAAAAGTTAACTGCCAGATATCAAGGAAGACAAAGTTCTGTTGGTTGTTTTTTTTTTATCATCAATATCCTTTCTTCAGAAAGAGAGAACATCTTGTAATCTTGTTTTTGCTTTAATTTCCCCCAACAAGAATGATTTGTTTTATGTGCATGTTGCTCTCATGGTATTCCAAGAGGTCAGTGCATTAGCAATGAATGAGAATATGAAGATTTGCCAGTACCGTTCATTTCACCCGCCAGTGGGCAGAATTGTACAGAGATATTGCCACATGTTATACTGTAAATGGTCCATTGAAATGTTATTGTAATGATTGACACTGCTTGATTGCAAAAGGGCTGGAGGTGGGGGTTGGGATTCTCCAAGGCCCCCGCCCTCCTTACTATTTTTTTCTGCTGTTGTGCGAGACAGCATGGTAAACGATCTTATGCCCAACTAAACAATACATATTCCATTGCAAATCAAATCAATGTTTAGTTATAGAAAATAATACCATTGTAATTTTTTAAAGATTAGTTTGTAATTATTTGATGCTGTTTTCGTTTGCTATGACAAAATTAAAAATTTGATATGCATAATTGTGAAAGACATATTTAAGGGCTGATGAATGACTGAATATGTGAAAAAAAGCAACAATGATTTATATATATGCATGATTTCCATTTACCCAATGATTGCAAAGTTCAAAGCCACTGTACACTCTTAAATTATTGAAATTAACTCTAAAATAAAGTACGGCCAGATGTGCAAGAATTTTTGTAGATTTAATGGTGAAAATATTGTGGGGGAAAAAAATAAATGTTGCTGGAAGTGCATCGTAATGTTACTTTTCATATACTAGTCCATGCACATGCCAATGTCCACATGCATTGAACCATCTGTTTGCAAGATGAAAAGTGGAGCCGTCAACTAAAAGAAGCCCTAATGTACCCTCACCTCATATTAAGGACTAATATTTGCTTTAGCGAAGAATGCATGACATTTTTGCTTTGTTAGTTTCTGAACTGAATGCCAACACATGGCAATATTTTGAATCCACGCATTCGAGAGAAACACCTATACATGTGACCCAGGAGCAGAAAGCTTGTTCTGATCTGACATGCGACAGGATATATCTCACTCACTGTACCACTTATCATCATATGCTCACACTTTCAGATTTGTTTTCTTTGCTTTGTATGTAGAGAAAGGATTATCATATTAGAATACACATAGTAATTTATACACACAATTCTGTGTTATGTAGTACACGAGAACTTTCTAGAAACGACTGATGTCTATCACTTCCAAGAATTAGCATGTAATGCTTGCATAACCAGATTCAATGCTGTCTCCTTTCTTTTTTGTCATACGTACTTAGCATTTCACAAAATTTGATGAATGTCAAAAAGACAATTACATCACATTCAAACAGTGCAAGTATTGTTATGCAAAGACAAAATGCGTAACAAACTTTCATAAAAGGTACCTTGTTTCTGTGTTTTTTAAACATCTTCAGAAGAAAATCTGTCATGATTGCCTCACTAGATTAAAGAAACAGATAAACCTGAGGCTTAGACAGAAGGGATGTGCTACATTGTAGCTCAGTCTGACTTTATGTAGATAAGAAATGATTACAGCTTGCTCTAACTTAAGCAAAATTTGATTGAAACTTTGTTTTCCTCTTGTCAGAATTGTGTACATTATTCGATTCCGCAATAGTTGAGCAAAAAATATCATCACAAATTAAAAATAAATTCTGCCTTAGTTCACTCAAAAATCTGCTACTAACCCTTCTCCATTTATTCACTACTTCAGATGATATAGGTAACCATCTCTGTAGTCCTAGTTTACAATGTATTTCAGAATTACAAAGGGAATATGTTTGTCTATATTATTATGCAGGAGAATGCTTCATTTGAGAGAGAGAGAGAGAAAAAAAAAAAAACAGACTCCTGAAGTTCTGCTGACTTTATGTCATTGCAGTGGCATTAGTCCTACTGTGTCTGTTTTGATGACGAATAAAATAAATGTTCAAATAATGATAAAATGTGTTGCACCAGAACTATTCAGAGTGTTGTTTGAGTCCTCAAAGCTGACAGCATAATATCTAAGCTGTACATACGACCTACTGGTAGTGTACTTTCCACAACAGGACCATATCCACAGATTTAGTCATTTATATATTATGTAAAGGGGAAAAAAAGAAAAGAAGATATGTTAACTGAACTACCAAGGTATGTATCATTTAACCCAATCAGTAAGAATAGAATGATATTGTCTTGTGTTGATCTGACAAAGGCCTGTTGGCTGTATAGAGTAAGAAGCACTTTTATCATCTGCAATGAAGGGTGAAATAGATTGTCAAAAGCAAACCATCGTAGCTCAAAATGGTTTAATGTGGATATTAAAGGATAAGTTCACCTTCATAAACATAAGGATTGAGAGAATGCAACAATAATAGTAGAACACATCAGTGAAAGTTTGAGGAAAATTGGACAATCGATGCAAAAGTTATGAATTTTTAGAATTTTTGTGTTGGAACTGCTGGATGAAGAGACTACTACAGCTTGTGAGTCATATGCGTACAACAGTATAAAGAAAATGTAAAAGAAAATTCAACATATTTTCACTTTTTTCGCATAATAAAAGAGCACTTGACTTGCCTCTTTCTAAAGGCGGGAGGAATAATATTACCCATAACATTTGTCGGTAACAAGTCAGGGGAATGTGTACTTTTGTCAAAAGATGGAATTTAGTGAAATTCTCTATATATTTTCCTTATATTGTTGTACGCATGATGACATCTAAGTTATACATACACTGCAGTAGTCTTCTCATCCAGCGGTTACTGCACAAAAACTTCAAAAATTCATAACTTTTGAACGGATTGTCTGATTTTCCTCAAACTTTCACTGATGTGTTCTACTAATATTGCTACATTCTCTCAACCTTATGTTTATGAAGGTGAACTTGTCCTTTAAAGTTAGAGTCTGTGAGAGTTTTGGGCAAATTGATTTCGTTGAAAGGTAAACAACCGATGTGTGATATAAGCGTGAGTGTGTGTGTGTGTGTGTGTATGTTTGGAAAGGTTCCTGTCTCATTTTGGCCTTCTTGTTTGAAGATTTGTGATACTTCATCTGCAAAACCAGTCTAAAGTAAGATTATAGGAGGCCAGTAGAACAATGAGGTCTATTGCAGCAAATTTAATTCCCTATTTTTTTTATTTTTATTTTTTGAAAAAGAGGGGAAAAAAACACACCCTCAAACATGGTATACAGATTTACAAATAAGGGTGAAGATGAGAAGATCAAATGTACCAACAAAACTTTATATGAGCTCCCTCGTGGGGACGATACGAGCTCCCTCATGGAGACATGAGCTCCCTTGTGGAGACATGGTATTTGTAATATTCTTGTTTAATACCCTTAATATTTATTATGTTTGTTTTATGTAAGCATTGTCTGGGGCAAATTATTTGTTGTATAGGACCCCAATTTGTTCTCTCTTCTTTCTTTGTCGTAGTAAAAAACAACAATAACAAAACTTTAAAAATTGACAATGTTCTCAGAGAAAAAAATGTTCCGTGTAATCATTTTCACATACAAATTGGTACATGATATTAAACATGAACTTTTTGTAGCTTGCTAGAATGTTGACACATTAAAAGTAATCCACGTGTTCGAATTAAGTTGAGTGAAAGTAAGAATTGAAGTGAGCACCTATGACTTGAAGCTATTTCATAATTCCAAACTTATGTCAACAGTTTTACTCTAGTAAACCATACATAAACCTGCCTTCATAGCAAATGTATGCTGTGAGCTTATAAGCTAAATCTTATGCTTGTCAGGACTGACATCCATAAAATGTGGAAAAGATTTGAACCTCACAAACTTTTAACAGAGACTGTAAAAAAAAACCCACATAAATAGAAGTAGAAAAATATCAAGGTTGTTTCCTCATATAATCCGAGGAAGAATTACACAGCAAATGGTATAATAGAGGGAATGACTTACATGCCACTTTTAGCTCATCGGTTGGTAGATTGATCTTGCACAGGAGTTGCAAACCCAATCATGTCTTGTCTGAAACAATATGTTAGATGTCATGTTTTGCATGTTATGGTAAGCCAATTCCAGTCTACCTACAATTTTTGTACTTATAAAAAACCATAATTATTTCCATGTTGATTTTATTTGATTTTATTTGTTTACATGTGATCTGTGATATGATTTTCTAGGAATAATGCATGTATTTCAGTCTGCTGAAGCAAAATGAGTCAAAAAAGGCCCTGTTTTTTCGTCGGAGAATCTTCATCAGAGGTAAAATGACGACAATAAACAGTACTTGAGCATACACTTATCTGGAATACAGACTTTAAACAACATTTAACATGCACTATCTTAACACGTAAAAGCAAAAGGGGTAGGTGGAGTGTTGTATTGGGAGCCAATTTAAGAAAGGGGATTAAAACAATATGGAGGAAGCTATTAAACAAAAAGGATGCCCAGGCCCCCATAACTCAAATTTTGTACTCGACGTTCGCTCACTATCTACATCATACTGTTGTAGGCCTACTTCGCAAAGTCCACTTTTGGAGATAATGCTGAGGTGCATGAAGAAACGTATTGTGAAGCAGATAGTGGCTGCAAGGAGTTAGGTGAACATAATATTGGATATCAGCTACCAAGTTATAACAGTTTTCAACCTCTGCTTAGCATTGAAACAAAATGTTAAAGGGATGGTACCATACAGTATTTGTGGAGCTGAAGATTTGGCTTTTAACTTTTTGTGAGATACCAAGTAACACTTATGAAATGGTACAGAGCATGCCATTCTAAGAAGAATTCAAAGTTTATTTGATGAAAATTGGTTTTGGAATGGCCGAGACATCCAAAAACAAAGTAAAACAAAGCGATCGTAATAAAGTGTGCATGGGTCCCACATTTTATCTGTATTACTCTTATGTATCTTGGCCATTTCATAACCAATTTTCATCAAATAAATGTTGAATTCCTCTTGGAATTACATGCTCTTTCATATTTCATAAGAGGTTTCTCATGATCCCACCCAAAAATGTTAAAAACTTGAAGTTAGGTCTCAACCAAAACTATGAATTTGAAACTGCCACACTTTGAGATCCTCTTGTGTCTCTCCACCTCTATCTCTCTTTCATTGCTGCTTTTTTTTTCTTCAATTTCTCAACTTCTAGGTCGGTTTGTTGTTGCTGTTTTTCGTTTGTTTATATTTATTTGTTTGGGGGAGTTTTTAGTGTTTTTGCTTGCTTGTTTGTTTATTTTGGGGGTTCGGTTGTTTTGTTTTCTTTCTTTTTTGTTTTTGTTGCAGACAAGTTCGGGCATATCGGACGCTTTCACAAGAAAGCCAACTTTGTGCATGCGCCAATGAAAGCGCAGTAATCCTCCCATATGTGCCGAGTGGTGCCGATGCTCTAGTCTAACTCTGTGTGTCACGCACCAATGCTCGCTTTTTCCGATTAGTGGGGTGGCTTAGTGACAAATATACTGATAATCGTGACACGCCGGACAAAAGTGTCATTTTTTCCTCAGACATTGGTATATATATGAGGATCAAAATTAGGGGGTGCTCCAAGAAATCCGCTAACAGAAAAAATGAGAAAATGCCCTTAATTTGTACATAACAATAATGTCTGAATTCAAAGACTATACACAGGGCATTCGCCAGGTTTCTGTACAATGCAATGCAATGTACATGGTTGCTAGTCTTAAAATTCAGACCCATAATACGACATATTATGTGCATGTTTACAGTAATACACCATTTTTACTGGTTTTCCTATGGTAACAGGTGGTTAGTCTGTGTTGCAGACCTGAGGGAGGTGTGTTGGAATAGTCCAGTTTTCTTAAGCACCTTTTCATTGAATAATTTCATATAATTTCTTGTAAAGGATTTTTTTAGTACTGTCTACCTCCTGTAGAGAAATGGCAAAGAGTGACATGTGACTCTGGCTCAGATACTTTAAATCTTGGGCAATGACTGAGCCAGGTGTAGGACTATGTCACAGTTCATTTTTTCTCCCAGAACTACTAGTTTACCAGTAGAAGAGCTGCATATTCCATTGAGAACTTAAGGTTTTGGGTATTGCCCTACATATTTCCTAACAAATTTAACCCGTTTCCTCCAAGATTGTGTGAATTCCATAGGTTTAGCGCAGGGATTACCTGGTTCCCGTAAGCAATTTTTATAGTCCGCACCTCCCCTCTTTATATGTTTCTTATTTCTTATGGGGGTTATTCAAATGTTTAAAAAAGTTAAAAGTCTGCTTTCATAGATAAAGTTGAATTTAGACAATTTGAATATTTTTAAAGATATATTGATATTTGTAATTTCACTCATAAAGACTTAAAGCGGTTTGAATATTTTTGGTCTGATAGCTATGTATAGACATGTTATTAAAAAGTAAAAGCAATGTTTGATTGGTTCACATTATCCAAAGAGGGTGGGATGTAGTTGGCTGGTGAACAAAGTCTATGGGGAAGTTTAAAAAGTTGATAGAAATAAAACAAAATCGGCATAGAGCAGAATCTAAATCACAATATGATATGACAAAATTCCCGACCCCAAAGGCGGTTGATTCTATGATGCTTTATGTCAAAATACATTCCACCCAAAAATACATGTGATTGATAGGAGGAAAAAGTATAGCACATTAAAAACAATATAGTTCAACTAACCCCATTAGTCCAGCAGCATAATGAAATGATTGTTAAGTTTTATCGCCTTGTCAATTGAAGATGATGTTACATAATGACAATTATCAAAGTCAGGTAGATCTACTAGTATATCAAGAAACCAAAAAGAAGGGGTGGGGTGGGGAGAGAAGAATGAAGTAAGTTATTAGTATCTGTAGTTTTGGTTTTCAGTATATTCATTTTAATTTCCTTAATTTCCGTTAGGTCATCATGGATTGGAGCATTTGTGTACTAGTAATCTGCCAGGAACAAACACAAGAAAAACTTAAAGGTCCTATATATACACTTTTGGGAGAGTGACTTGAAAAAAATGTTCAGGATATCACATTTTATGCATAATATGTGTAGGTCTGGGGGCATTTCATGAAGCATTTTGTCCGACAAGTTGTCGGACAAATTTGCTCTCTGCCAATCAGATGCAAGGATTTCTGTAGTTTGTAACAGTTTGTCAGAAAAATATCTGACCAAACTGCTTCATGAAATGCCCCCCTGTTGTATCACAAGACATCCTACCATATACAGTTTTTGCAATCAAAGCAAACATATAAAGAGATATCAGTATTTTTCTCATTAAAGCATAAATGCGGACGGTTTAGTCTGGAAACATGTTATCATAGAAATATTGTTCACATTTTGTGTTATTAACAATACTTAACATTGATTATACAGATTCATTTTTTTTTTACAGAGGTTCTTTCTATCCGTAACTCACACTTAAGAATAATTTTCAAGCACTAATTTTGGGTTTTTGCCTTTAATTATCCACAAAAAGGAGGACTCAATGCATAAAAGGTGTATGCTTTATTTTTGGAAAATGTTGAGGAGATCAGGAAAATAATATATATTGATGTAGATTTTGGACCTGAAGGAGCAGTTGAAGCATTTTTAAGAAACAATGCCTTGTGGCATCGTTCTTATCATCAAAAATTAATAATGACAAACTCAAATGAAAATTGGAGGGGGGAAGAAAAGATGAACATAATGACATGAGACAGCTTGGTAAAGATTAAACGCTAAAATAGACAATGCAGCCTCTTTTCTCAGTTCATACTTATCCAGAGTGTGTGCTTTCTTTCCAGTACCGGTATTATTATTTAGATAGGTTAGGGGAATCCCTTTGAATTGTGTGATACATCATTTTAAAGCTTACAGTCTGCTCTTTCAGAATCTGTCCTTAAAGGACAAGTCCACCTTCATGCGCACGTGGATTCAGTGAATACAACAATATTAGTAGGACACATCACAGAAAGCTTGGAAAAAATCGTACAATCCGTTCAAAAGTTATGATTTTTTAAGGTATCTGCACAGTCGCGGCTGGATGAAAAGACTACCACAGTGTATGATGTCACATGCGCACATTCTAAGGAAAATGAAATGAGAATTTCACAAAACCATACTTTTTGAATAAAGTTCACATAGTTTCTTTGACTTGCTAGTGACGTATGTCAAGGGTAATATTATTCCCCCTGCCTTCTGAAAGAGAAGTCGAGTATCCTTTTGTAAGCGAAAATAATTTATGTTGAATTTTCTTTATTCATTCTTTATATCGTTGTACACATGTGATATTACAAGGTATAGTAGTCTTCTCATCCAGCCTCGACTGCATGAGCAGAAACTTCAAAAATTCATAACTTTAGAACGGATTGTCCAATTTTCCTCAAACTCTCACTGATGTGTTCTACTATTGTTGCTGCATTCACTCAACCCACATGCTATAAAGGTGACAAATCTTTGTCTGGCGACTTTTTTGTTGATCAATAATACCAACCCTGATGGAAATCTCTTCAAATTCATAAGTTCTGAAGTCTCCTTTAAGTTTAACCAAAATCTATATATGTAGTTGCCATGGCAACATACCACTTAACACTAATGAAAAGTATTTCAAACCTCTATACATCCCGTTGATCAGTTGTACCTATTCAAATGGAATCTCTTCCAAACTGGAAAATAGCCTCCTGTAACTAACTTCAATTAAAAACCCTAGTTTTGGGTTGCCATGGCAACGCACAAATCAACAATTATATTTGACCCCTGGTTTATACTCTTGGTACCTTCTATACAACGTTCATATCAAATTTTGTGAAAATTGAATCTTCCTACCTGGAGAAATAAACAAAAACATGATTTTTAGAAAAAGTTCATTGACCTTTGACCTTTGACCTTTGGAAATTTCACCCCAAATTCAATCAAAATATTTTACTTGTTCTCAATATTCTTCCTGCCAAGTTTTATCCAGATTGGATATTCCTGACCTGAGAAATAGCCAAAAAACCTATTTCACAAATAAAGGTCATTGACCTTTGACCTCTAACCTCCTTCCTAGCATCAATTTTCTTGGAGCACCCTATTTTTTGAGAAGGTACATCATGAAGTACCTTTGGTGAAAAAATCATGCTTTTGTCCGCCGTGTCACGATAATTTCACTAAGCCACCCCACTAGATCATCCGATGCACCTGCTGCAGCTGCTGCGCGTGCGTTATGATAAATACTAGTACAGTGTGGGTGTACGTGGAAGTATTATCGTTCGTGATCGATGATCACTGTATTCGTCCATGTCCCGAAGGCGAGCCGAACGACACAAGTGGACGCCAGACCGTACGATTACGCAATTGAATGACACACGTCTGCTCTTCTGAGGCCTCAGATATACGTAAGTGAGTGGCAAGATTGCGAAATTATTATTGTTGGACTGTTTATTTGATCACATTACTTAGTGAAGCTTTTGCTGCTAGTGATAAAAATACAAACTGCGAGTCTGTGACCAATTTACGTAGTCCCACACGTTGAGATGTATGTATCAGTCGTACCCTGATTATGATTGCACTGCACTGCATACATGTACTGCACTGCACTGCATACTGCACTGCACTGATTGCTGGATTTGCATATGTGATGCGCTCCGTCGGAATGAGTCAAAAGTCGCAAAAAATGAAATCGTAGTTATGCCTATATGTGAATTCTACAGACTCTAAGCTTTACACTGATATGTGATACAACTCATTTCGATATCCCTATAGATCATAAAAACGAATATTAACTACGTTTATGATGTCAGTCCATTTTCTAAATAACGGAGAAAATCGCTCTCAAAGTTCAGGCTACGTTCAAGCTCACAACCTGTTCCTTTCACGGGACGAAACAATACAACAGTCCTGCTTAGCGACGGCGTTTACGCTCCATCGCACGCACTACCGTATAAGGCGATAGCTTGGGTATGTAAGATAATTAACCAATCGCAGGACAGGTCTGTCATTAACGATTCTGACCAATACGGCAGCCCGAATGTAAACTTCGGCGCGTTTGTGTCCGTGCCGTTGCCGCCGCATGAATGAGTGGGTACGCGTTGTGTGTCGGCTGCGTTGTGGTTTGCCGCAAGTTTTTAACTCACAAACAATAGGAAACAGTAGAAAGAAAAAGGGGCACGCAATGCGTCTTACGAGAAGCGTCTTTCATAGCGAGGGCGTTGATCGCGTCCATTCTCCTCCCATGTTGTTGTCAATGGAAACTAAAGAGGATGCGTTTAGCAAGTACCAATACCTAAATAGAACCTGAGAACCTATTGTAGGCGGGCACGCAATGCGTCTTACGAGAAGCGTCTTTTAGCGAGGGCGTTCATCGCTTCCATTCTCCTCCGATGTTGTTGTCAATGGAAACTAAAGAGGATGCGTTTAGCATGCAAGTACCAATACCTAAATAGAACCTGAGAACCTATTGTAAGCGGGGGTTCAAAAGACAGCATCGGTAGAAAAAGTCGATGAAATTAATTAACGATAGTCGTCTTTTGAGATCGTGTTCTTTGCGTGTACTAAAACCCCTCAAATTACGCACGTGGTCGTAATGTTGCAGAGCATCAAAGACTGCTTTCGCGTCTGTTCTGCTGCAGCTGTATACAGCCGTAACTTTCTGAATTCCCGCCATATTAGGCACATTTCCTTTATAGGCGTTGCTTGCACAGTAATTATCGCTTATCACGCTTGCCAATGCTGCACATATTATACGTATCAGAAGCAAAGGTTGATGTAGGCTTGACAGCTTCGCGTTGGGTTTACAATGATTGTATCATAAATATACTATTTATTCTCAGTCACTTTTGTAATACCATAGCATATAAAAAAAACATTAACTTGTAGCTTAAGCTGAATGTTTTCCTTTTACATCACATTTGCAGTTACAATCTATTTGCATTTGAGAAGTGGAGTATAGATAATAATACTGACAAATATTCGGAATTAATACTTAGGCCTTCTTCATTTCGTTTTGTATTCGCAAACCTTATTAGAAAAATGATTGCTTGATTACTTTCGGGTAAAGGAACCACCGAGAAGGAACCGCATTTAATTTTCATGGTAACGAACCTAAGCTAATAGCGAACCATATTTCATTGTGTGATTAACGAACCTTCAGAATAATCAATTGTATTACCCCCCCCCCCCCCTCCCCCAAGAAAAAAAAGCATTTCAATGTCATGCGTTGTCAATAGTGATAAAAGGCCCGTTTTTATTTCGTAGTATGTCTCAGTACTCCTGTGCTTATTTTTAAGGATGTGCCTCTCTTAATGATTGCGATTGATGTTCAACTATTTCTTTCACGCAAGCTTGAACAGGAAGAAGCTAAAATTCAGGCAAGGAGACGGGTTTTATTCCATGAGATACAATCATTAAGACACACATCTATTCCCGAAAGTTGTGTGATTGCTTATGTGCTAAAGAATTGTGTCCATTACATGAATCAGGCACTATACAAAACGGTTGAAATCTACTGAAAGTCGAACTTCGTTTTTTTTTTTTCATTTCCATCTCAAGCGGGGATAGACAAGAAATTAGTTTGTCTATACTGGCAGGAGACATTACAGTTTTCCAGTACATGCTCCGCATTTAAACAGTCGCCATATTTTCGTGGTCAGAATCAGATAATGGACACATGATATATTATAAAAATGAAAATACAAAACAACGAACACGCCATATTTACAAACATTATGAACTTCAATGAATTAAACTTACCTGTGATGTTCTGCATAAAAAACAAGCACGACGATTAAATAATATCTTAATAGAATTGATAGAACACACAGCGATCATGCGTGGCAGATCAAATCAAGTTCAATTGGTGAGAAAGCTAAATGAAGTTTAAAAGTTGACTTCTTTTCGTTTCTCTTTCAATGCATGAAAACAGAATTACATTGTATATCTATTGAAGAGGATTGTCTCTGTTGCGAACGATCGCCATATTTAGCACTGTTAGTCTTCTGTGCAAATCCGAATCCCTAAATACTTTAATTTTTGCTTGATAATGTAATAACCCTGCTTATAACTTTATAAAGGACTCGCAAATTAAAAGTTTCAAACCGTATACTAAAACATTATATTGTACACGGTGTATTAAAAAAAACAACGTTTTGAATGCGTTGTGTGTTAGCATGTTAATAGCATTAATCTGCCTTTTATTTTCCGTACGTAAAGCGCACAGAAACGTAACCAAACGTTACCAAATACAGTGAAATGCATTGTACGGCGTGGTACTATCATTAGAAGTATATCCCATTCCTTTTTTTGTATTTGCTTGAAGCAGTCGTCAAACCATGTGTCATTCTCGTAGCGACATCACTTAGGAATTATGATGTATGAAGATAATCGTTACTTATTTATTTTGCGCTACTATTATAGCATTTACATTTTCCAACTTTTATTGACATGCAGTATTATGTTACTGTATGGTTACGATTACGAATGTTGGCTATGAATTCAAAATACTGGTTCATTAATCGAACTATAACGGTAATAGCTGTTTTGAAAGTAGTTCGATACAAGTTCAAAACGCAATCGAAGTCATCGTCATAGGGGGAACTGATAGCTCTAGAAAACTTGTTTAGGCTAGTAAAGATTGCCGTATGCAATCTTTGTAGAAAGTTTTGACTTAGGCCATCTTTTGAGTATTTTGAGAAATTATATAAAGAATTATTTGTTTTGATTATGTCAAGAATAAGTTTAACTATGAGAATAAAAAGGCGCGGTTACCCAAACAATGTCGTAGTTCGATTAGACATGATGGGTAAAGTGAATTCACGACTTGACTAATCCTTACTGAATTGATGATCACTTCTGTAAACCATCAGTTATGTCTTGTAGATGATACCTCTGTAATCGTAGTCAAAATTCTTTTGAGCGATGAGACGAAAACCAACAAACAAAATGCCGTGTATCATCGCTCGAGATTCCAACATTTGACGTCACCCGACCAACAATAAGTGACGAATCAAAAGGAATATTATGTTGTGGGATAGCAGACTGTGTTACGATTTTTAAATGTTTCGAGCAATTGTTAAAAAAAAAAGAGAAAATGAGGCAAAGTTCAAGAAATTATAAAAAACCACGTAAATGCAGGCGATCATGTCTGATAATCAAAGTAAGAGATTACAATCGGCGGTGCGGAGGTATATGATTGCCTCATTTACATGTCTGATTTCTGTAAACTAAATGTATGTTATATTTAAATTTAAGTTCCCTTCCCTCCTTGATAAATGTTGTGTTGGGTTTTCGCTACAGGCATTTATTAGGAAATGCTGTAAAAAAGACAACAAATGCCTACTATACATCAAGAGATACATACATGAAACACAAAAATTCTGTACGTTCTGATATAATGCAACCGCTTGTTTGTTTGTTTGTTTGTTTGTTTGTTTTGAATTACCATGGTCTTTGTCGGGGGAAAGATGAAGAAAAGTAGTAGAGTGTATCACTCTCAAATCCGGATGATTGCGATAAGTGTGTATTCCCGCCCTTTCTATACAGGTAAACTATTTAAGTTTGGTATGCTATTATAAAAGCCTGCATGAGTCATGCAGAAGAACTGATTCCGCGATCACTTGTAACCTTTCATAAAATTTACGCTTTAAGATAGTAACGATAGCTTGTAGGAGATAGAGTAAGTTAGCATCCCTGACTGTGGTTTTGAACACAAAAGGGGACTGAAAATTCTTTTACAAATTAGCAGACATAATGCCGATCCTCCAACACTGTTGCTCCATTCCGTCACTGATTCTGCTATCAATGGCGAAGAAAGAATACTGGTTGCGTGATTATCCACCCCTTGATAGCAGGAAGTTTACCTTCCATTGTTTAAGGCTTCGTTTATGCGGGGTTTAAGGCGGGAACAGTGTTGTCCGAGTTCTTTCATTCGAAATTCCTCAGAATACGCAATTCAATGGGCAATTAACGCTGCTACTTCGCAAAGCTGTTAGCCAAATTCTTTGAAGACTTGACCTCTCACATGTCAGCTACACGCAATACACGACAAACAGCTATCATTACAATCATTCTGATTAAAAAACAAAGCAAAATGAAGCACACTTTTGAGTAGCGACACAGCTTTCTGTCCCTTTCTCAAGAGTCAGAATATCCTCCAAAGGGAACACGAGCTATTTGGGCATTAATAATGTTTGTCTTCCGATTTCTCTCCATGCCGTTACGGCCCAAACCATCATAAGAAATAGGGCAAAAAGTTTTATTAACCAGGGAAATAATAGTACGCATGACATACATTTGGTGAATTATCACACGAATTGTCGACTTTATAAAAACGAGAATAATTGAGAATAATTGACAACTTAGGCCCTAATATATCTCCAGAGATAAACTTTAAACAGCAAGTTACATACCAGGGAGCGAAAGTAATGATTATTTTAATGAATTCATTAATGAGGCCAATTAATAACCGCTGTAAAAGTACACACACGCATAAAGAGGTTTCAAGTTCGATATGTGATCATTGTATTAGCTCATAGATAACGTATCATACATTTTGCGTGATCGTTCGTTGGAATCATTTTTTTTTTTCAGCGCGATTTGTGCGTCACATCAATCACCACTTCATGAAATGGAGTGCATGTATCAAACGAAACTCGCTGGTCATCCAATCGATGGCCTTGGTTAGCTCACTATTATTGGGTAATTCTAAAGCCCTCGCCGCTTGGCCGCCGACGCCGCCGCGCGCACCATGCTTTGTTTTGTCTTCAATGGGGTCAAGACCAATGCCTCATTAGCATACACCCTAGCAACGGAGGTGGAGTCTCGATCGGGCAAGAACAATAGGTGCGAAACGCAACGCAAAGGCGAGCGTTCGAAAAAAATGTAACCGAAAAAAATTGTCTCAGAAAAACTGTGATTTTGGACACTTGTACTCATTTTTACACGCTGAAATTTTCTGTACAAACAGATAAAACATCAAGGAATCAAAATCCGTCATAAAAAGATTTCGACCCGAGCAGTGCTTCCCCTTCATTTTCGGCTCATTACGGGAAAACTCCCCGTGCGACTTATGACTCATTTTGTCGGAGCGCCACACATATTTGCCAAGCAAGCGCAAGCCCTACTAACGTTAGAACTAACACTTAACAGATGTAGAGATTGGATACTATCTCTCTCGCTTTAAACATTAAATTTTAAACAAACGGAATCGAAACTTTGGAGAAGTGTGCCCCTGTGTGTTGAATTATGAAACTTACTCACTGTCATGACTGTTGACTGTAGACCGGACAATAAGTGATTCAGCAATTCTCATTCATTTGAATTTTTTAGTTAATCAAAGACCTGTTTTGTGAGGCTTGATTTGTAAGTTGGTAGGGTGCACTGCCAAAAAATGACAATGAAATGGTACTCTCTTGCTAGACTGGAATTGGAAATGGTCTAGTCTACTGCTGCGATACTTTTAACAGAAAATTCTACCAGGACTTTCATACATATAGTGCATAGCTAGCCAGCTAATAAGTAATATTGAATAAAGTAAGTCCTTCGTTTTCATTGTTTTTATGAATCCCAGAAGAAATTGCCCATCATTTGCTCTGGGAGTAACTATACACAGCCCAGTCGCTGTAAAAATGTGACAGGGCTGTACCAGGATGGTCCACAACACAAAGCGAACACAAAGCGAACATGTCGATGTTGAGTTTTGATACTTGGGATTTCAAGATGAAAGTACCTAAAAAGAGGGGATATTTGATGTGTCTCCATGCCAGTGTTTTAAAGCCTCTGTTTTAGAGCCAATACAATTACAAGTCCCTCACTGATAAACTCTTGGGCATGAATGAGTCTGTGAAGCAGAACTTAATCCAAATATCATCTGTAAGAGCATGTTTCGGATTCGTATATAATTGTAACTTTTGTCACCCCATTTCCAGCAGAAATCACTGAATGGCGAATCTCCGGCCTTTGATACACACCAAGTGACTGACGTGACAGCAATCAAATCTGGAGCCACAGCGACAGAAACATTCTTCTCTGAGGGGGACGAAAAGAATGAAAAAGAGGAAGGAGTTGGATGCACTTCTCACAATGGCTAACGGAAAGAAAAATGGAAAGAGCAAGCGCTCCAAGGAGGGCCACGAACTGCTTCGCCTCGACTCCGACTCCAACTCCTCAGACAATGATGAGCTGTTCCTGGCACCAAAGAAGACTGTTGTCAGAAGGTAGTGTGGATGTCACTCTATTATGACTTATTGTTCTAATCAATCATTTACTCTGACCTGCTCTTTGTAATCTATTACATGATCGTGAAATGACAGTGTATGTATTGGAATGTGTATATTCAATTATTTGAATTCTGGTAAATTGAATTACAATGTCAAGCAGCTAAGAACAATAATAAAATTTCGTGAAGACTTCTTGATAGAAGAGATCTTCATAAACTGCCTTCTGAAAGAAAGAAAAAAAAGAATGAAATGATACTGATGTCGTTGATGACTCTCTACAATTGCAGCCTTAGTTCTTCAACCCTCCACACAGCATGTGCCTAATTAATGGTGTTTTAAAAATCCTAACTGAAAATCTCTCTTTCTTTACATCAGTGCCCCCCCCCCAAAAAAAAAAAAATAAATAAATACTTTCATTTTGTGGAAATCAGTGCCAGTGAATATACACATGTACAGTACTTCATACACCTTTGAAATATACATACAAATGAAGTGTGTATACATGTACTATGTAATTGGTTTACATTTGGTTTTGTGTTTGTCAGTTTGTGAATAGACAATGTATGTACTATAGGGACTGTACAGTACTGGTTGAGGTGGGGATTCATGTTTTGAACATTCTTAAGTGAGATAATGAGAAACCTTTTATGAAATATGAAAGAGCATGTAATGTTAAGAAGGATTCAACGTTTATTTGATGAAAATTGGTTTTCAAATGGCTGAGATATCCAAAAATGTCATAATATTAAAAGGCGACAGGCCACAACTTTATTAGGATCTCTTTGTTTCACCTTGTTTTTGGATATCTCAGCCATTTCAAAACCCATTTTCATCAAATAAACTTTTGATACCCCTTACAATTGCATGCTCTTTGACATCTCACAGAGTGGTTTCTGAATATCTCGCAACACGTTAAAGGTATTAGCCCACATTTGCAAACCCACGAAAATCAAAACTGCATAAAACAGGTCCAATATGACTTCAAGTACAAGTTATAACAGTAACATACCTCACCTGTCGCTATTTGTCTATACCATTCGATAAAAGAGAGAAAATCATCATTTTGAAATCAATTTTCAAACCGGGTCAACCCGACCCAAAATCGAATTACGAGCGCGGGCTAGCTACAATGTACATCCTACGTACATGTAACTTACACAATGTATCGCATGCATGTAGTATGTACGTGGACCGGAGCTAGCGAGCGTTATACGCATGCGTACGGTGCATTTTCATTTATTTTTATGAAAGTAATGGACTAATTGGAATGAAATTTTGCACAGGTGTTACTGCAATCATACCCAAACTCCATGCTAACTATGAGACCAATTGCTGCAGGTTTACAAATGTGGGCTAATACCTTTAAAAGCTAAATCCTCACCTCGACCAGAACTGTGCACACCCTGTAATAGGGGAAAGTAATAACATGCCAAAGTATTGCCTCCTGTGTCACAAATTCAATTTTTAAGAAAGAAAATTCCTAACCCTAAACTTAAAAAAACAGAAAATGGTTGAAAATGGTCGAATCTGACGTGTACAACATCATATGATACAGTGTCCCAATTCACAGTATGTTATTCCTGTATATAGAAAACACCTAAATTTTTCTGTAATTACATTTTGTAGAGCTTTAATGTGAGTAATATTGAGGAATACAGATTTTTTCCTTGTGTTGTACTGACTGATAAGTTGGTATTTTAGGATTACCTCTCTCCTAAATCTGTCTATTAGGCTGTGTCAAAGGGAGATGCCTGACAAGAAAAAAAAAGTCCCAGCATTGCTGAGTAGTTTGCTAAATCTTCAGTACGCAAACCATTAAGATTGGACACATAGCACTGCAATGGTACATCCTGATGGAATAAGCAAATATGCACTAATTCTTGTACTGTCACTGTCATTTTAATTTATTTGTTTATTTACATGTATACATCACCATATTTTAGTTCTCAGCAACCAAGTCATATCAATGTACGCAGGTATGTGGATTGCTTTAGAACTTTTAGCGACAGTTAACAGATCATTGTAAACATTAATTCCACTATACTTTGCATTGTACTTGTAACACCTGGCTCTCTCACTATCAATATGCAGTATTTCAACCATATACATTGTACATATACACCCTGTACACCCTGTGCACTGTATTACTTACATGTAGCAGATGACTTTTGAGGGAGAGATGATACAGATTATTTTTCATGTTGTGTTTGAAATGCTTCTGAAGGACCTGCAACATCCCCCAAATGTATACATACCTGTACAGGTATAATGTCAAGCCCTGAGGCAGGAATACTCTGCACTGCCTATATTCCTCACAACAAAATACATCATCTGTCACACTATGTGGGTTAGTCAATCTGATGACATACACTGTACATTGGTATGCTTTCAACTTATCATGAGAGAGATGCCGAGTCTGAAGTAGAAATTGTCTTTGGCCTCTCTCAAGACTTGCGATTCTGTGCAGCTTTCTGATATTAATAATACATAGTGTATCTTCAAGCGTGATTTCTAATACTGTCCTGCCACCTGGATTTTAGTGTGGCACATGGAATATCAAAGTCTTAGACTTTAATAAACAAACTATGCTGTACAGTACAAACAATTACTAGTACTCTTTTATTAAACTGTATGCGTGTGCTATTAAGTACAAAGTGCTCACATCAATTTTTTCCCCCCATGGGAGATGTTGAAGAACATATCAAAATGTTTCACTATTATGGGATCACGTGTATCCAATTGGTCATTGGTATTTGACTAACCCACATACAACTGTACGTACAGTATGTACAATTGTAATATCATTCATCATATATTGAGGTACAGGGGTAGGCATTATGTGTCATTCAGTACAATGCATTGCAGATCGAACTCTGTTTGCAATTCTCGCTATCGCCAATGACGTAAAAAGTACCCGGATGTGGCTTTTTCTTCAAGATTTAGTGCACTTCTGGGACTCGGGCACTTACGATGCGGAGCATATTTTGCACAGCGCTAGCGTGCGCGTACGTGTACCTACCTAGTGCTGCGCCGGCCACGGATAGGCGCCAGTACCCGTGCCAGCCAGGCTTGTGATACATAAACATGTACTGTAGCTATAGCCCCGCATTGCCCTATAAAGCCGGCTAGCTTTGCATTATAGCATGCAGCGCACGCATACAAGCTAGACATACTGGTACTGCTTGATCATTGCGATCGACTTGCACATCAGTCATCTCTGCATACGCTTAAAATTATACTGGAAAATATTCACCCACCTGGATATTGTCATGGAATGCCCATCTTTTTTGTTTGTTCTCTGTCGAAGTGCTGCGAACACAATTGGGAACGAACCGTGATCTTGAACTTATAACTCCGAAGCAATTTCTTCCAAGCAAGTCGCACGCACTGTGGAGTCACCCGGACACTTCACCCACGTCATGTCTTGCATGCCAGGGATATTTCTGTAGATTTGTTTGTTTATTGTCATGCGATCAACACATGGCAGCTTTGTAGTAACGACCCGTAGTCGTATTTACAGCAATTTCTCTGGAATGGAGAAATTTCAAATCATAAAGACGCTAAAATTCAAGTCGAGGAAACAGTAAGTACACGCATACTCTGTAAACGTAGTATGTAAAGAGCATTGGCGTATTATCACGCACGTACGAACGAAAGTGACGTGGCTCCCGAACTATTCCATAATGCACAGTAAATGACGCTTAAATCAACATCTGGGTACTTTTTACGTCATTGGCGATAGCGAGAATTGTTCATTCCTATTTACTTGTGTCATTGTTGTGAACACTCAAAATAGGGAACTGAAAGCATACAAAATGTACTCCTTGCAGGATCTTGCCATAATTGTATGATCCACTTAAAAACAAAACAAAACATTTAAATTGGCCCCACCGACTTATTATTATTTCACAAAAACATGCCCCTATATTATGTTACACTCTAGATACAATAGATATCACCAGCTCCCATTTTAATACAAATAAAGATGCACCTTACTACCTTCAGTTGTGCCACTGTTAATGGTGAAAAAACTATTCTTAACTAAGAGAGTGCGTGCAAATGTATACTATGCAAACACTGGCTGTACAGTGACTATCAGGTAGTTAAATGTGTATAGTAGTAAAAGTATACATGTGTACAATGTAATGAGGAAGAATTACATTGAGAAGGCTACACTGTTTATGAAGTTGTGTGTACATGTACATGCACTTGCAACTTGCATGTAGATTATTTCTTTAATATAAAAAAGTACTTTACAAATACATTTTTATAATGTCCCATACGTAAGGCATTTGTCCCATACGTAAGCAAACTTTAATTAGTTATAAGACGAAGGACTAATAAAATTTCCACATTTAGTTTTGCTAATCTGGAGTTAAAATGAATAAATTAGAACTTCCTGAAGTACATGTATGATTGGTCAATGTTAGAAATCTTCAGAGAAAACTTAAAAAAACATACTCAAATCCTTACGTATGGGACACTTCATTCTGGGAAAGTGCATAATTTGCATAATTAATGTGCTGACCTTGTCTTACCATTTGGAAATTATACTAGCTCATACAGGGGTCATGTCCATAAAGGAACTTCTGTAGGTCAAGGACAAATTCAACTGATTTTATATGAATATTTTTAATTTGTCTCATACGTACAGTAAGGTTTGTTTTTACTTTATGCAAATTAAGGTCATATTTCTTGCATAAATTTGCATAATTCAATATTTTCTTTGCTGGAAATATATAATTTAACTCTTTGGCTACAACATGATATCAATAACTTTTCGATTAAATCAAGATGAATTTTGAGCATCTGAGGGGACATTATCTTGGACTTGCCCTATAGCAAAATTACTGTTTGTGAAAGAATTTAAGACTTGAGTACACTGAACTTTGTCTAAATATTTGAAAATGAAAAAAAAAAAAGAGTAGAGTAAAAGGTTACTCTTCACTTTTTTAGCTGTAGATTGTGCAGTGATCCTGGCAGTGTTCTTGGTTCTTATCAAACTTTTATCACTATTCGTTTGCTTTTGTAAGCAATTTTCACAATTTACATGTTCTTGCAAATCAGTGAAATGTTACTATAATCACTAAGCATTTGATCTCATTGTTCCAAAACACCTGCCTGAATTTGATTTTCACTTGCTCGGGGCAATCAGGCAAGTGCTTAATGTAGCACCTTGGACTTACTAGATCATGGGGAAGACATTTTTAAACATTTGAATTGTTCTCCCCTTTTAGGCTAAAGTTTGCAGTTAGTGTTTCGTACATCTAATTGCTTGTGGGATTTTTTTTTTAATGCCTATCTATGCAATGCCTGAAGACATTTTCTTGAAACTTAGTGTATGTACTACCAAAGAAAGATTCTCTAGACAGAGTTTTGGGTCATGAGGTCAAAGGTCAAGTGAAAATGTTAAAATCAATTTATTTTTTCTCCGTATCTTGGAAATGGTTCAGGGTATCTTCGTGGAACTTATTACATGTGCATATACTGACTGGCAGTAATTATCCAGGGAATTTGGGGGTCATGGGTTAAAGGTCAGGGGTCAAAGGTAAAGGTCAACTCCTCAAAATTTCACTATTTTCCTCACATCTTCTCAGTGCCTGCAAGATTTTTCTTGAAACTTAGTGTGTGTATCGCCAAACTTCATACACAGTTCCATTGTATTAATTAGGACTTCATAAGTTTTGCAGTTACAGAGATTTTCACGCATTTGGCGTGACTTGCAACTAGCACAAATGACAATCAAGTATGTGGATATTTTTGCTTTTTCATATTTTATATCCCATTCTGCCAAAATAAATTCACACAAACTTGATTTTACCCAGGTGAGCACAAAAGATTGTGCCAAAATTTCCACTTTTACAGTCGTAGTGTGATGTCCAGAGACCACTGCTAGTAGCCATCAATTCATACATAAGAATTCAGTCTTATCGGGCCTGTGAAAGTACAAACATCTGTTGGAGTGTGATGATATTACATATTAGTATTTGTAACCCAGCCAAATAGATAATGATTTATAGTAGTTTTAAACTTGGTATGATATGTTCATTACCTATCAAGTATAATGAAAACCTACATAACAATATTATACATATCATACACTGTATGCTCCAGTTTGTAGAAGAATAATAATGGCAATTGAAAGCAAAGAGCTGATTAACCCATTAAGGATGGCTGATTTTGCTACGACTCGCATATATAGAACACATCCCATAGACACCTGCCCGAGTATACGTACTTGGGACCTGTCCTTAAAGGGAACGCAAACCCAAAGAGCAATGTGGATTGAGTGAAAGCAGCAACATTGGTAGAACACATCAGTGAAAGTTTGAGGAAAATCGGACAATCGATGCAAAAGTTATGAATTTTTAAAGTTGTGGTGTTGGAACCGCTGGAAGAGGAGACTACTAGAGGTTATGACGTATGAGTGGACAACAATACAAAGAAAATATAAAGAAAATTCAACAAAAATTCACTTTTCTAGCATTATGAATGAGCACTTGACTAACCGCTTTCAGAAAACAGGGGGAATAATTGCTACCCTTAACATATGTCAGTATGAAGCTGATGGAATTTGTAATTTTCATGAAAAATGAATTTTTGTGGAATTTTCTTTATATTTTCGTTATACTGTTGTCCACTCATACGTCATAACCTCTAGTAGTCTCCTCATCCAGCGGTTCCAACACCAAAACTTTAAAAATTCATAACTTTTGCATCGATTGTCCGATTTTCTCAAACTTTCACTGATGTGTTCTACTAATGTTGCTGCTTTCACTCAATCCACATTGCTCCTTGGGTTTGCGTTCCCTTTAATGGGTTAAGGGACAATGGTACAATGTGGCACTCTGATGTAGAAATGACATTGACAAATTATTGCAGGGTCCATAAAATGAATATTGCATAGCCCTTGTGTTACCATTCGTATGTCTGCAGTTGAGCAGGGTTGGATGTGGTAATGTTTTAATAGCCTGAGATAAACGTACATGTACCTCTGCAGCAAAAAACAAACAAACAAAATACTCAAAATCAAAACAAAACAAAAACAAATTGTTACAGAAGGTAAAGCTGTGGATGTATCAAAAGTGCAAATGTGTAAAGCAGCATATTGATCACTGTTTAGTGTTAAAGGCATTATTTACCATTTGCAGATGAAACAAAAATCCAGCATTCAAAATAGTTCTAAAATGTGAGTTTTTATAGGGATAGAAACAACCAATGAGAATTATTTTTTTCAATTCTAAAGTATAGTCAAGAATTGTTAAATACAAAGTGTAAACAATACAAACCTGTAGTTGTAATAAAAATTGTTTCTAGAATAAACCATCTACAATTTTTGTACAGTTATGGTTTACTGAGAAAATTAGTGATAGATCTCTCCTTTTAATGCTTCACGATTTATTGCAATATTTTCATATCGGGTAGAATGTTTTTTGATACAACTGACCTACAGTATGTACACATGCATCAAATGTGACATTTTTTAAATCACTGCTCCCAATGGTAAACAGTACCCGAATAATGTTATAATGCACCCCAAAATCCCTCTGTTTTAGAATATTCATCAGTTATCTCCAAGAGAAGTGAGTTATGTGAGCAGTCAAGGTTTATTTAATTGAGATGCAGAATCAATACATGATTTTTTTTTTCTCATTTCTTTGAAATTCATTTACTACATGTATACATCCAAGATTTTTCCATAGCCAATACAGGAAGAAAACAAAATGGCACTAATCCAGTCACCTGACCTGGAGGTGATACTATGACACTGTCACAGTCTGTCGAAGACATCAAAGAAAAAGTAATTCATACAGTGTAGCAACTCCTGCAGCTAACTTATACGTGTATACAAACATAAGTACTTTAGAAAGTAAAATTTGAAAATGAGCGAATAACTTTCAGTAAAATAAGATACATATTAAAAATAGGCTGTGCTGAAAACCCCATACAAATGTACATAATCATTAAAATCACTGTTTATTTGGGTTTACACACTGTACATACAGTATGTGTACAAGCTTTGCCTTGCAGTGGACCGCAAGGGCGAGTTTCCCACATCGTTCATTTTCATACCATCTGTGAACAAACTTGGCTATATCAGCCACTCTATGTGGTCTGTTCCACAATCACAATGACTGATGACTCGCGACGTGAATATAGTCAGTGACTTCATTTTGCCAAGTGGGAGATTTGGCTGTCCATACTGTCTCCCTAAAATAGCTTGTTCAAACCCCACAAAACAATAGCAACAACAAATTTCTGCCATTTGCTGTCTACATGCATTGTACTTTTACTGTGTAATTTATAGTCTGGTTGTTGGATTGTCTCTGTACTGACAAAATGTTACCTCAGGCCATTGTGAGATCTATCTTTGAGCATATTTGCTCAATAATGTGATTCGTAGGTGCTGCATATTAATACACTGTTAATGTTGATTTTTGCAGTTCGTTTGTGGGTGAAGAACTGAGAACTACACGTGGCTAATAGAGCTGAACATTTGAACTGGTTGATACAGTCTACAAACAAGAGCTTGACATAAACATTATACCATACAGTACAATTATAGGAAATATATGTACATATAAAAAAAAAAGAAGTAGAGATCTACATTGTATATGAAGCAGTGTTATATTGAAGGTACCAGTACACCAACCCAGGAAATTCTTTGAATGAAGTTGGAAATACATGTTTGACCATCTTCATTAGCCAAAGCAGCGCTTGACAAGGAAAATCATGGCCCTATAGGTACAGGTAATGCTGCGACATAAAATAGACTACATGTACAATGTATGTAGTCATGAAGAACATCACAAATCTTGTTATGTCTAGATACTGCTTCCACATGTATGCATCTTCCAGAAATCAACACCACTGGTGGAGGAGGATCTATCAGAAACATGATCTACAAAGAAGTATTCAAACTATTCTAGATAATGTATCAGTTGATTCATCTGGAGAGATAGGGCTATTCTGCACACTTTCAAATTTGTCTGCGCTGAATTCGCATACCATTACATTTTGTACATGTTCAGTGTAGGATGTACAAATCATGGACAGGTGTGCAGGGGAATAAGCCAGTTCGGGGTTCCAGTTTGAGCATGAGCAGAAAAAGGTCATTTGTACCGAGAGACAGGTTGGTTTTTAATTTTACTGAGATTTAATAAGCATCTGTAATGCTATGAGTATTCATGGAATCCTTATAAATGGTGCCAGCCAGTACATCCACCTGACAGCAAGCCTGGTATTTGCAATGGCAATGTTAACAGAAAAAGTTTGTTAATGTATTCAAAACAGCACAATGGATGCTTCCCAAAGTGTTGATTGACAAACCATTCTGGTCACTTCATCTACACAGGTTCATTCTTTGTTAGAATACGAGTTCCATAAAGTGCTATGTTGGGCAAGCTGCTGCTAATATGTCGCTTTGAATTGAGTGAAGTGCCTAACCAACTGAGAAAAATGAAAGGTCATTTGTACCCATGTGCACGTGAGCTATCTCCATCCATAGGATCTGAATCTCCCTCCATTAACCTGACTATTCACCAATACCAGGCAAGGGCTTGCTGTGTTGGGACTTTGTCTTTGCATGGTAGTGTTATCGATCATGTGAATCTGTCTTTTATATCACAAAGTCTTCATGCATTGAATTTGAAATTTTCCTTTTCTCATATGCCCTGAGCATGCTCTTAAAGCGTACAATGTAAAGTAATGTACATACATGTATACAGTAATGTACCCTGGTACATTCCATCCATTACTCAGAAGGGTTCCCACAAGCCTGAAACATTACATGTAGTCCCTGGGGGAGGAATCCAAAACAAAACAGAAGGGGCAAAAACAGAAAAAAGAAAAAAGAAATTATTCTGCCTGATCTGTGCCAAGAAGGCTGGAAGACATTTTTTTTTTCTATTAGAGAATCATGTATTTAATCTACCCATATACATTGTATTCATTATATTCTGATAGAGATAAGCCTTGCAGCTAGGAATGCGCATACAGTACATGTATGTGTCTTTTAGTCCCCCTTCCTCTCTGCAAAGATTGCATTCATTAATATGATTTGCATTTGATGTGCATGACTCATCCAGTACTTAAAAAGTTGATTAGAAATTTCTTGTGTATTACATCACAAGCATATTGTTTGTCATAGATTTGTTTTGCTTGTCCCATGCGCATTCATTTTTTGCCCTTCCATTTTCTTTTTTACTTCAGGGCTTCATTGTCAAAAATAGACTCTTTACTGTAAAAGTGGATTTACAATTACCAAAGAGGGGTGCGACCACCTGAGATTTTTGTTGTTGTTTTTTTGTTACAAATGTGTGTAACTATCCAACTGTGACACAAAGCATTATAATGATGATAAAAAAAAGTGTTTTTAAAATCCAGAACACATCCCAGACTTACATGTACACTGTATAAAGTACTGGCAGTTTAGGATACAATGGTAGTGATTTACAGATCTGTATCATTTGACTTTATTTCATTTCAATCTGGATCTTTTCCATTATAAAAAAAGAACAACAACACAATATAAACAGATGTTCACTATCACAAGCCACATAGAGGGACACACTCATATACCAGCACAATGCTACCGAGATTGATTTATATATCTTTTGACACTGATTCATATTTTGAGTTCTAATTATGAGAAACCATGAATCTCCACAGAATCTAGACAAGAGACTGGTTTGAATGTAACACGTTGTACAATATCTTCAATTTTGTCATCCTTTTGGTATTCATTTTTCCTATGTTGTGCGAATGCAGTTGTGTTGTTTTATGGCTTGCACCAACATGTGCAGCATTCTACCATGTGTACATGTGAATGTAGGTATATTGTATTACGTGGGAATGTGTGCATGTGCAATGTGTCTACACAACTGGGAGTAGATACCGGGTATTGTGCATTATATAATGTGTGTTTCATATGAAGGCATTTCATGCTTCATGGCAGCTTGGTGGAGGGAAGCGATGGTCAGACAGGTCATATTACACTCAAAATATACATCACTCTCAATCAGTGAAGTTTCTTCCTCGAGAACATACTGAACCATCACAAACTTCATTTCATAGCTGGCAATGAATCTTTAAAGGCAGTATTCATCATTTGCAGATGAAACAAAAATCTTTAAAAAGCTTTAGTACTTCAAAATAGTTCTAAAATGTGAGTTATGGATAGAAACAACTAAATGCAAAAAATGTTAATCAGTATAATAAATTTTAATTATACAATACGTGAACAATAGTCATAGTAAAATTGTTTGTAGACTAAACCATCAACAGTTATGGTTTATTGAGAAAAATAATGATTATGATTTATCTCCATATATTTGGGGCTTTATTGCGAAACATACAGGTACAATATTTTGTGATACAACTGACGTTCACATGGGCATCAAATCTGATAACTCAAACATTTTTTAAATCACTGCTCCCAGTGGTAAACAGTACCTTTCATAGCGTGTATGTCTGGGGAATGTAGAAAACCTCACAGACAAGGCTTAAAATAAGACAGATTTGGTGCAGGATGTCACTTTGTATCTTGGGCGTGTTGTTTTGATGAAACCCAATCATGAAATCACTATCGTTAATGTTTATTACCATGCCGTCACAAGGCATAAACCATTCTCATATGTACACATACTCTGTAGCCACACTAAAACATTTTGTTTGGCAGTTGGACATACAAGGTACAATGGTTATTTTTGTAAACCATTTTGTAAAATATTGGGCAACATAATTTGAAGGAATGTAAAGTTGTTGCCACCACTTTTTTTATGTCAAAGATTAGTTGAGTTGTTATAAAAAAAAAGGAATACAACTGTAGTGGTTTTTACCACATACTAGTGTATTCATCATCTTTAACATTAACTCTTTTCCATCTCTTTCTCCCCTTTCTGTATAGTATCCACTCATATTCCAAATTCTACCTCTCACTTCTCTTGTAACTGTCTTCACATAAATCTGTCTATTCTGTATCAATCTATTCATCATCTACTGATACATCGTTCCATTCTAATAACCTTAAAATTACTATTCTACACATATACTAAAATTTATCCATCCATATGATTGATCTATCCATTCATATATCTCCATCTCTGTTACTTCCACATACACTGTAAATCTCTCCATTTTCCACCCTTCTCTCTATCTCTCTCAATAAAAATTTGTCTACTTTATCATCCATCCCTATATTTCTTCTTGTTTTGCCTTTATTTCTATCAATTCTCCTCCCCTCCCTCCTTTTGTCTGTCATAATCATTTTTTTTTCTTTTTCCATCCTTCCCTCCATCTATCTTTCATTCTCCAAAAATCTGTCTATTTTTAATTCATTCGTCCATCGCTCTTACCATTTTTCCATCGCTCCCATTTTTCCCTCCATTCCTCCATTTCTTTTTCTTAGTCTATAAATCTACCTGTATCCATTTTTCCTACCATCCTTCTATGGGGGCGCTGTGGCATAGTGGATAAGACTCCTGACTCTAATTCGGAGGACCCGAGTTTGATTCATGCCCAGTGCTTACCTCCTTGGTTCTTACCCATCATGTCCCTCACAACCCAGGTGTATAAATGCATACCTGGTAATGCTGGGTAATTTATAATTTGCAGGGCCCTCTGGTAGAGTAGCGGCAACACTGAAGAGGTTACCTTGGATAAATTAGTCATTCTTATTGTTGTTGTTGCTGTTGTTGTTGTTGTTGTTGTTATTATTATTTTTATTATTATTATTAATTATTATTATCATATCATTGTCATTATCATTATTATCATTTCTTTCATTCCAACCATGAATTGATCCTTTTCTCTATCTACCATCTGTTCGGGTGTGTCCCTCCTCCATCCGTCCCCAAATTCAGACCAAGGGCGTGTTCCTGCTGCTCCATGTGCCTGCCCCTGGTGATGTTCATCCTCACCGTGCTCTGCATCGTGGTGACCGGAGGACTCATCTGGATGCACTTCAACCTCAAGCATGACCTCGACCAGCTCAAGATAGAACTACAGAAAGGTAGGGAAAGCACACAAAGACAGTACAGCACTAACGGGCAGAAGGTTTTGGGGAAAGAAAGACTTCTAAAATATGAATACAGATTGTAAAGAAATAAGATGGATATTGAGAACTTAGTGAATTTATAGCAAACTGGTATTATTATAAAGAAATATACATTTGTCATTTGGAGCGTTATCTTGACCAACTCAGAGCATAACTGTATTATAGAACTGTAGGTAGTGACTATACTAGGAAAAATCCTTCCATTAAACTGATTGAAGTTTTTACAGAAATTGAATTGTGAGAAAACAGTTATATGTAGTTTCAATGAAATTAGTTTTGATAGAAGCTATTGGTGCTAAATATAGCAAAAATAGGTAAAACATATTAAACTTTGGAGAATGATTGTGATCACCTCGAGGCAGAATTACTGAAAAAAAAAAATTTTTACCTCCATGATTTTTGCAGAATTTGGCGAGGAACCGAGATTTGCTATTTAATAGTAAAAAATGCACGCAAATTAAAGTGTTTGTCTTCACAATGCTCTGAATGCCAGTGGCAATTTGCAAAAATTTCATGCTAGGAAAAATGCCATTGGCTCAGATTTGAGAACGTCCCTGCCGTAATGTACAAATTGAGGTAGGGTGCATCAAATAGTGGATACTCAGAGGAGAAAACAAGTGCTACAGAGAGAAAAACAACAAATAAACATACTTCATGTAAATTGATATCACTTTGACTTTTTTGGGGGGTCAAATTCTTTCCAATATTTGTGCTGTGATTGTAGATGTCAGTGTATATTGTAGTTCATCCAAAGTGGCAACGGTAATTTTTCACACTCAGTATTCCAGTTTTGTGTGCTACTTCAGCTGATTGCGGCCTTGTAAAAACGTGTGTTTTCTAATAATTATTATTTATTTCCTGTTCCATAGTCACACAACAAGTAGAAGCAACATCATCTCAAGAAGCCACAATCATAGATCTAGAATCCAAACTGCAAAGGATTAGTGATGTTCCAGAGAAAGTAGATACTTCTGCCATCAAGGTGAGGCCTTCTGCGTTCAGTGATGTGGTTAATACCTCATGAACCCCTTACCATATATACGGAATGGTTGTGTTCAGCACAGCAATGTTTTCTAGTATTACCATATTTCAACTTTTGGATGAAAGTCGTGTGGAGATTTTAAAAGGAACATTCATGTTGCATGTTTTCGCATGTAACTTTTCTCAGGATGTAGTTGTGTCAGTGTAGATGGGGGATATAAGGCAGTTCTTGCATATACTGTGCTTTATCTTTCACAATTATGATATAACTGACAAATTAAAGATGAATTGTGAGTGAGATTATTAGCTACAAGGTTAGACAAGGTTTGTGGCAATAAAATATGTGATTTAATGTTTGTATTGTGCATAAAGCTACCATTGCTAGTTCGCTAGTTTTAGAGTTTATGCTCTTTTACCAACCTTTTCCTCTGTCTAGGTATATCAAAAAGTCAGTTCATCTGAGATCTGGACACTCAAGGACATTCAGTAGTGTTATTCCACTCTTTTACCATGCAGAACAGACTTTATCCATTATCTTTTAAAATCACTTATTTGACTGACACTTCCCAATTGGTTTTATGCTAAACTTTATTTATTTTGTATGTTTGTTGTTGTTGTTTTATTTACAAGTAGTCCTATGTATTGGCCCTGACTTTCAAGTGCTTCATCTTTTTCACCCTAATTTCTTGTCTCCACAGATTCGCCAGCTAAATGAGACTCTTCTTCAACTAAAAAGCAAGCAGGAGGAATTAGACAAACTCAAGAGTAGAGTGGAGACAGTAGAAAGCCGAATCTCGGCTGGTCCTTCAGAAAGTCTCCAGCAGGTATCACATCAGCCAGAGCTGGAAATGCTCATCACTGTTTGATAATTTTGATAAGTTAATACATTGAAACCTGTCTACAGCAGCCACCTTCCTATAGTGGCCACAGTGGGTTGTGGCCACCTTTTTAAAAAAAAGAGCCAGGCACAGCACAATGAGTTTTGATATTATGCATGATTGATGACATGATGTGTGATGATGGTGATGATGGTGATGACGATGATGATGATGATGGTGATGATGGTGAGGGTGATGGTGATGGTGATGATGATGGTGGTGAAGATGGTAATGATGGTGGTGGGGATGATGATGGTGGTGGGGATGATGGTGATGATGATGATGACAGTGATGACGGTGATGACGATGATGGTGATGATGATGGTGATGATGATGATGGTGAAGATGATGATGGTGAAGATGGTAATGATGGTGATGATGATGGTGATGATGATGGTGTGTGAGTGACCTTTTGTGAGACCTGCTACAATTGTCAATCAGTACAGTTTTGAGATGATGATGATGATGATGATGATGGTGATGATAAACAGTATTTATATTGTGCCATGTGTCTGTCAACAACATTTAGAGACACCTTGTTCTCTCAATATGTCGCACATTGTTCACAAAGTGGCTGGAAATGACAGGTCTTTTAATAGTTCAGAGCTGACGGTATCAATACTTTGTGAATTAGGATGTCAAAGACAAGTGTGTGAGTGACTTTTTGTTAGACCTGCTACAATTGTCAATCAGTACAAGTGAAGAGATAAAATCACGTTTGCACATTGAATGTAGTTTTTACAAACACATGGAGTTATCAGAACATGATCACAATTAGGGATGAGAGAACATATGCTAAAATAACTTCCTTGGTGGAGGTAATTAGAAAAAAAATCATGACAGGTTTGACAAAGAAGCAAACACAAGACAGTGTGAAATAGACACTTGTATCAGGTTCAACTACAGTCCTGGAAGCTACAAAGAAAAGAAGGAGAGCATTTTTTATCATCATTACCTCTAGAATTACAATTTTCATTATCATGCTGTGAGCCCAGAGTATATAACTTTTTCTTTATCTTGTCCATGATAAAACTTAAAACAGAGAAAAATATGTTGTAATGATGTCAAAGCCCATTTCCTGGTTTGGTCTTGATTCTTCAGACAATAGCCAATCATGGAAGTCATATAACAGAACTGGAGGCCACTGATAAGGACCACAAAGCTGTCCTGGACAAATTACAGGTAAGCTTGGCTTCTCATTAGGGCTTTTACTGCCTTAAAGTTCCTGGAGGAGAAAAGTGTGAAAGTGTTTTGTAGTTGTTGCTGCTGCTGCTGTTGTCACTGTTGTTTTTTGTTGTTATTGTTGTTGATGCTGCTGCTTCTGTCATTGGAAAAGGGCAGGGGGAGTCAGGAAATGTTCATGGTGAAGAAATATTTGATATCACTACCTAAAAATGACGGTTAAGCTATCGCTGGTGTTCGTCTGTTTGTCTGTTGACTCTAAATGTAACAAATGGATTTTTGTGAAATATTTAGGATAGATCTGTTGTGGTAAAAGGAACACTTGATTTTTTTCTTTGCTGTTACAAAATTTTGTTTCAGCCATGTTCATTGTATCAAGAGTGCACTGCATGTCAAATCTGTTTGTGACCAATGCTAGGAGGATATGACGACAGTGAAGGGTCAGGTAGATTTGTTACTACATCCACCCACCACTCAACCAAGAGCCGCAACAAATCCTCCTCCGACAACAACAGTTGCTACAAGGAAAGATACAGGCTCAGATACAACAATGTCACCGAGTGGTACAGCAAATCTCATTTTATTACGTGAGGTAAGTATACACATTTACGTGCATAGCAACCCACACTGGGATTTTTGTCCTCCAGTGTAGATGACACATAGAGCACACCTTGATGCATTCATGTACACAGCATTATACTGTATGTCAAAAAAAAATTAATATATATAATGGGACCCTCTGCAATGATAACTTTAAAAATAGTGAATTAATCCAAATACAATTTCAGGGTGTGAAACTATAACTTATTACCCACATCTTACTGAAAGCCCCACCTGATTTGCTTCAGTGGTCAAAGAGAAATGAGGAGTTTTGTAGAGCATGTCAGGAATCCCTTCCCTCCAAGTTCTGTCCATTGTGTTCACACATTATGCAATTCCAAGAGCATCCAAGTACTAAATTTTGAAGAATCAGACCCCTGACATGCTTAACAGAGATCTACATTTCTCTGTGACGACTTAACCAAATTGAATGGGGTTTTCTGCAAAATATAGCTAAGATGTTATATTTTAAGACCCTGAAGTAGCATTCAGACAGTTTAATTATATAGGAAGTTATCAATGCAAAAATCTGGTTGTAATTTTTTTTTTTTGGACATACTGTACATTGCTTGAATTCATCAGCACCTAGGTGTGGTGCAGCTTCTTCCCAAGCAAAGGTATTTTACAGTTCATCGTCAAGTACGTGACAAAGAATCAGTATGTGTTCACATTTTGTTGCATGTTGTTGATTCAAAATTAGATCAAGATTATTTTGTTACTAAGATTCATTTGGAAAGATGACACCAATGATTGTTTGTGTGTGTTTGTATATATGACAATGGCAAAAAAAAAAAAAAAGTGATGATAGTTTAACCCCAGTATATTGTGCCTCAACCAGAGGAGTTAATAATCTATTCTAATTATTAATTCTTGCGTTATGATTCCTGCATTGTTTTTATTACAACTGACTGACAAATTACCCTTCATCCACCATGATCATAAATGAGCACAAATTTCATTGTTGAAGCTGCATTTACACCATGTTCTTGGCAACCGCGGCAGCCCCGTTTCAGGCCACCGTGGAATAAACGGGATGGACGTGAAATGACGCGGTGAGACGGGATTGTCAAACGTGGCAGGCCATGATTGCCGTGGATGCAGTGTTAGATTTTTAAACTGTCAAAAAATTTGCCACGGCAGTCCTGGTGCTAATGAGGAATTTGTATGCCCTGATAAAACGGGGTGAACGCAACGAAACACGGCAGCACGTAATAGAACGTAACAAAACTTGGAGGCGGTCCATTGCTGGACACGATGGGAAATATTGATAGTCTAGCCTGATCAGATGCCCTGAGAACAGCGTCTGATGGCTATAATGTGTTCACCGGAGCGAGGACTCAAACGAATAAGACTAGAATGCGAAGGGGGGAAAATAGGAGAATGTCTCATCTACCCACGGTGCACTGCATTTCGGCCAAATAGGGCTGCTGTGGCAGCCGGGAACATGGTGTAAATGTAGCTTTAGAGTAGTAGCCCTCACCATGGGCATACATACTTGGATGGGATACTCGGGTACGTCAGTGAAGAGCACTTTTTCCATTATCGATGCTATGTAAGGTTTCCACTGTAGCGTGTTGTACCACTGGGAACCCATTATTAAGAATATGTTTTTCACCAATTCTGTACTCAGGAAATGAGGAGAGTTTGGGACACAATAGGTGAACTGAATGTGACGATATACACTCTGTCCTCGGAGCATGACAGTCTGGCGGCTTCTGTGTCCAAGTTAGAGTCCAGCCTGCAAACTTCAGGGCTTCCAACCCAAACGCCCCACCCAGACCACACCCAAACACCCCATCCAGACCACACCCAAACTCCCCACCCAGACCACACCCAAACACCCCACCCAGAACACACCCAGTCTCCCGCCCTCTTAGTTGGCCAGTATGATTTGGCACAGATGGAGGCTGACATTGAATATTTGGTGAGTATTTCATTCTTAAGCCGGTACCTCCACTATGATCATGCCATCAGGCTTCTGTTTTTCCTGTGAAGTTGGAACACTTTTTTATTGGTCAGAAATATTTTTGTCAAAATTCAGCTTAACCGCTTTAATGTGTAATAGCTTGGATAGCTATATACCAGCAATGCTCTTTTACTTTCTTGGGAGTTATATCGGCATCATCCAGATTACATAAAATAAAAAATTACCAGGTAATGTGAAAATTGTACCATAAAAGTATAAATTTGGGGGTTGTAGGTTTTGCACTCGGTTGGGTAAGATGAATTTTGCACGTTTTTTATTTCTGCAGAATCAAAATATGAAATGGTATTACACACAACAAGCAAAATATTAGTGTGTTTATCTACATGCTTGTTTTAAGTCACATAAAATATGCAAAAATTTCCACTTTTATAGTATAGTGTAACTGCCAATTCAATATTATATGAGACCCAGCACATGGTTCCCTACTTTCAGCAAAGAGCTGCTGTGTGTTCAACATCAAGTTTGACTTGTATCACAAGCAATATGAGAACCTTCATTGTGAATGATACTGGAACTGATTTGGATGTCTCTGCTCATACAAGGTAGCATTGTCCTTATTAACAAAAATATGTGAAATGATATGCAGCATTGTTTCTTTGGAAATAAAAATGTCTTCTGTAGAGCAAAGCAGCTGTGATATTAGAGGAATAATCTGCTAAAATTTCCTTGAAAGTCAAGTATTTTTCTGAAAGATAACTAAAGCTTCTGATACCTGCTGAAATTCATTGCTCAGTCATGTCATGATTTGAAATAGGAAGAAATTATTAATTTTTATCAATTAATTAATCAGTATCATGACTTATGAATTAAGTGATGATTGATTATTCAAGGTGACCCTCACATTTTAAGACATGGTGATGCATTTTACTTTAGCTCTGTGTTGTCGTGCAGTTTGCCCTAAATCATGTCAATCTCTAAAACAGCTGCCATTGTCCAAAAATATGAGAAATGTGAAGTGGTTGTAATATCGGCATTCATGTTAATGTACTTGTTCTGTTTTCTCTCATCTTGCATGAACTGGATTGCTGCAGAAAGAGGCATACCAAAATATCAGCCGTGAATCTGCTGTGACTCCTCCAGAGCACATCCCCTTGCCAGAGGGGAGAGCAAATGATACAGAAATGCAGCTGTTAGCAGATAGATTACAGCAGCTTGAGACGAGAGTCAGTGAGGTGAGACGCTTCTTGATTTTTCTCCTTTTTTTGTTCTTTTTCCCCCATTTTTGATGTGTTTTTCGGGTGATACCATGGACCAGGCAGCCTGGAGAAAAAGCCATAAAGGAAATGAAAGTCCAGTCCCATCAAGTGGGAAAAACATGCATTGATGATGAGGAGGATGTAAAGTCATTTGATACAGCTTCAACTGTGTAGTTATAGGCTTTATGCATTAAAAGTATTCAAAGGCAAATCCTGGCAAATTGGACCACATTTTTACTTTGTAGGAAGAAAAGTGAAGTGCTTTTTTTCATCTTGTAGGTCAGGCCATGTTAGTGACCTTTATTTCATGTCACAAATGCATAATGAATACAGTGAAATATAGAAAAGACAAACAAGGAGGTTTCTTGTCAACATATTTTTTTTTTTCAGAACTGATCCTAAGTAAAATGTTTAATGCATTATGTTAGGAGTATGTACCAATGGTATACACCTGTATTGGAAATAAAATTCAAGTCATTGTTCTCAGGTTAGATTCAAAAGAATATGTCTTGTTTAGTCTGTTCAGGATTGATCAACATTAATATGTAAAGTGTGATACTGAACCAATTATCATGATTGGATTGTCCAACATTCCCTTCCTTGGCAGAGAGAATATGGACGGTTCAACTCATGCACTTTTTTCCCATGTTAACATGGTGACATTAATTGTTTTTCCAGTTAAATCCAGACGATCTGAATAACAACCTTCTCAACATGAACACGACGCTAGGGATCCAGCAAGTCATGGCCAGTGCCATGGCGGCCTACAACGAGGAGGACGTCGCCAAGATCAAAGAACTCTGCGACAACATTCTGACGCTCACGGACGACATGAAGAGTGTGAAGTCCTACCAGGAGGAGGTCGGCTACCGCTTGACGTCCATCACCGACCAGATACGGGACCTGCAGACCAGGTGTTCATCGTGTCAGCCCGTTGCAGCGCCTTCCCCAGCAGGTAAGGTTTCTGACATCCTCAGCTCACTCTGTCTTTACTGATGAATGCACGTTACCCACAGATGCTTTCACTATTTGCAATACAAGCAACTCCCGTGAAAAAGTTCTTGGGACCGACAGTTTTCATTTCTTACCGTAAAACCAGAAACATTCACAGCATGAAACTATCGCGATGCATGCATGCATTCTACTTTTGCGAATCTTGGCTCCTTGCGAAATTCTCACAAATTTTATGCACATGAAAATTTCTAGTTTTATAGTGTATCAAAAATTCACTGTAACGGAGGGAATTTAACACCATAGAGTTTATTGATTATCATTATGGGACCTTGATTTTACTTCATTGTAATAAAATTTCATTATGACTGTGTTTGTTGTAACGGGAGCGCCCAGAACTGGTCAACATTCCAACAGGTAGTGTTACATGGCTCTGTAAGAGTTAATGATGCTACCTATGAATATTGTATATCATGTTTGATAAGAGTTGCTATCTACATACAATATACTTGTAGCGAAATATGGCAATTGATTTCCCACCCACTAGTATTTCCCCTTTCCCCATTGTGATAGTTTTTGTTTTTCTTTTTGTTCTGTATTTGTTTGTTGTAATTTTTATTACATTTATTGCAAACTTTCTCAATTTTTGCCATAAAATCCAATTATCTTTTATGTGCATGAGTGGGACTGAGAGTTTTTCCGACAAAGTATCAAGGTTTCAGCAAGCCATTAGTAATGACATCAGTATACCAAATAATTGATGTACCAACTACCAACACACTTCAATAACTGGCCAAACAGGATTAAGTTCACTAGAAGGTGGAGTGTACTTTACGGGCAGAAGTATCTTGCTGTTAGAGCTGAGGACGAGACAAATATGCCATTATTTGCCATTATATGCCATTAATTTATCTCATGAAAACATTAATGTCTACTGCCCCTGCTTACTGTGCCTAATGTCCCGCAATGGAAACATAATGTTTATTCCTTTGATCTCTTCTCCTGTCACCAATAACATTTCTTGTCGGTGCTTTATCCTTGAATATTTGGTTGGTTGTTTGCTTTGAAGGTGTCACTAGGAGCAAAACTGAAGGATCGATTGTATCCACTGAGAAGCCGACAAGTAGTGTACCTCCACGTCTACCCACTGTAGCACCACAAACAGCTAGAACAACTAGGTCACAGCCGGGTAAGTGCAGAATGGACTTCAGATTCCTTGGCCCTCACAGCATATCATTTGCCATTTATCTACTTCCATTCATGTTGCTGCTCTTGTTCAAAATTTTAAAGTGATATTTTGTATGCCAAGTCAAGAATAAATTCAGTGATGCCAACTGTTCCCTTTTGGCAGTAGTTTGTTCTCTTTCTTACCAAAAAATACTGCAGGTTTTACAGAAAATATTTTTCCCCCAAAAAGTGTATTACTGCACATATCTATTGCAGGTACGGTAGGTAGAAATACTGTTTTCAAAAAATACTGTAAAGCTGTTTAGAAGGTTGGTATCTGTTAAAAATGGTTAGTGTGAAATACTGGATGTTTTAATGCTTATTAATGATTATTGATAGGGCCTATATCAGTTAACAGTGCATGATAAATGCTGTATGGTGTATTGGAATATGTAGTGTTTCAGATTTTATGCTTGCATGGGTAGTGTGTAATCACTCTATATTCCATGTCCCTTTTATCCAGGGAATAATCCTGACAACACATCAGAGTCACCGTCAAATCCGTGAAGGATTTCCAGATAAAAAGGTACAAGCTATAATCTGCTGGACATTGGCAAACAGGAAGCAAGTAAATCTTTTCTTCTTGTTTTTTATTTTTATTTCTTATAAAGGAGCAAAATTTATATATGTCGTAAATGGTAATATCAGTGTAATATTATGACATCTTCACTTTGATATATCTCAGCAGGTTGAGTGTTCATGTTCCAAATATGGCATCCAACAAAAATCTCCTCCACCTGATCTTAGAACATCGATAAGATAAGTTTGGTTGACGTGTCACTTGCTTCCTTTTTGCCAAAGCAGGACAGAAATATTCTTGACTGAAAGTGTCTCGTCTTTGTTGATGTACCGTGAAATTCACAAGTGATATACTGTATACGCCATATATTTTGCGAGTCTAAATTTTCGCGAATCGGGAATCCCCGACAGTTTCGTGAGTGGTTAAATTCGCGATTGTGGAGTCCTGTACTGAACGGAGAAATGTACATGCGTACGTCACATCCACATCTGGATCAGAGTCAATATTTTAGCGTGTCTTTAATTTCGCGAATAGCACCTGACTCGCGAAATTCGCGAAAATAAAAACCTCACGAAATTTTCGGCATATACAGTATCAGATTCTATACTTGTCTTCCAGGTTGAGAGCTGTGTATCACTTGACCTACAATTGCTCTCTAAAATAGAGTTATACCTTTATACATAATACTTTTCTCTTTTCTTCTGATTTTATCTGTATCCTTTTTCTCTCTCTCTTTCTATCTCTCTCTCCAATCTGATCCCATTGGTAATCATATGATATGAATGATAACTATAACATCAACCATTCCTTGGCCTCTTGTATTGAAGTTGATGGTGGAAGGGGTTGGGGGGGGGGGGGGGGCTATGAGGCTATATCTATGCAAATAGTGTGTGGGGGTAGTGAAGGGGGCAATAGATTGTATCTATGCAAATCTTGTATTTTGGTGTTCCCTCCGAGGTTGGCCACTTCATTCAATTATTTGGATCGAGGATGAGGGAAGAAGAATCTAAGCAAAACACGAAAGGCTTCTTTCTCGCATCTTCACTGGGGTGACCATGCCTTGTATCTCAAATTTTGGCGAAAAGTACTTTTCTTTTTATCAATTGTGAGGTAATCAGTTAGGTGATATCCTGTCCAAATTCTAGCTGTCTTACCCCAATAATAAAGCCACAACAGCCTGCCAAGACCTTGTATCTCAAATTTTGATGAAAAGCACTTTTCTTTTTATTAATTGTGAGATAATCAGGTGATATCCTGCCCAAATTGTAGCTGTCTTACCCCCAAAAAGAAGCCTCCACAGCCTGCCAAAGAGAAGGCGATATCATTTGTTACAGTGCTTTGGCTGCCATGTCTTTTGTTTTGTTTCGTTTTGGTTTTTTGTTATTTTTTGCTCTCCTGAACATATATTTTTTTAATAGGAGGTTTTGTCTCCTCATAGTAGGCTGATATATTGAATAAAAGACAGATAACAGATTAAAAGGAGTGAAAGAGACATTTGTGATCTCAAAATGGCAGGGGAAAAAAAAATTGTGCTATCAATAAAGAGCAGGGCTTCTGTTTCACAGAGCAATCCACTGCAGCATGCATTAATGAGAGGAATTTGTAACCATGACAGCAGCAATGCAATGATCAATCACCGCTGAGCATTTTAGTTGTCATAGTAACCGCAATAATTACTGCAAAAGTATGTGTAGTTCCCTTCATGAAATGGCATGTGAAAGTGTCAGCACAAAGTGCATGGGCAAAAAATGTCATTCCACTTTTCTGCTTGTGAATTAATCTTTCCCACAGGTAGAGGACGCGGGGAAACCTGATTGAACAAACTCCAAACTCTATGGATGGGGACAAGTCAATCAGTGATTGATTGCAGTAAAGTAGATGTGTCACAGAATAAGAGACTGGTGATCATTTCTCACCGGTGACTCTTGAGAAGACTGGTGCAACAGATGCCATTTTTTTTTTTCTCTTTCTCTGATAGAAGAGTTGAGATTGCATTTCCACAGACGTGATCCTACCTCTTTGTGGAAAAAGCAACCAAACAAACAAAGAATTGAGGATTGCAGGACTTCAAATTGCCCAAAGTTAAACAACTCTCATCAGTCTGAAGGTAGCGTAAGCAAGATTTCTCTGCACTGGAGATGGATGCAGATGGAAGTAGGTGATTGGCGATACCTCATCATCGGTAAAAATGAACACCAAAGGGTGAGGAGTCGGTGAATGGAATGGGAGTCGTGCAGGATTGAGTGAAAAGAGGAAAGTGATGTTCCCATGATGTGGAAAAGATGGTCAGTTTCATGTGTGGAGACTTGTGTTGCAAAGTGCCGCAGTGTGCTCAGCAGTTGTACTTTCGAATTGGATCAGGGCATGTATGATCTGCACTGCGACAAGCGACGCAGCAAGTTTTTGAAACTTATATCACATCACTGTTTCTTTCTTACTGTTCCCTCTGAAGTAAGTGTCCATCTTCGTGATGAATATTTAGCAAATAGCGGAAATTCAACTTCAAGTGAAAATTTCTGAATAATTTGACATTTTCCCTTTAGCTTCTGATGGGTCTGCAAAACGGAAGTTGGTAGTATAACAGTAGACTTACATGATATCTGGAATAAAAAGAACGACTAACTTTTTGTGTGTACGTTATGCAATATTAGTCAGATGCAATACTGGTTTATAGTGTAGTTGCATCATTGGTGGGATCTTCAAGGCTGATCATTGCTTAAAACTAATACTATAGTGATGGTGATGGTGATGGTACCTGTGATTAATTTTAGCAAGAGTGATGCTGATGACGGAAAAATAAATGATGGCCATCTCTGCTCTATCACGGTAATTGTCAATCTCCGTGGAATATTTTTACTCCGTGAAAGACCCGGTAGTAAGGGGAGAGGTTGGCCCAGTTGAAACGATCTTCATGCTGCTGAAGCTCATTCGAAAACTAGGAATAGGGCAGGCCTTTGCTAGAATATAATTCCTGTCAGCCAGTATGTGCATCAAAACGTAGGCTCATTTGTGGCATATTGACTCCATTGGAGACTCTATGACTGTGTGCAGTGGCGGATCCAGAGGGGGGCGCAACCGGCGCACGCCCCCCCCCCCCTTCAATTTTTGTTACTCCCGGAAGTGGCACCAGAAATATTATTCACGTTTACTGAATATGCGCCCCTGGTACTTACAAAGAGATTAAAGGGATAGTATAGTATTGGTGGAGATAAGGATAAGGCACTTAATTCTTTGCGAGATACCAAGAAACCACTTATGAAACAGTACAGAGCATACCATTCAAAGAGGAATTCAAAGTTTATTTGATAAAAATCGGTTTTGGAATGGCTGAGACATCAAAAAACATAGTAGAACAAAGCGATCATAATAAAAGGTGCGTTCCATCTTTCATTCCGATCGCACTGTTTTAGATATCTCGGCCGTTTCAAAACCAATTTTCATCAAATCAATGTTGAATTCCTCTTGGAATTACATACTCGTTCACATTTTTTGAGAGCTTTCTCATTGTCTCACCAAAAACTATTAGAAACCTGAAGTTGGGTCTCAACCAAAACTATACAACCCCTTTAAGTGATAAAGCTATACACAATTAGTTACAGGGGATTCCCGAAAATATCTGAGCCGGGCCAGCCTACCCACTGCGTGGTGTCCACATGCTATCGGGTCTTTCAGAAGAGTGGGCAGAATTTTTTTTTTTTACTAGTGAACAAGTTATTCTGAAGACAGATCTCATCACTTCATAAGCTTAGTTTGTGTGTGATTGAGAAAGTAAAATCATGGAGTGAAATCATTTTCTTGATTGATATTGAAATAATTCTTGTAGTTCTAGGTCATTCTCTCTTGCAAAAAAATGTATTCATGTTTCTAATGTGGCAGTAGATGGTTAGATATTAAAGAGAATTATTATCATTTTTCTCCTGCATCAACCAGTACAAGGAAAACTGTTGATTAATATCTTGTAGATACAGTGTAACACTTGGATGTAATGGGGGTGTGTGTCTGTGTGTTCGTGTGTGTCTGTGTGTTTGTAAATGGTAGAGCGAATCTCACTCCAGGATGTGGATACTAATGAATATGTCTTTCTTTTGAGAGAAAGCATTGAGTGTGCTGCTCACATAACTGTTTAGAATTTTACCAACAAGGTATTAGGGCAAAAGTCCACAATTCGTTGTTGTAGGTATTCTAAAATTATGCTCTTTTATATTATTATTTTTTTTTTTTTTTTTTTTTTTTTGGGGGGGGGGGGTGTTTTCTCATTTTTTTCTTATTTTCATTTTTTTTTCTGACTTTGAGCCAGTATAAATGTGCCCTTGGGTTTCAAGTCTTGCATGTATGCCACATTGCTTAGGATTCGCCACATACTAGACCAGTATCATCGTACATTATGTGTAGTGTGTACCACTGATTGATGAGGTTTACTGACCGAAGAAGGATAGAGTCTTGGTGTACTATGTCTCACAATGATATGTAAACCTCATGCAGGTCATTATGCAAGACATTAGACGGGAAACTACTTCCGTCCAAGAGGGAAAATGTAAGCTGTTTGTAGAATCAAAGGGTTACAAAGGGATTGTTTCACTTGATTTAATTGTGTAAATCTTTGTGAAAGCTTGACAGTTTGGGCATTCATACAAGGGACTGGTCACTGAGATATTGAAAGGAAATTTTATGTTGCAGTGTGTTCTATAGTAAGTGTTTTCCATACAGCAAACAAGTCCTTGAATTTTGAACGATGTAGTGGTACCTTATGAAACAATATCATGTTCTAAGACTAATACAATTTGCATCATAGAGAAATAGACCTTAATAAGAAGAGAAAAAATACAAATGGACATATTGGATTATATGATTTCATTGCTTAATCGTGGTTTATGGCATTACAACTATTTTTTTTTTTATTGCTAGCAGCTCTGCAGCATTTTGATTGTGTTTTTGAGCTGCTAAAATGTTGGACAGGGAAGTTCAATTACACTGCATGTTGTGGTAGGAACTACTTCATTGTATATAATTACATTTAAAAAAAAGTACATACTGTCTTGGAGAAAAGCTATTTTTATTACATGAGTGTACCTCAATTTAGAGCAAGGTTGGGGCTATCCAACCTCAAAGCCGTGAAACAAAACCTTGGAAAGAATGTTGATAGTACCCTAATATGCTGTATCATATACTGCAAAATGTAAATACTTAAAAACTGCATTGATTCAGGATGAAGTACACACAAAGATTAGACATCTTTAAGCTTCAAGGTTTGCTTGTAAGATCTTGGTGTTAGCCAAACTTTATTTGAACTGTATTAGCATATTAAATTCATTTATGAACTTGTGTGCTTCGACTCTGAATTTCAGGTAATGTAAGAAAGCCATACAAACACCATCTCAAAAGGCTGTCATGTTCATTGCTTTTTTTAATCACCTGACTACTTTTTCAGGCAGCTGTGTCGGAGGTGCCAGTGAGCAGCATCTAGTGTTTGAATAATTGTAGTCATTGCATGTTGTCTGTTACAAGGCAATGCCACGTTTTTCGGTGGACCAGCAGAATGATAGATACTTGATCAACATTGGACCTACAATAAAACAGCCCTGGTTGAAAGTGATAATCAGTGATAATCAGTGATAATCAATATCAACTAGTTATGCAAAAAATGACTTCCATACTAAACATGGGAATTTGATAAAACATCGTCCATTCTGTTGGTCTGATTTCACTCTTTTCATTAAAGTCATATGGTGTGGAATTACAAATTGTACATTTTAGATTAGCATAAAAAGTACATGTAGTTTCCCTCAGCATGAAAATGATTGTTTTCCCTTTATTAATATTATGCAAGACAAGGAATGTTTAGTGATATATAGATGGTATACTATAGTGTTCTATTTTCATATTGCTGATGTGATGTAAATCGTGGACATTCTGTGTGAAAATTGACAGTGATATGAAATGACAGGTCTGTGTTTTGTATCTGTGCTTGCTGTGATGTTTTCACTTGTCAATGCTCTGCTCTGTTGCGGGGTCCAAGAATAGATTCCATTATCCCCTGACAAGATTTTCTTTTCCTCTTTGTTATGTAGCGAAGAGTATCAGAACAGTTCAGGAGTATCCAGTATTTGTGACATGTGAAGCTTGTGGGTTTTGGATTAATCTCTCAAATTTGTTTTTAATGATTGCCGCCTGGTTGTTTACAGCTTCAGAGTTTTGTTATGCCTGTGTCATTCATGCAGGCATGATACATGGGTTTATATTTAATTCAGCATAATCGTCAGTGAGTGGGCTATACAATGGATGTACAGCAACACGACTTCAATGTAGTGCAACCTGCCTGTGGTTTTTGAGCTGTGAAATTGTTTTGAGAAAGAACATTATAAACCAACAATCCTTCAGTCTATGAAGCATTCATTTTGTCAGTGTGTCATAACCCTTTTACAACTTTCAAGGAGTTCATTGTAATGCATGCATTGCTCAGTTAAAATGTTTGAACCAAAGTCGACTTGTTTGCATGTTGTTACTACTCTTCTCTGATAGGATATTTGTCAAAGATATGATTACTAAGAAATCATGTCATAATTTCAGGAGATATTTTGCTGATCAGGGATAAAGTATGACAGTGAGATAGATAATGGTTTTAGGGAAGAGCTCCATTAAAGTCGAGGGTTTGCTTAGAAGTCTAATGAAGGTCAGGGGTTAAAGGGATTGTTTACCATTGGGAGCAGTGATTTAAAAAATGTTTTAGTTATCACATACGATGCACACATGTACATGTATGTGTAGGTCAGTTGTATCACAAAACATCCTACCATATACAAATTTTGCAATAAAGCCTAAAATTAAGGAGATACATGTATCACTATACTTCTCAGTAAACCGTAACTGTAGATGGTTTATTCTAGAAACAATTTTATTATAGCTATTGTTCACATTTGATTATATACTAAATAAATGTAACATTTTTACATTGGTTATTTCTCTCCCTGTCTCATATTTTAGAACTATTCTGAAGCACTTAAGCTGGGATTATGTTTCATCTGCAAATGGCAAATAATGCCTTTAAAGTTCAAGTTCACATTTGTGATGTGATGTCATGTCATGCAATAAGTCATTTAATATTTTGTATGATTGGATCAAATTTAGAACATGTAATATATGTAATTAAATAAAGAACATTTAATGTTTAATTCCTCCCACAATACATCTTTCTACAACTGATGCAGTCATTTGACCAACCTATGAAGTATTGGTAAGTCATGATACAAATTCAACTAAAACTTATATGTAGATGCATGGGATTCATTTTGCTGCATCTCTGCAATTATACATGTATATATTATGTCCACAAAGAAGTATCACATATATTTGATAGTAACAACAAAATATCCATTTGTAATGCAAGAGATGCATTTCTTTTTCCACATTGAAATTTTATGTCTGCTCCTGCTACAGTGTGTACCAGTAGGAAAAGTACTGGTGTACTCTAATTTGACTGGATACAAACACTCCTGACATAATATAGTTGATGTTGGTATGGGCTTCTGAAGTTGAGCAATAGCCTGATATCCTGTGTTTAAACACCAATATTGTATTGTTTAGACCTTTAAGAACAACATAATCACAATACGTGTATATGCGTCTCTAGTAACATAAATCACGAGGTACATGTGTATTCCTCATTTATTCCCAAAATGTATATTTTTAGCAATGAAATATGTCAGTTTATTCTGTTGTTGTACTGTGAGAATTCATGTTATTAAATGTATCAAGTGTAAATACTGCTGATGTATCTATTTAAAATGAGGAAAAAAATAACCAGGGATAATGGATATGCATGTCTTGTAGTTTTATTTTGTTAAAATGAAATGAAATATAATGTTAGAGACTGTTTCACCTGAAAGTCGCCATTGAGGACCATTCATGCCGCCAGTGAAAAGTCGAAAGATCAGATAATGTATTTGCAACATTTGGATGAATGTTGCTGGGCAACTTTACTCAATGCCCACTGAAACAGCACCAGAAAAATGGCAGAGCTGAATGCAAGTTTTCTATTGAAATATGCTGTGGCAGTAGGCAGTGCCCTTACCAGAGGGAGATTGCAATTTTATCCCCCCTACCCCCACCCCCAACACTAACAATATGTGAAACTGGCTACCTGGGCTGTCTTCATGTAACACTGGTACAATGTAGTTGAAATTGCTGGTCACAGCTGACTTTCAAACCAAGTGTGCATAAAGGGAAGCAAAAACAAAGAACAAAGTTGTCTTTTGCGTACATTACAATTGAGGGGGTCGGTGCACTATAGTGCTAACCCACACAATAGTCATTTTGAGATAATAACTGTTGAATGTTTGGAAAGTCCATACATTGCACATTAATAAGACATGAATGCATGTATTTTTTACCATTTTATTGGTTGAATTCAAATATGATATTTTCACGGAGGTTAGAGTGAAGGATAAGGATTATGAAAATGCATGTAACTCAATTTTGACAAAAGTGTGGGTTAGCACTATATCGCACCGACCCCCTCAATTTTGCCATTGCAGTGTGAATGTAAAGCTGAAACATCAAGATTTGTGTTGTTGCCATATTTGACACTGAGAATCGGCCTCGGGTTAAGCAGGTAAATTAATACTAACAAGGACCTATGTAAACTTTATTTATGTTTGATATATATGATTTTATATGCCATGATAGCTGCAATCATGGTGGGTTAGATTAGCTTGTTTTGTCTTTATTTTCATGGACCTGAGGGCTTTTCACTGTAAATACAGGAGGAAAGATTGGAAAAAGAAGGAATACCACTTTTTACAGAAAGAAGAAAATGAAAAAACAAAATTCTATTTTAGTCCATTTCTATACAGGGTCCAGAAAAGACAAAAAATAAAAAAAAAATTAAAAATTGAAATTTCATGTATTTCTGGATATATGAGGACAACAAAATCTCATGAAGTATTCGCTGTATCTAGACAGATGTATCTTTTCTGAGAGTTGTGTCAGGTTGATCCTTTCATGCTGCAATGAAAATTTCATAAATTTTATAAATACCTGTATTGTACTGCAGTTTAGTTTTTCATAAGTCCAGGTTGAGAAAATCTTGAAGTTTTGTTTTTTTTCCCAACAGAATTGTAAAGTTAAACTGTTGCTACATTAATGTTTTGCTCTTCATCCATTTTGTCCCAATCTTTCTTTTACATTCCCAACTTCCCAACATGTCTATAAGGAGAGTAAATGCTTCTTGTTAGTATGCTTTAGCCCACGTTTGCTGTTTGGCAATAATGTAAGTTATCAATGATTGTATACCAGGTACAGTAAGCTATGTGTCCATCCGGCATAAATACATGTACAATCTAAATTCCCTTCTTTCAAAATGCTGTCGGCATACTTAATTATGTAGAATTTACTCTTGTCTCAAAGCCCTGGTGTCAATTGTTCCTTCTCTCCCTGTACTTTCCTTCTTTCCTTTTTTTTTCTAAGTCTTGACCTTTAAGAAAGAAAAGAGAACGAATGGCAGGTAGCAAGATGTGTTGAAGATTTTAAGTGTTCCCCTAAACATCATATTTGTGTGAATTTGTTATGCTTACCATTTATGTACATGATTCATTGCAAAATGTTTGTTTTCTTTTGATTCCTTTTGATTACTTTCACTGTGATAAAGACAACAATGAACATACAAGATTCTGCATGGTTGGTACTACGTACCTTTTCATTATGAGTGTAATGCTAAGAATTAGATAGCATTAATACTAGAGATAATGGCATGAGATGTGTGTGGATTAAAGATGTTTGTCGGTATGTTATGCTTGCTTGTATTTATACTTTGAAAAGAATTTGGATTTAAGATTAGAGGCAAAGTATCAAACTTGAATAAATTGACTACAAAACAGAACAAAACCTACCGAGTTCTTGTGTTGTTCGTGACTATGTGGTGTGAACGTGTGACCATTTATGCAGGGTTCACATGTAATACAGTGCACTCCTGTTATAACGAAATTCCGTTTACAACAAAGTAAAATTTAGGGCTGCTGTCCTTATGCTACCAGGTCTTTAAAGGGACTGTACAGTTCTGGTTGAGGCGAGGATTTAGCTTTCAATGTTTTGCGAGATATTCAGAAACCACTCTATGAGATGTCAAAGAGCATGCAATTTTAAAGGGTATCAAAAGTTTATTTGATGAAAATTGATTTTGAAATGGCCGATATCCAAAAACAAGGTGAAACAAAGAGATACTAATAAAAGGCGTGCCCTGTCGCCTTTTATTATTATCACTTTTTTTTTTATATCTCAACCATTTGAAAACCAATTTTCATCAAATAAACATTGAATCCTTCTTAAAATTACATGCTCTTTCATATTTCATAAGGGGTTTCTCATTATCTCACCTAGGAATGTTATAAACCTGAATCTCCACCTCAACCAGTACTGTACAGTCCCTTTAAAGGAAACCAAAACCCAAAGAGCAATGTGCATTGAATGAAAGCAGCATCGTTAGTAGAACACATCATAAAAAGTTTGATAAAAATAGGACAATCAAAGCAAAAGTTATGAATTTTTTAAGTTTTGGTGTTGGAACCGCTGGGTAAGAAGACTACACGTACTTGAGTTTATGACATCATGTGTGGACAATAATATAAAGAAAAAATAAAGAAAATTCAACATGCTTTCACTTTTTTAGCGTAATGAAAGAGCACTTGACTAATCACTTTCAAAAAGCTTAGGGAATATTAGTACCCTTAACATATGTCAGTATCAAGTTAATGAAAACTGAATTTTTGTAAAACTCTCTTTATATTTTCTATAATGTAGTTCACACGACGTCATGAACTCTAGTAGTCTCCTTATCCAGTGGTTCCAACACCAAAACTTTAAAATATAATAACTTTTGCATTGATTTTCCGATTTTCCTCAAACTTTCTATGTGTTCTACTTACGTTGCTGCTTTCACTCAATCCACATTGCTCTTTGGGTTTGGGTTTCCATTAACTGCAAAGAGGTATCAATGTAAATCTAAAATCACTCTTGTAGATCTCTTCCACTACAGAATCCCAAGTCATAATTGTAGTATTGCTCAACATGTAGGATAAAATCCATTTTTTCTTGGGGGGGGGGGGGGGGGGGTTCCTGGGGAGCATTTCATCCAAGATGCAAGGATTCAGTGAATTAAAACAGTTGTCTGTGACTGCCATGTTTCATGATATGCTGGCCAAATCATGTAACAAATCTTGAGATCATTTAGGATATACAGTGTACAAGTGTACTTCAGTAAATGTCAAGTCATAAGGGTGGAAGAGAAGATTTAATAAGCTCCATTTGTCTGCAGCGTACTATTAAAGTAGATTCTTTCTTGGAAGATTGTGGTTCCAAAAAGGACCCATTCATTCCACCACATTTGTCGGACAAAGATTGTGTGGGGTGCAATGCTGACCAATGACACTAGAGAATCTCACATTACAAACCATCAGAGAAGACAACAAAAGACTGATGTAAAGCAAGAAATTTTTGTGGCATGAAATGTTTGCGAATAGGAGCTGATGGCATTTATTCCTGTATGAAATTTTCATGAACTGCCACTGGCATTCAATGGATAGTGTAAACAAGAGCTTCCATGTGTATTTCTATTTCCGCGAATCTTGGCTCGCATGAAATTTGTGAAATTAAAATGTATGCAAAAACTTTGGGTTTTACAGTACCTTTGAGATACCAAGTGTTCAGAATACACGCGTGGCATGTTAACATTTGTATTCAGTAAAATTTCATACAGCTTTCACCTATGTATGAGCATGCATATACATGTAAATCATTTTCTGTATTGATCGATTCTGTGACGCGCTATGTGTATTTTTGGCATGGGCAGCGCCATTACGCGGTGTCTCAGCCGACCCCCCCCCCCCCCCTCTCCCCCACCCCCTTCCGTGCACGGAATGAAAAACTGATGCATGGTTGTTTCAGCCGATGGGCGTGTCGTACTGAGTGCACGAACGCTTGATTAGTGCACGAACCTTTGTTACAAGTGCGCGATAAACATGTTGCCCGGGGGGTGGGGGAGAGGAGGGGGGGTCGGCTGGGACACCGCAAAATGAGCTCATGGCTGCGCCCAGTGCCACAAATTGTCTGCTGCCCTCAACGAACCCGAATCAGTCAATAAACAGATTGTAAATCTAATGTCAACTTCACTAACGACAGCAAGGCGCAATGACACATAAATGTACATATATATGATACACACATACATGTATACAGGACACACATATACAGGCGAAACTCATTACACGAGACTGGTAGTCAGGGCCATGAAAATTTTTTCATTATGAAAATATGTAAAAAACAAAGCAAAACATAAAGAAAAAAGAGTTTTGCCGATGAAATCCCTCTGTGCTAATAATGTCTTATGGCATTTATGTCCATCATATCAGGGTTTGCCTGTATATATGTGTGTGTGTGTATACATGTGTAATGATAGAACACATCCAAACATACACTTCAACGCAATACAGCATGTTATGAATAAGTTTAACAATATCTTTATTTCAATAAACTATAGACAACTCTATGTATAAAATTGCAATTGGTCTGAAAACAACTCAAACAGTGTGTAATTTCACACTCCAGTTTTAAATTCTTTAGAGAGTTACACAGAGAAAGTGGGGTGCCAATGAAAGCCAGTTAGGTTTTTTTGTTTTGTTTTGCTTTTTATTTTTGATTGAACATTTCCTGTATGTCCATGCATATATATATACAGTGCACTCCCGTTACAACGAAATGCTCGGGACGGGCAGTTTTCTTTCGTTATAACGAAATTTCGTTAAAACCGAACAAATACAATATATAACGAAAACAAGGAAACCACGTATATATCATATTCTGTTTGCTGAATACTTATCATACACTGGAAAGCTATGTGAAATGTGATGGGATAACTGTATTACAATGATAAACGCAAGTTCCCCTCAGAAACTGTGCGTGACACAAGGAGCGAACACACAGTGGTGTGAAGTGTTCACCCATACAGAGACGCTATAAATGCTTGTTCCGCTACGTATTTTCGAAAGCAATTCGCATTTCGTTATAACGGAGCACATTTCTTTTGTTTTTCTTTGTCTGTGGCACTCGGAAAAGACTTCGTTATAACGGAAATTTCGCTATAACCGTGTTCGTTATAAGCGAATTTTGTACCATAGACTGTAATGGTGATAATTTTGGGACCAGAAGATTTACTTCGTTATAACGAAATTTCGTTATAACCGTGTTCGTTGTAACGGGAGTGCACTGTACTCATTATGTAATCCAACCCATCAAGGTCCAAATTCACTGGAAAGAACATGTCCTAGTTTCTTCATCTTCCCTGTGAAAAAAAAAAGCAAGAGAAAGATGACTAAAAATGGGTTCAAGTTGTACAGACCTCTTCAAACATACTTTGTACTTCTCTGAATACCAAGTGTGAATAATTTTCACATACTTTTATTATGTGTACTTTGTACACAGGTAGTCATTACCTGTATGCAGGTCTGCCAACATTCCCACATCCAATCAGGGAGATTCCACACAGCAATCAGGGAGATATCTGTGTGTTTCATGCATTTCAATGAGCAAATAATTTCCAAATCAGGGAGATTTTAATATTCAGACTTGAACAGATTTTGACATTTTCGGGGAGACTCCTGCAGAATCAGGGAGACTGGGCAGCTTTGTACGAGGAAGACATTTGGGATATATTTTCTTGTGAGGGCATGATAAGATAGAATGTGATTTCTAGGTAGCCTCCTGCAGAATCAGGAATATTTGACAGCTCTGTAATTATCAGCAAAATATGAGCATCTCGACACATTAACAGGCTTCATTATGAATAAAAAATCTAAGAGAGTTGTTGCAACAGCTAATGGCAAGATATTGAATGATTTGCCTTCACATATCAATCTCACTTTAACCAAGGCACCTTGATTACCTACTATGACTGAAATCTTAAAGACTGTTTATGAAGGACAAATTTCTGAAATATCATGCTGATCTGTACAAGTCTGTTTAGTTATAAACTGCTCTGTGATACTTAATCCCAATGCCACAACCTGATTTGTATTCGTGAGTCATCAAATGACTGCAATGGGAAAATGTAAAACCCAAAGCCTCATATAAAGACATCCCAACAAATGGACAGACACCTGAAAAATTTGACATATGGGATTACCAAAACCATAATGCCCCAGGCACCCCTGGTGTGTGAAAAAAGAAGAAGAAGTAATCCAACAATAATAGCTGAATAGCAGTCCTTGAATGCACACATCTGCAACACGAAGTGAAGTTGTTTGCAATATTGCCCTTTTCCTGTCATAAGTAGAGACGTCTGAGCTGAAAAGGCGCTGTAATCATCTGACATTGAGGGCACAGCTTTTTACAGGCCTGCATGGTAAGAAAAGTTGACACATACGGAAAGAATGAAACACTGCAACTTGTTTGAAGGTCAGGTATCCAACTCATGGGCAATTCTCAATTTGTTCACTTTGTAATGTTTCATGAAAGTTGAATATACTATACCGTATGTCCCCCCCCCCAAAAAAAAAAAACAAAAAAACAAGGCAAGTGCCGTAATGTGTCTCGCCCACAAACGTACAACACCTTTTTTTTTGTTGTTCACAAATGGACCTACGGATCAAAAGTTAGGAGTCATAATTAAATGCACAGTACATTGGGCCCTAAAAGTTCATTGACCCCTGCCTGTGACCTTTGACCTTGTGGTGACCATCAACTCCCCAAGGTACATCTACCATCCAAGTTTGGTCACAAATACACTTACGGATCAAAAGTTAAGGCCCATAATCAAAACGCGCCCTCAAAACTTAACATTGGGCCCTAAAAGTTCATTGACCCCTGCCTGTGACCTTTAACCTTGAGGTGACCTTCATACTTGGTGAAAGGTAAAACTTTGTATGACCACTCTTCCCTCCAAGTTTGATTCAAATTGAAACCCAGAGTACAGAGTTATTCAAGTTTTTATAGCGTTACGGACAGACGACGGACGGACGGATGACGGACGGACAGACGCCGCAGGCGATCCCTTAGTCTCCCCTCACCTCCCGTGGGCTCGACAAAAATTACAACGGGACCCTCTGCAATGATATCTTTAGAAATAGTGAATCAATCTAAACACAAATTCAGGGTATGAAACTATAACTCATTACCCACATTTTAAAGAAAACTCCATTCGATTTGCCTCAGTGGTCAAGGAGAAATGATGAATTTTGTAGAGGATGTCAGGAATCTCTTCCCTCCAAGTTCTGTCTATTGTTTTCACACACAAGAGCATCAAAGTGCTAAACTTGGAAGAATCAGACTCGTGACATACTTTACAACGATCCACATTTCTCTGTGACTGCTTAACCAAATTGAATGGGGTTTTCTGAAAAATTGAGCTAAAATGTTATATTTTAAGACCCTGAAGTAGCATTTAGACAATTTAATCATATTGAGTTTATCAATGCAAAAATCTGATTGTAATTTTTTGGGGGACATACTGTATATTATAACAAGCAGATTAACTCTCCAACTAAAGAGTCCTGGATTATAAAATCAATCACTTCATTACCATGCTCAAACCCATCATGGAGCTTTGATATGTCAGATAAATCTGCCACTCAATAACTTGTCAAAGATTACTGCTAAACTTGCACATAAATTGCCACTCGTATCTTTCTCGGGATGACAACGATATTTACTTTGTAATAATTTTGTATCATTTGGATGTGGAAAAATCAAATGAATTTAAATCACATTAAAAAGTCTATAGGTGCATCTATTTCCTCTTCCAGATATAAATGAAATAACTTACCACCCTTTCTTCAAAATATTCTGTTTCTTAATGGTTTCAAAAGCACATAATAAAGTTCATCTAAATGAGTTCTTTTCTTCCCGTTACTGATTGTGCATAAATGTAACTTTTATCAATGTTACACACTCTCTATGCTTGTCATTTTTGTGTTTGTGTTTTATGTCTTTAACATGACAGATTTTGTACCTCCTTAAGATCTTTCTGTTGATCCCCATTCACATGTATATTTGTAGTTTCATGTTTCTTTGTGATCTAATATATTTTCTACAATGAATAAACTAAAACTGAAACTGAAATGAGACTTACCAGTGTAGCCAGCCAACATTCCTCACAATGTACATGCCAGCACTGGATGGATACTAAAGGTCTTGTGTAGGCCCCCATGCAGATTTGACAGGTCACACGGTTCTTGCCCCCCTCACCAACCTCAGCCTCTAGTTCCTCTACTCTGGCTTTCAAACTCTCAATCACCATCTGTACTCCGCTGCTGGGCAGACCAACCAGCCGAGCAGACGACTTGCTCCCTTCCAGTTCAGGTTCAGTCTCATCCCCATTATCTGCAGTGGTGCCGTTTCCAAGGCAACCCTCGATAAGAAGGTTGTCGTTGACGTGATCTTCGTAGCCAACATCGCCTGTGTCCATCGATGTTCTTGACGATGATCTGGCAAGGACGTCTTCCTCTGAGTACTGCTGAGGACCAAATTCTTCCGTCTCATCTCCATCGACATCGAGGTCATCATCGTCACCGTCTGGATTAGACTCTGGCTTGGTGGAGACAGTATGGTAGCCCATCCCTGAAAAAAAAAAATCAACAACAAACACATAAAGCATCTCAACATATGTGCCAGGTAGTATGTTTCAGGCAAAAAAAAATGCACAGATACCTTGGTACTCAAACTGATGATCACATTTTTATTTCATGATTTTTTGAAGGTGGAGTAAAAGAAATAGATTGTACTTATGGTATGCATTGTAAAAAACATATATTCTTACCCTGATACATTCTAACAAAGTCTTCATCAACACATAAGATTAAATGTGTTTCAACAGTCAAAGTCCCACATGACATTTAACGTGGACAAACTGGAATTTGTAAGTAGGATTTTGTTGGCCAGTGATTTATGCAGAGAAAGAGCAGAGAATTATCAATCACATGTTACCTTGGTAACCACCTCTCACTAAACTAACAGGTCTTATCCTGGTTTGCCCCGCCCACTCGTATGTCTCGACACCCTCCAGGCTCTCCTCCTCTCTCATCATCGTGGTCCTCCAGAGGAGATCTGCTGATATGGCCCCGCCCCATCTCCCTCCACATCTACTGGGTCTCCAGTCCCACTATTGGCTCCCGACGTCGACGCAACGGGATAGGTGCTCAGACAGTTCTCAACATGGCGATTTCGCTCCACTTCCGATCCTGTGTTCATTTAATGAAGAGGTTTTGGGTGTGACCAAGAGCTTGAGATGGCAGCCTTTTCTTCAACATAATACATTCTTCTAAAGTATGCAAAAGTTGACTCGGACTGTAAACTTCAACCCCTGACCTTCATTCTATTGCGCCATGATATAGCGTAATGAAGTGCTTTGGAAGTTTTTATTCACATTTCTTGCCTATAGACAGGCAGATAAAGTGATCATCACAAAACACACCATTCTTGCAGATGTAAGTCCTGTATTCCAACTTCGTTATCAATCCTGATGATGACTACAATTGCTTACACAACTTTGGGAGTTTTTTTTTTTCTTCTGCAGATCTAGAGCATTTATAACCAAAACATTGTGTACTGTTACTTTTTACTTTATTCCCTAGATGTCAACTTGAAGATGGTGCCAAAAAACACTTTCAAGAGATCAATTTTTTTTTTATTTCCTGAATATCTAATGTTCTTCCTCATTAACCCTATTCTAACTGGGCTATTTGAGACTACTGAGGGGGGGTCAATTTGACCCCCCCTTCAGATCTCGGCCGCAATCGCGCGATCGCCGCGAAATTTTGCCTGAAGATAGAGCTGGATGTGAACTACAAGATTACATGGTCATACAATAGAAAAATATTGCTTTCTATTTTTAATAAATTAATTATGCAAATTTGTGCATGAAATCATATTTTCACCTTTAACTCCATTAAGAAGACTGTTGCTAAATTTTTGTGTCAGAATGACACATCAAACAATTTTCGTGTAAAAAAATAGCACAATCAAAATTTTCTTTTGTTTTCTATTGTTTTGTTAATTTCTTATGTATTTTATTGTTTTATCCACCTTTTGTTTTCTATGTTTTTTTGCCAAAATTTGTTGCAGGCACTTGGCTTATCTACACTAGAATGATTAATTTCAATGGTGTTGAAATAATCTTATTTATATCAAAAAAAAAACACAATTTCATTGGATTTGCACACGATATCATGAATTTGAACTGTTTTTGGGTTGACATGCATTACAAAACATTACGTAACTTAGAATGGTGTACCTGAATATCTAATGTTCTCTCGCTCAAATTAATGAGGGGGGGTCAATTCAGATGCTTCAATCACGAATGTAGAGGAAAGATGATCTGTTTATCTAATAAATAAGGAGAGATAATAAAAAAGCTGGAACCATTCACAAGAGAGTGAGAGAGAGAAGTACTGTAAAAGTGGAAACTTTTTTTCTTCCATTTTGCTTTACCAGAAATTAGTGCAAAAAAATAACAGCAAGCGAATGTTCTTGCTTGTTATATGAAACAATATTTTATGTTTTCATTCCGGAAAATTCATCCTACCAGGCCGAATGTGAAAAATTACTCAAACAAAAACTTCCACTTTTCCAGTACTATCACTAATCTGCGGACTCCCGCTATAACGAAGTCCTCGGGACCGGCAGTTTTCTTTCGTTACATCGAAATTTTGTTATGAACGAACAAATAAAAAATAAAAAGCAAAGAGCGGATAATGTTGCGAGCTGAGTTTTTACTTTGTTGTAATCGACATTTTGTTATAACCATGTTCGCTATAACAGGAGTGCACTGTATTCCATTTACATGTACCTAAAAGAGGAGAGAAACAAACAGGGCAGAGCATTGTTTCAGGCTTCACAGCAGGGTTGTGTAAGAGTTCCTTCCTCCTCTCCCGTGCTTGCCTGTTGCCTCTGACCTCTAGCAATGATAGGTTGCCGTCAAGGCACGTTGCCCCGTCTGAGTCACTTTCACTGGAGGAATCATCACTGTCTCTCTCAGCTCTCCTCCGTTTGTTCCTCACATGCGCTTTCCTCTTCTCCCTGTCCTGCTCTCGTCTCTTCTGCAGGGAGTATGAAGCCTGGGCATCCCTAGCGACCCTGCCCTTAGCAACCACTTGGTCCAACTGCTGCACCTCGTATTTCAAATGTTGCTCCAGTTCACCAGATCTCACCGTGATCCCGCAGATGGGGCATATCTGTTGGCTTGACGACCGCCTCCTGGTGGAAGATCGTCCCACCTTCCCTCTGGTCTCCAGTGAAGAACTCGGTCCTGGTGATACTGTGTCTTCATCTCCATTCTCACATGACGCCGCTTCACATGTTAAGGGCTTCATGATGGATTCTCTGGACCGACGGCTTCGTCTCCTCTCTGGACATGTCATCAGGGCATTTTCATTACCTTCCATTTGCCTTCAACCTTTAATGTAAAATGAACAAATGAGAAAAGCTGCAGTCAGTTATCAAAATAAAAGAATTTCATTATGACAGTCGACCAAAGCACATGCTGCTCATTCTCTTCTAGACTTTATCTCTCATTAATTTCTTTTCACAATTTCAGGGCTGCCAACTCTCATGCATTGAGCACGAGACTCACGCATTTTGGTCCTTTCTCGCTCTAAAACTTTATTTCATTTGCATGCATTTCTATTGATCTCACTCATTTTGACTCCTAAATTATAGCATTGGCCTATGGGAGTCTCACTCTCAACTAGTTTCCCGTGTTGGCAACCCTGCTATTTCATCTTGCTAGGGCAAAAAGCAGTCTAGCCCTCTTCCTGTATCTGTCTTTTGTTACGTAATATGCCATGTAAACATATGAATATGAATAATAATGAACTTCAACAAGTTCATCTACGGTCTTTGATAATAGATAACAATACTATGCCATGTACACTATACTTTTGTAAGGGCAACACAATGACACTTGATTAATTTACTTTCTTTGAAAAAATTATTTAGTTAAATTACTGGCTACAGGTCCTGAAGGCAAAACTGTAACTATTAATCCCTATAAAATCCTAACCCCAAGTGTATTATCATTCTAATTCCTTGCTCATTTGAACAGGAAATTTTTTCCAAGCATTTATTTCAAATTTCCTATCCTAGCAACTTGCACACAATTGTAGCAATATCAAATATACTGTACTAAAGGATGTCATGAGCATAATCATTATCAATAATATATACGGTATACCGGTATATCTTTTTCTTTTTGGTGATGTTATCCCATGTTTTATGCATTCAAAAAACAACAACAATCAAAAACTCAAAAAAGGAAGTACAGCTCAATCACAGTTTCAACAAATGAAGTGATAGCAGAAATACTAAATAGACCTAGTCTAGTCCTGAAAATAGAAATGACAAAGTATGCATTTGCTATCAACCTCCCCGGCCAGGCCATGTAGTAAATTTACAGTGGACCAGGGAGATGAGACTCATCTCCCCGAGTAGACACAGCTTCTCATCATCTTCTGTTGCTGTCTTTGTTGATTAATGATAAAGTCGAGACGAGAAATCAGTAACGTTTTACTTCTTCTTCAATAGTGCCTACAAGTAGCCCTGCCTAGCCTACGAACTACATACTACAGATATCAGACAGAGGGGTTGTTGGAACCAGAGACGCTGGGTCGACAATGGAAGTAGTCAAAATTCACGTAAATTACCAAATTTATGCTCACAAAACTGGCAAAATATGTCCTGCATATCCAACAAATGTCCCATCGGAAGCCATCCATCACCTGAATAAACACATCTTACGCTGGATGATATGTGATTTTAGTGGATTTTTAATCTACTCTTCTGACAGCAAATTATGTTTGATAATCGCCGCTGCAATTTGTATTTACAAGTTTTAGCCTAAGCACCAGGCTTATGGATGAATAAACAAAGCATAAAAAAATAATATAGTCAACTAAATTAATTTTAAAAGCACAAAAGAGATATAACACAATGAAATACTCGAAATTAAAATAGAATACGCAGAATATAGCGATTGTGATTATTTTTAGTGCATAAATCTATTCGGATAACATCCATATCCACATATCAGTTTTGAGACTAGACTATTCATGAAAAAAAAAAAACATGCATGCGTCTACTCTAGCTAGGAAAGAGAAACATCGGAGTCTGCTTTTATGAGAACAAACTTTGGATAGAGATATGGCTTCCAGTGACTCTCCAGAGAACAGCAGAAAACGTACTGTTGAAGACGATGAACAAGATGAAGAGTGGATTGGACCTATGCCTGCAGAAGCTTCTAAACCCAAGAAAAAGAAGTGTAAGTTTTCCTCACGTTTCACCGACCGACCCGCCCGCGTAAGTTCGAGGCCCTCTTGTTACTTCAACTGCCCCCGAACTGCCCGCAAAGAAGAGTGCTAGCCGAAGCTAGCCCGCAGCCAGCTCCGCTGCTGCTACATAAACCACGGATCTAGCTAGCCTAGTAGGCCAGGGCGGCGGCGTGAAGTGGGATTCAAAATTAGCAGCTCTTTTGTTGCCCCTGTTTACCATATTGGGAGAAGTGATTACAAGAATGTGCCCAAAAATGTTTTAATTGTCACATTTGATGTAGATCTATATACTCTATTGACTATGTTATGTATCGTTCGTTCAGCTGTAAATTTTATCCCAAAAAACACTTGATAATGATGTTTCTCAACTAAATTAAAATTAAAAAAGAGATCTAGCCTTGTGAAATTGTGTAGATTTCTAGTGCAGTAGGAAATCGGCTAGAAGTAGAATAAATTTACTGAACGTACCCTGTAGGCTACTGCATCACTGTCACTATCCCTATAAAGTGAATTTTAATACATTAACTGCCAACCTTGAGTGAAAGTTTGGCGTGAGACACTATCGAGGGAGCGGAGCGACCTCGCTGGCTAGCACCTGGCGGCCTGCTGTGCGGCCGTACGTACGTACGTACGTACTACGTACACTGTCAGTGTATGTAAAGCGATGTAAAGCACACGTCATAGCCATACAATATGTACTGTAATTTGCCAAAAGTACACGCTACGCTCACGTGGTATAGGTAGAAGCCAATCGTAATCCAATAGCTCGTCTTTGCGCGCGAACCGAAAACGATTATTATTGGTTAAGCTTTACACCCGCGTTGGAAAATCTCGACATTTTGGGCTTGGGCATATCGATATTCGGAATATCAGAGAATTTAGAGATATATTTATTTTTGTAGTCATGTACAGTCCATTTAGGGGGTTTAGCGTGAGATTTCGTTTATCAGAGTGAGACAGTCAAAATTGGTTGAATTGCGTGAGTCTCACGCTCAATGCGTGAGAGTTGGCAGCCCTGCATTAACATTTCAGGTTTCTCTGGGACTGCTTAATTACCAGGTACTTCGAGACAGTACACGACCGATGGCAATGAATGGGGGTGGGGGTCCTTGTCCTCCCATGGAAGGGAGGTTGCATTTTTGTTTTTGTTTTTCATTTGGGTTATTGTGCAAATAGTGTCAGCCTATGTTAGAATATGCTGACAGCATTACCATTTAGGTGCTAAATGTACTTTTTTACTTACATACCGGTAGAGTCTATAGTATAAAGGTTTGCAATTCTCATCTGTTTGTGACATGGAAAGTACCTTGTATGTGTTTCTGAAAGACATTGAGCATTTTCCCAAAAGTTTTCTTCAAGGATAAGTGCGAGTCTTGATATGTAAAAAAAGGAAAAAAAAGAATGTAGAACTGACATGACTTGTTGAATAGAATGTGATAAAATTTTATATTATAGACCTCCAGATAATTTATCTAAATAGCTGTAAATTACTGTAATTTGTATGAAATAGGCATGTACTGTGTAGGTAGCCAACATCAGCTTGCAGGTGTGAGAAAATGTCTGCTGGGTGAGTGAGCTTGAGATGGCCAGGTTGATGCCTCAGGACGTGAGACTTGGTACATTGGAGGTCTGTTGAAATTTAAATAGTCTCACTCTCGATTTACTAGACTAGATCAGAAATATCACTGTTTAAGTGCCATGATTTAGACAATACTCGTCACAGCCCAGTGTGTAACTGTTACATGTGCCTTCTCCATTTCTGTTTGTTCTGTTTTAACTTTACGTTCTGAATTTTTTTAATCTTATTTTCTGAGTCAAACTGTCCAACTATGTACTACTAGTAGAGTAGAATTTTGAAATGTTGATGTACATGTATGTAGATCTACACCTATGTCTGATTTTTAGTATGTTATTCACTCCCTTGCACGGGATTAAGAATACAGTTTCAACTTGACCTAGAAATATCTAGTTAGACTCTGGTATTTAGTATGTTCTGCTTCTAGACTATAAGGATTAATAAATCTACTTGCAGCATACATGTAGATGCTTCGTATTTGTCTCACTGTTTATCATGAGTCAACTGAATTGCATCATTAACAGCTTCCAGAAACAGTTTCTCCAGGCACACAAATGTGCTGCATATCATCTCCAAGGTAGGATATCACTGGGTTTCCTTTTGAAAAGAACTAATTATGTCTCTGTTCTCATTGTCTCACAAGTCATGATATGTTTGCTTGTCTGTTTTTTCACAGTTTTGGAGTTTGAGGATGTGTACCTTGCCAACATGCCATCTGCTGAACTGTACGAAAAGAGTTTCATGCATCGAGATGTAATAACACACGTAGCAGCCACCAAGTAAGAAAAAGGCTTCCTGTTTCTGCTTTACAAAGCTGAAAACTCATGTCTCAATATTTTTGTCTGCATACAAGTCTCTTCTGTGACATACAATATCTCTTTCATTTTCCCATCAGTAAAAGAGTATAAAGCAGCAGATTGTCCTTCAATAGCTTTATAAATCGATTGATAAGTAAAGATGATGCATAAGGTACATGCTGTTTTTCCGTTAAAAAATAACAAAAGAGAGAAAATGCTGTTGACATACTGTACATATTGCAAGAAATGAAAATTAAATGTAAAGATAATGAACATTTGTGAAATACAGTAACCTTCCATTTTCTTTTCAATTTTTTCATCAGCTCTATCCCAACAAAATTATCTGACATGAAAAGATTTGCTTGGATGCTGCTGCTAACACATCAGATTATCAATGAGAGAAGAACATTCTGATACCTCTAGTTTTTACTCTATGACTTCAGAGCAAACAATTACAACATGAAATCACAACTTGATTCATTTGTCCACTTTGTTCTTCTGTGCTTGTGTATTTCCTCATCTAATAGGACAGAGTTCATAATCACAGCCAGCTGCGATGGCCACGTCAAGTTCTGGAAGAAGCAGGAAGGAGGAATCGAATTTGTCAAACACTTCAGAGCACACCTGGGTACAACCTATAGTAATAGCAGTAGTAGTAGTAGTAATGATAATGATAATAATAGTAATTATTATTATTATTAATAGATACATGTAAAGTGAGAGAGTCCACATGGTCAAGATTACTCACTGATTTCTATTGAGCTATTCCCATTACACAAGTCAGAAGTTGCTATAATCTTCATGGTATTGTTGAGATCTAGATATTAAAAGTGCAATCTTGATTTCATATCAGCAACTTGTCATTACATATTTCTGATTTCATGCCATGTGACATATATGCACAAGATACCAAACTTTGTTTGGGGGGGGGGGGGGAAAGTAGGGGAGATAGAATACAATTAAGAGATATTTTCTTATTTTTCAGCCAAGTATAAAGGGGAAAGTCGTATCTATTTTATTTCATGCTTAAGTTCATAGCAAACTATGAAGGAAGAATGCTCCCTATTCAAGTTGAAGCAGAAACTGCATAAATGCAGCGCAATATAAGCAAGGTATCATGGAACATGTCTACACATGAATACATGTACTTAGTGGCCATTTATATAACAGTCATCATTACACAGGGACATCAATAAAAGGTGTCAGGCTACCATGATAGAATGTAGTAAATATATCCTGTTCACTTTGAATAGATCTACAAATTGTAGCTGTGGTATCTCATTTATAGCAATCTTTTTTTTATCTCCTTTTTGCAGGAAAAGTTCAGGACTTGTCCGTGAGCAGTGATGGAGCATATTTGTGTACAATATCAGATGACAAATCAGCCAAAATATTTGATGTGACAAACTTTGGTGAGTACAGCTGTGGCCATGAGGAAGATGATAGATACAGATCAGAGGGATGAGAGTCATAATCACTCTGAGCTATAGTAAATTAAAGGGATGGTATAGTATTGGTCGAGATGAGGATTCAGCTTTTAAATCTTTTGCGAGAAACATAAAAACCTCTTGATGATATGTCAAAGAGTATACAATTGTAATAGGAATTCAAAGTTTATTTGATGAAAATTGATTTTGAAAAGGTTGAGATATCTAGAAACAAAGTATAAAAACAAAGCGATCCAAATAAAAAGCGGGTCCCACCTTTTATTATGATCACTTTGTTATGGATATCTCAGTCATTTCAAAACCAATTTTCATCATAACAAAAAACTTTGAGTTCCACTAGAATTATATGCTCTTTCATATTTCATAAGAGGGTTCTCATTATCTAAAAAGAAAAAAAAAATCATTACAAAAAAAGAAAATGTTGCGAACCTGAAGACCCATTTCAACCAAGACTGTACCAGCCCTTTAAACTTCAGATTCTATGCCTGTAGTCCTTCAAGAGTTTACTCGCTAATGCAATGGAATCATCACAGTAGATTATCTCAAAGAAAAATTTGTTGAAGTGATGATGGGCATTGTGTACAGTATTTTGTAATTTACCTGAAGGATTGTTGAAATGTACAGCAGTGGCTTTGTATTGGCTTATAAAATGTAAGCGTCTCATCAAGCCAAGAGGCATCCACCAAATATTGCATACAAACACTGTTGAACCTTTACATGCCTGTGCATGCAGCATTGATTTGTCATGCTACTACACGATTATGTGATCGTAATCATACAACTGTACTCTCCCGTCCTCATGCTAATAGTGCAACCTCAATTTCAAGTACCCACTGCCCTTTGACTGTCACTACAAAGTGTGTTTTCCTTCTTTACATTCCCCGGATGTCACTTCCATCCTCCAACTTTTCTAGGATCTTCTTTCATCAACCAACAGTCAAAACGAGGACTACATATATGTGCATACAGTTTTACTGCCAACCTCTCTTCTTGACTATATAATCCTCATGCAAATTTTAGCAACTCACTCAATGTAGGCACAGTCCCTCATGAAAACTAAAATGATACAAAAGGGAAGAGGGGATGAGTTTGTAATCCTCAGTGATTGGTCATTTTAAAGCATCTGTACTGAATGGCAAAGAAAGAATGCTACTAGATGCATTAAGTACCAAAAAAAACTGTATGCATAGGTATTTAGTGAGTCGCATAATATTGTGAATCCGGACTTTCCACCAATTTCTCACAAGATTAAATTTGCAAGCATAGAGTAGAGATATGAAAGGAAATGCATGCCATATACATACAGTGTATAATTATGTCAAGATCAGAGTTGATAAATTTGCATGTTGTCTTATTCGGGAAGAGCACACTTTTGAAAAATTAACAAAATAAAAAATGTGACAGTTGATATTTGAGATTTGCCACCACTTTGTACTAATTCCAACTTTTCCCATGATATTTGTGGGATGATGTGTAGTCTACAAGTATATTAATTTGCAAACATTGTACTGCAAAATTCATGAAGGGATGCCAGGTATGATGTGCAAAAATATGCCTAATTATTTGTACACACATATGAAAGTGAATAAATCTGATCAAATTAAATTGAAGTTGGTTGATTCTTTACATTCATTTTCTCTGAGTCCTTGGACAGGTCGTAATCTCTGACAACTCTTTCCATTGTGGCATTCTCTTTTTCCCGTTGATTAGATATGATCAACATGATGAAGCTCAGTTTTGTCCCTGGACGCTGTGAATGGACCTACAGGGCAGGTGATGCCATCCCAGCCTTAGCCATGTAAGAAGCTTTTAATAAGATTCTGTACCTTCTCAAAGTAAAACAAGGCAAAACAACATGACCACTGGTCCTTTAGACTAAGAATTTCCAAAGATGTACTCAATCTAAAGTGCTCTTCCATAATAACAAAATTTCAGTTACATTGGAGTAAAATCAGGCCCCAATATTATCCACTTTATGTTTTTTGTCGAGCCCACTGGAGGTGTGGGGAGACTAAGGGATCGCCTGCGGCGTCTGTCCGTCCGTTGTCCGTCCGTTGTCTGTCCGTAACGCTACAAAAACTTGAATAACTCTCTACTGAGGATTTCAATTTCAATCAAACTTGGAGGGAATAGTGGTTATACAAAGTTACACATTTTACCAAACATGAAGGGCACCTCAAGGTCAAAGGTCACAGGCAGAGGTCAATGAACTGTAGGGCCCAATGTTAAGTTTTTAGGGCGTGTTTCGTTTATGGCTCGTAACTTTTGATGTATCTGTCTGTTTGTGACCAAACTTAGATGGTAGATGGCCCTTGGGAAGTTGAAGGTTACCACAAGGTCAAAGGTCACAGACAGGGGTCAACAATCTTTTAGGGCCCAATGTTAAGTTTTTATGGCACATTTTGATTATGGCTCATAACTTTTGATCCCATTGTCCGTTTGTGACCAAACTTGGATGGTAGATGTCCCTTGGGGAGGTGAAGGTCATCACAAGGTCAAAGGTCACAGACAGGGGTCAACAAACTTTTAGGGCCCAATGTTAATTTTTTATGGCGCGTTTCGATTGTGGCTCATAACTTTTGATCCCTATGTCCATTTGTGACCAAACTTGGATGGTAAATGTCCCTTGGGGAGTTGAAGGTCACCACAAGGTCAAAGGTCGTGACGAGTCAATGAACTTCTGGGAGTTAGAAAAATATTAATTTCTTGTACGCGAATGGGCGAGACACAATTTGGCACTTGCCTTGTACTGTTTATTTGTTCATTAATAATGAAATTTCAATATAACAAAAGAAAACTGCTAGTCCCCAGGACTTTGTTACATCAGGAGTCAACTGTTGTACAAAGACATGCACATACATCCACACGCAACAATTCCAAACATATTTTTTACATTGTGTGAAATAAATAAAGAGTATGAAAATATTAGGGAGCAGCTTGAACGCACCACTGGCTGGTCACAAATGCAGCTGTTATCTTGAAGCACTGTGTATCAGTGTTTCCTTTGGAGTATAAAAAGGGGATGTAAGTAATTTCTGAGTATGTTTCATCAATATAAAACAAGCAAAACAACAGCTTTTTGGGGGAATTCAAGTTTTATTGGTGAACTCATTTGGAAAAATCAAGAACTTTATCATATTATGGATACTGATCATGTCTGCTGAAATGAAGGAAAAATGGTTAAGGGCAACACTCCTTGTATTTGATATTGGTCAATACTGAATGAAAAAGCAATTCACAGGAATCATTTTTCTTATAAGCATATTATTTTAATCATAGCATGTATATTTTACTTTGTACAACTTGCACTTGTTGCTATGCAGACATTAAGAATAGATTAACTCTTAGTTTGCATTCATGAGGCTTTTTTTTTTCTGCTTGCATTTCTTGTGTCCTTTAAAATTGAATCTGTGCCCATCAAACAAAATTAAAAGCCCCCAGCTGGAAAAAAAAATTGTGTGATACAATTTGTGAATCATGGATGGATTGGTCAGGTCTTTGTTCTCATAAGTCAGGACTTGTGTTAAGGACTTTCAAAAAATTTTTATTTTGCAGAGTCAAGAAGTTCTTGCTATTAAAGCAGACTGTGCCCAGTTTATAGCAGTGCAAGATTGCTCATCGAAATTTGAGCCATTTTCTGAGCATGTGAGTTTTCACCATGTTTGTGATGGGAATATCACCTTCATTTTAGTGCTGTTTTTGTTTGTTTGTTTGTTTGTTTTGTTTGCAAAGAATCTGCATTAGTAATGCATGTCAGTACATCACTTTTGATCACATTTCTTCTTGTTTCAGTTCTGAAGCAGAGACTGGTAAAATTCACATCTTTGATGGGAAGGGTACAAGTGAACCAATGCACACTCTTGAGAAACAGCATGGTGCACCAGTCATCATTATCAAGGTGAGCTTTGATATACAAAATGTAACCATATATAGTGTGATCACCAACAGCATACTTAATAGGAGCTGTAGTGGAAAATGTACTAAATGTGACATTAGATATAGCAGCAGGGGCGGATCCAGGTATTCCGTAAAGGGAAGGTGCCTGTACAAAATTAAAGGGGTGTGCTCGCCCCCCCCCCCCTTTTTTTTTCTTTTGTTTTAACAAAAAAAAAATAAAGATAGGGCCTCTGCCTGGATCCACCACTGAGCATTGACTGAATATAGCTTTCATTCTGTTTGCAGCCTTGAGTATGAAAGCAAGCATACTAGTATTTTAGATTTGTCACTGATCATTCCTGAAGCTTGTCTCTGATTTTGCAACTGTACCACTCTTTTTCCAAGAACTATAAAACTAATTCTCTCACTGGTCACATCAGCTCATGCTTCGCAATCAACACAAAGCTTCCCTTCGCATTTGGAGTTCTCAACATTTCTCTGAGGATAGACAGTGCAGGCTACTAGTACCCTCAAACACTGAGGGATGGCCAGCTCTCTTCTTCACAGTTCTTTTCAGATCTCTCAGTCAGAAGGTTTTCTCTTTCTCTATCTCTTCAGTCCGCTTCCTCTCTCACTCACATTATAACCGGAGGGCCAAACCCCAAAAAGTCGCTTACTTAACGAGTGAGTTGCACTCTCTCTACAAACTAAGTAGACCATGCTTATTTTCAAGTTTTTATTGTAACAAACAACATTCCACTGGTCTACCTCAAAAAATTTGTTGCGAAAGCCTCCAAATCCAAGATGGCGTCCAAGATGGCCGCCATATTTACTGAATTTGTTATTTAAATGATAGAATTCGATAGAAACATCAGATTTCAACAAATGTGATGGCATATGAAAGAGAATAAAATTTTCTACAAGTTGATACCATTTTTGTGGGTTATTGTGATAACTGGATTGAGATTTTAAGGAAAAAACTCTCCTTTTTTATATTTTTCTGAAAAAAGGAAAATCATGAAAATGCTTGATTCACCATAAATCAAAGAAAGACTGAAGGATTATCTTGAAACGTTTCAAGAATTTTGTTTGACATATAATTAATATTTGGAGAAAATTAGGGGTCAGTACCATTTTCGGTTCAGGAGTTATAATGTCTCAAACTTGAAAACTCACTATGTAAAAATGGCCACTTTAGTTGTGACAAGACCTTGTTGGTCGTAAAAAAAGCCTGCGCGCGCCAAGACTACTACACGCACCACTGGCACTGGCGCTTGTAGCAGTGCCAGTGGTGCGTGTAGTAGTCTTGGCAAACGCAGACTTTTTGTTTGACAAACAAGGGTTTGTGCTTGCAAACTAACTTTTCATACCAAGTGGTAGCTCAGGTGATACTGATCGCTATTATTTCAAAGTAGATTGCTCTGAATCAGATGAGATGAAGCAAAAAATATCTTTCAAATAGAAATAGAAGCTTGAAACACTAACCTTGCTATAGAAAGTTTAAAACAAAATTTGGATCAATCACTCAAAAAATTCAAAATTGCAGGCCATCAAAGCTGACATAGTGTATTGCGCCAAAGTAAATGTATCATTTCGATTTTGATACAATTTTGTCTGTTTTGCTGTCTATTTATATGTTTTTTATATATTCTGAACGTTTTAATGGTATTTCAAACCATCTTAGGTTTTTATGGAGACATTTTTCAGAATGCACCATGAATATTTCTCTAAAAAGTAAAAAAAAAAAAATTAAATATGTTTATGAAAACCATGCAGAAATTAACATCTTTCCCATAATATAATCAATATTTGGAGAAAATTAGGGGTCAGTATTGTATTTGTTTCAGGAGTTATAGTGTCTAAAACTTGAAATCCAATTTTACATAATATATATTTGCACGCATCTGTTCCCAAAGACGTCACAGAGGGTCAAATACGAGATTGTGCTTACTTCTCGAGTTCCACTCTCTCTATAAACAAGACCATACATAATATTAAGTATACTAAGCAATGTTCCGTAAGTACACCTCAGTAGATTTGTTGCAAAAACCTCCAAAGTACAGATGCGGTCCAATAGGGCCACCATTTTTCAAACATAAAATTTGATAGAGACATTGGATTGCAACAAATTTGATGTCATAATGAAGGAGAGCAAAACTTCCGAAAAGTTGATACCACTTTAGCTGTGTATTGTGATAAATTGGGGGGGGGGGGGGGGGGGTTTGTTTGCTTCTCTCTTTTTTTTTTGGGGGGGGGATACATATTTTATATTGTTTTGAAAAAAGGAAGGAATGCAAAAATGCATGATTTAATATTTATCAAAGAACAACTGAAGAATTATTTTGAAACCTGCGATTGAGATTGAGATTTACTGAGATTGAGACATAATTCATATTTCTGGAATCATAGGCAATATCATACACTGTTGACAAGCTAGTTAACATTTAAAACTTGAAAAAATTGTATTCATGCATTATAAATTTTGCATACAATGTGTTTACATGGTCACATGTAATATTGTTATGGTCTAGTGACTTGCAAGTACCTGCAAACTAACTTTTCATGCCAAGTGATAGGTGACGCTGGTCGCTATTACTGTATCATTTCATCATAGTAGATTGTTCTGAGGCAGATAAGATTGAACAGAAAGTATTTTCCAAAAAGAGATAGGAGCTTGGAATTTGGCACAAATTTTTCCAATGTGTAATATTTAGCGATAAAAATAGTATCCACACAAAATTCAAGATGGCGGTAATTAATCGAGGTTGTCGTTCAAGGCATTATTTACCATTAGTGCACGTAAAACAAAAACCCAGCTTTACTTAATTCCTCAAACTAGTTCTAAACTGTGAGTTAGGGATAGAACAACTAATGTACAAACTTAAATCAGTATAATTAATGCTAAATATTGTTAGATATACTAAATAGATCTGATAAGAATGTTTTTTTTTTATATACTGAATTGTTAACAGTTATCATGGTTATGGTTTCTTGAAAAGAAATGGTGTTATCTCCGTATGTTTTAGGCTTTATTATAATTTTTTTTACATGGTAGAATGTTTTGTGATACAACTAACCTGCACATATAAATCGAATATGATATCTCTCCCAATGGTTAACAATACCTTTAGTGTGTTGCGTGAAAGTTAGATTTCAACTTGTAACTTATAATTTGATATATTTTTTTAATCTTCTTATATTGCTGTCTACTACATGTTTCTATACATCCGAACGATATTGTACTAGTGTAAACCATATTGAGGGTCTTTTTTTTTGGGGGGGGGGGGGGTGGAGCTCATTCCAGTGTTTGAAGAAATGCTACTGTATCAAAGATATGCTTTTTTACTTGTATGTTACTCTGCTGTTGTAGAAACGTGGATGATGATGGTATATGTGTAATAATGTCTGATCCGCAGATGTCCTTGAAAGCCGTTCTGATCCGAACCCCCCCCCCCAAAAAAAAAAAAAATCCGACATGGCGGCAATTTCTCAACTTTGCTCTTAAATGTGTTGTGCGAAATTACTTTTCTGTATAATGTTCGTATAAAATTGTACAAATTGATTATTCGTGCTGTATATTCGCATTTACAAATAAGCATGCTGAAACTGTATTTACTGTTATCAGATTTTTCTTACATTGTTTTAGGCTGATTTCATGTGGGTTATAGTGTCACAATTGATCTGAACTTATGCCATTGGTAGATGTTTTCCCATATTGGATATAAGGATCTCTCGAGAGTGAAAATGTTCATTTTCATTCATTTTAGAGTGACCTCGGGGATCACTCGAAGAGTGAGGAGTGATCCCTAAGGCAGGGCTCGACACTAACGGTGATCCGGTGGCCCAGGGCCACCAAAAACGCACGTCGGGCCACCAAAAATGTCAGAAATGAAGAATTTGGTGGCCTGATCGGGCCACCGAAAAAGGTCGGATATTTGCCTTTGGGCCACCAAAAATAAAAGTTAGTGTGGGGCCCTGCCTAAGGTCACTTTAAAATGAGTGAAAATGAACATTTTCACTCAGAAGTCACTCCAATTTCACTCTAAACTCACCGTCTTCTGTTATTCACTCCTCACATCAAAAGTAAAAACTTCCACTCGATTTGGTTTTTTCTTTTTCGGAGAGTAGAATATCACTGGTTTTAAAAATGTGTCCATAAAAACCTAAGACGGTTTAAGATAGCGCAACAGACAAAATTGTGTCAAAATCGAAATAATACATTTAATTTGGCGCAATACACTATGTCAACTCTGTAAATGATGAAATTGGTAATATATTTGAATGGTTTTGTTGTAATAAACTATTATTGAATACTAGCAAATCTCAATATGTTGTATTTAGATTAAGAGGGAAAAGAATCCAAAATGACATTGTTCCACTTGTTATAGGCGGTAACCAGATTGATCAAAGCCAAAATGTACGATTCCTAGGCGTTATAGTCGATGAATATTTATCGTGGAAAGACCACGTCAGTTACGTCTGTACTAAAGTTTCTCGTATAAGTGTTGGTATCATATCCAAGTTACGTCTCTATTTACCAAAAGAAACCTTAATTACTCTGTATAGTGCCATAGTTATGCCTCATTTGATGTACTGTAATGTAGCTTGGGGAAATACTTATAAGACTCATATAGATAAGTTGATTGTTCTTCAGAAAAAAGCTGTAAGGTATATTACGAATTCAAACTTTAGAAGTCCAAGTTTGCCATTGTTTATTCAACTTCATATTTTGCCATTTAAAAAAATTAGTTATCTTGAGTTGCTTGATTTTTATGTTTAAGACACAAGGTGATCCGAAATCTTTCATGAAGGATGCGTTTGTGTTAAATTCTACCGTTCATGCTTATAATACGCGTAAAAGTAATCTCATTCATCAACCCTTTGCAAGAACTCAAACTGCCCAAAATTCATTTGTATATGTTTGTATTAGAGAATGGAATAATTTGCCATTGAGAATTAGGTCAGCCTCATCACTATCCAACTTTAAACGTACATGTCGCATTTATCTTGAGGGAAATTTGTAAAACAAGAATGATCAGGGAAGCTGAATTTAAAAGTATAGTAAAATAGAAAGTATATCTTTCTGCAATTTCATGTAAATTATATGTATGTGCATGAGAGTTTTAGTGACACGTGTTTGTGTGATTGAATGTGTGTGTGTGCGCGCGTGTGTGTGTGTGTGTGCTTGTGTTGCATCTGTCCTATGTAAATATGTTACTATTACACTTCTTGTTAATATGTTTAAAACTTTAGTATGTTTTGCTTTGTTTTATATGTTTATCCGGGACCCCTTTTTTACAAGCTCTGCTTCTTTTGGGGTCCCAAACCATTCATTATTCTTAATGCTGTATCCTTTTGTAAAATGTCAAATGTTTAATGAATTGGTTAAATAAACTTGAACTTGAACTTGAACTTGAACTTTGATGGCTGTCATCTTGATTTTTTTTTTTTGAGCGATTGATCTAAATTCTGTCTTAAACTATCTATAACAAGATTGGTGCCAAGTTTCAAGCTACTACATGTACCTCTGTTTGATTTTTTTTTTTTTGGCTTCATCTCATCTGCTTCAGAACAATCTACTTTGAAATAATAGCGATCAGTATCACCTGAGCTACCACTTGGTATGAAAAGTTAGTTTGCAGGCACAAACCCTTGTTTGTCAAACAAAAAGTCTGCATTTGCCAAGACTACTACACGCACCACTGGCACTGCTACAAGCGCCAGTGCCAGTGGTGCGTGTAGTAGTCTTGGCGCGCGCAGGCTTTTTTACGACCAACAAGGTCTTGGTCACAACTAAAGTGGCCATTTTTACGTAGTGAGTTTTCAAGTTTGAGACATTATAACTCCTGAACCGAAAATGGTACTGACCCCTAATTTTCTCCAAATATTACTTATATGTCAAACAAAATTCTTGAAACGTTTCAAGATAATTCTTCAGTCTTTCTCTGATTTATGCTGAATCAAGCATTTTCATGATTATCCTTTTTTCAGAAAAATATCAAAAATGAGTGTTTTTTTCCTTAAAATCTCAATCCAGTTATCACAATAACCCACAAAAATGGTATCAACTTGTAGAAAATTTTATTCTCTTTCATATGCCATCACATTTGTTGAAATCTGATGTTTCTATCGAATTCTATCATTTAAATAACAAATTCAGTAAATATGGCGGCCATCTTGGACGCCATCTTGGATTTGGAGGCTTTCGCAACAAATTTTTTGAGGTAGACCAGTGGAATGTTGTTTGTTACAATAAAAACTTGAAAATAAGCATGGTCTACTTAGTTTGTAGAGAGAGTGCAACTCGACCTCTTTTTTTAGCTTTTGGCCCCCCGGTTATTAGTTCTGAGCTCTGAGAAGTAATCTTTTTGCTCAAAAAATTTCCCTTTTTTTCAAAATTTCTACTTATCTACCTACCTCTAATCCCAGCATAATTTTAAATACTACTACTACCACAGTCATGCTATGATCATGAAAAAAGAGAAGTCTTAACCCGTTGAGGAAGATTTGATTTTGCTACAACACACATTTCCCATAGACACCTACGTATACTCGGGACTTGTCCTCGACGGGTTAATATCTTGAAGATTGGTTTGTATTTTTTCACAATTCTTGAGTGGTATTGCACTCTGCTCATCAAATGGTCTGTTCATGTTATTGCACATTATAAAATGGGTTCAAGAATGTAGCCAATTGGAAGCGCTGAAATGAGTCACGTGTGCGTGCATTATTTTCTTGCTAACATGCACGGCGTGTTATCCTATGGGACATTGCAGAGAAAGCGTAACTGACGTCACAATGTTTACACTAGCAGTGCGCACTCAATCAGTTGTTAGAAGTGCGTCGCGCGCTACTATACGCGCTGTCAATCCTGTAAACAACTTCTAGTTCGGGCTGCCGGCCGGCCTTTCTTGTGCATAACATGTGGCGTACGTATACTCTACGAGATACGCAGTATATGTGCAGGATTTCCGAGTGCGACGTGCGTAAATGTTTGGGACGAACATCTTCGGACATCTTGACTTTTGAGCGAGTGCTACATGTAGCTGACTGGTATTGACCCACAAAGGTACATGAAAAATGCTGTTAGTTTTCGACCCATTTTATAAATCAAATAATACACAGGTTTAAGCTTGTGACGTTAGTGGAGATGCAGCTCACTCTCTGTTATTTACAATGTAGTGCATGTTTCACAATTGTAAATACCCTCGAGTGCGCTACATCTCCACTAACGCACTCTCACCTGTGTATTATTTGTATATTAATGCATTCATTAACGTCAATGTCGCCTTTTAGAAATCCCTTTCCCGTAGAGATGGTTGGAAATTGTGCTTGTTTGTACCCAGGTTTGTTTCCCTCACTACATCTCATCTTTTTTGTTTTTCATTTATTGTGCTTTGCCTTTCTCCTTGTAGTATAACCCTATCTTTGAGGTGGCGCTGTCTGTGGATAAACAAGGAATCCTCGAGTACTGGATGGGGCCAAAGAAGGACTACATCTTCCCGCCGATGGTCAACTTCAGATACAAGACTGACACTGACCTCTACGAGTTTGTCAAGGTGAATTATGCTTTGTTTTCTGTTGGTAACTAGTAGTGTACTATTTTGAGTTTGCTAGTCCGTAATTATGTACTGCCTCCTTCATGGTTTGATTGAAGTGATCATTAGCTATTGCTTTACATTTTCATATCTATAGGGCCCATAAATAAGATGAATCTTGTTTTTGTGCCAAATTTCGATCTTCAAATATAACTAAAGAATGATTAATTACCACAATGATGACTCTCTGTCAACATTCATTCTTTATAAATCTGTTTGTTGTAAGCAACTGACTGCTTCAGGTTGGCACTCAAATAACTAGAATTGATTTCAACTGTCTGTGTGATAACAGCTGAAGCTAAATTTCTTGAGAAGTTTGAGCAAGATGAAGGATTTAAAGGCCTAGTTTACTTTTGGGAGCAGTGATTTAAAAAATTTTCAAGATATCACATTTGATGCATATGTGTAGGCCAGTTGTATCACAAGCATCCTACCATATACAATTTTTGCAATAAAGCCCAAGATAGTAAAGGAGATATCAGTGTTTTTCTTAATAAACCAGAACTGTAGATGGTTTAGTCTAGAAACATTTGTGACCCGCTACAACAAAAGGATCCGAAAGTCGGGGTAGGACAATTTTCTGAAAATGGCATGACATTATTCCCTTACTTTTCTACTTTTATTTCATATATAGCACAAGTCATAAAAGTACTCGGTTGTGGAGATATCGATGATTTTATTAGCGCATGGCAATTGGTTAAGGAAATCAGAGTTTCAAGAAAAACGCCTTGAAAGTTTTCCTTTCAACGCTGTCATGATCAAGGGGAGGCGAGACAGTTTTCACCACTTGACAATAGAAGGCATGCTCCTAGCGACCTCCGCGATGCTCATTCAAGCTTAGCACCAGCGGTCTACGCATGACCAATCAGTAATCAGGATGCCACGCACTGACCAATAAGATCACTCCCTCGTTACTAGGGGCGGAGTTTAGCTGCGGCGCTAAATTCAAATCTTTTGACACGTTTCTGTTACGTTGAAAGTCGGAAAATCATAGCCCAGAAAAATGCTGATTTCTTGCCTTTCCTGTGATCATTTAGGTTCGAAATTTCGGCAGATGATAGGCAAAACATTAGGCTACAAAACTGCCAAAAACAGAAATCTGATTGTTTTGGCCAATTTCGATGATGCAGCTTCAAACTTGATTTTCTCGACTCAGCCATCAGCAACTTTAGGATCCTTTTGTTATAGCGGGTCACATTTTTATTATAACTATTGTTTACATTTTGTGTATTTAACAATACTTAACACTGAGAATACAGATTCAGATTTTTACAGTGGTTGTTTCTATCCCTAACTCACATTTTAGAACTATTTTAAAGCACTAATGCTGGCTTTTTGTTTCATCTGCAAATGATAAATCATGCTTTTAACGTTCAAATTAAATCAGTCACTTGACCCAGAGAACTGTTTTGAAGCACCACTTGGATACTACATTCAACGATCAACTGGTTTCTAAATGTCCATAATATTTGTAGCATTTGAACCATGAAATGCCAAAACTATTTGTTGCTGTGAGTTCTGTGCAGGTTATTCAAAACATGTTTACCTGTCTAGGTAGAGTGGTTTTCACACAACAGTATGTTCATTTTAAACTTTGTTTCCACAGTGCAAGACGGTGCCGACCTGTTTGTCTATCTCGCCAAACGGAAAGCTGATTGCAACCATTGCCAAGGATAGAAAGGTATGAAAGGTTACAGCTATGTGAGATATTAGGGAGCTTTAGATTTGCGGTGTGGACGTTTGAGATGACGCTTGAGCTGGACGTTCTCTTTTTCCGTGCGTCATGTTGAAAAGTCGCTTTAGATTACACTGGGTACGCAACCTTTAAAAATAAGATGGCGCCCCCATATGATTGGTGCATGAAGAAGCTCTCTACGTCGTGAATTGAGCAGACGTAAAAATAGCCCAGAACGCATAGTGGAAAACTTAGACGACGCAAGCTATAAATAGATCAACTTGAGGTGCGTTTTGTGCATGTCCATAGCATGTTATTTTTTTCCTCTGAACATCCCCGTCGCGAAAATCTAAAGTTTCCTAATATTGATTGAAATCATCGAAGTTAACTTATAATGTTGTGAAAATCAGGTAGATACATTGTATGTAGAGTTCACCAATAAATATTCGACTGTGAATGATGCAAAGAACCCTATTTCCAGCAGACTTATCAAGGTTATGTGAACACAACCTGTTTTGGTCTTATCTGCATCCTTTAGAGACAAGACAATTCAACTATAAATTAATAATCTTTACTGCATATTACATGTCAATACATTTTACAGACCAGTAATCTTGTGAGCAGTGGGTTGGTGGTAGTTATCTCTCCACCATCACCAAGAAAATTGTGATGGCAACATTTGATAATGAGTTTCCAAGCAATACTTTGATTCACCAATGCACAAATCCAATGAGCTTTTGTAATCGTTCGGGTCTTATCATCTTTTGATAGCCGGTATTTGTTTGTCTGTGTTGTTTTAATGTCTAGATACGAATTTTCCGTTTCCTGACGGGCAAGCTGACCAAGGTGCTGGACGAGTCCCTCCAGACCTTCACCGAGTTACACCAGATGAGGCAGCAGCTGCCGGACATGGAGTTTGGCCGCCGCATGGCGGTGGAGAGGGACCTACAGAAGACCGACGCTTTCGCCCTCGCAAACATCAGTGAGTTCCACCATGAAGTTTCTATTTCTGATGTTGTTGGCATCCATTTGTCTCGGGAGACAATGGAGTAACACTAGGCAATGAGTTGCATCACCTTGAGTGGTTGAATACGTAGTCCCACTCTTGAATGACAATCTTTGAAGCACTTGCAGCAGATGAAGTTCGTTGGGGCTGATACTGAGGCTGCCCTTGCCTTCTTCCTGGCTCTCTTGTCAGCCTGCGGTACGTTCCTTGCCGCTTCAGCCGTCTTGGTGCCCTCTCTGACAGTGCCTCTCCGCATCTGACAATTGTCAGTTACACCTTCCCAGGTGTTTGTGTCTTTGTCGGATATCTTGATAAGTTCAAGTCATTGTTGAAAACTTATCTGTTTACTCAACTTTAATTATGTTGTTTTGCTGCTGCATGTTATATCATAATACGTATATTTACATAATGCTGTATTTTATTTTAATGTCATACTTCTTTTCTTTCTTTCTTTTTCCGGATCGATGCGCTTAGAAACATCAGTATTAAGCGCTATATAAATGTTATTCATTATCATTCATTCATTATCTTCATGTCGCATTTGCGCACGGTCATCTTTGAAGGGAAGATGTAGACTCCTCACATCGCTCTCCATACAGCATGTCCTTCGGGATGTGACCTGATTCCATTTGATGCATGTGATCCAACCACTGATGTGCCTACCATTAATTATATCCATCTAATCACACAAATAGATGATTTATAAAGCATGCACTAAGAGCCAGCAAAGAACTACTGTAAGATAAGCAAGTTCGACCACTTTTAACTAATTTTGGTTTGCTGGAGTGCACATGTCGGGCCCTTTGAGAGATCCAGATTTTGGCCACTCAATATGAAGCTGGTGTACACATTATTAGTACCACATTAGTGTCAATGAATTTGTACTTGATTTTTCACAGGGATTGCTGTGGAATACTTTCATGCCAAAGCTGTGTATCAGAGTCCCCCTGTTTATTGATTTACTCTATGGCCATATGTTTTGTTAGTTTGATCCCATCTCCTTGTATTGATCAGAAGTATGTGAGAATGCAGTTTAGTGAGACTGGAAAGGAAATAAAACTTTTATTGCATTGACATATTTAAAAGAAGATTTGAAATTGCTGGATATTTCTCCATGCCAAAACTTACATACAGACTTTGGTATGTTTTTGTTTGCCATTTCAGTATTTGATGAAAGTGGCTATTTCGTGCTGTATGCCACTATGCTGGGTATTAAAATTCTCAACCTCCACACCAACAGAATATCCCGCATCATTGGAAAGGTAAGAAGAACAGTGTGCTGAAAGCATATTCAAAGGTGTTAATGTAAAGAGGCATTGTTGTAATTAGCTGTAAAGAAAATCTTCCGTACATTTTCCTTATATCATTCCAGTCTTGTGATATGTATATTGTTGTAGAGTGCACTAGGCTGGCATAGTTGATTCGCCAAAACTTCAACCGTTGAGGGCAAGTCCGAAGTATACTTGGGCAGGGGTCTATGAGAAATGTGTGCTGTAGCAAAATCAGCCTGTCCTCAATGGGTTAAGAACTTCATCACATATGAGCAGATCATTATGATTTTTTCTGTCATTCACAGAATGTTTTGTCACTACTCTTTCTTCATTCTCTGAATCCACATGTATGTCAAGAGAACTCTCCTGCTAAACTTCTTTTTAAAAAAAAAATAGTTCACAATGTACATGTTAAGGGATCATTAATTTCTGGTATGATTGCAGTAGAAAAGTAGTAGAAAGTAGATATCAAATATCTGCATTTATTAGAAAACTTGTGAAATGTAAATTTCAATAACTTTTAATTTTTTTTGGTGTCCAATTTCAAAAGAATATTACATTCTATTTTGTTTCCCCAATGATGATAGTCAAATTAACTTGTTGAAGACGAGTCCCGAGAATACTCGGGAAGGTGTCTGTGGGAAATATGTGTTATAGCCAAATCAGTCCGTCCTCAATGGGTTAAAGCATGAAGTAGACTTTGTAAAAGAGACTTTTGGATCTGCTCAAGGGCCACAATAAATTCCACAAATCTATATAAATATATATGTGTGGTATTATTGGTGTATGTAATACATGATATGAAATAATGTAAATCATCTGCAATGAATGTCCCTTTAAAGGGACAGTTTACCATTGGGAGCAGTGATCTAAAAAAAGTTCGAGGTTTCACATTTCATGCATATGCGTAGGTTAGTGATATCACAAAACATCCTGCCATATCTTAGAAATTTGCAATAAAGCCTAAAATTGAAAGCAGTGATCTGAAAAAGTTTGAGGTATTACATTTCATACATATGCATAGGTTAGTGATATCACAAAACATCCTACCATATTTTAGAAATTTGTAATAAAGCCTAAAATATAAGGAGATATCACTATTTTTTCTGAATAAACCATAACTGTAGACGGTTTATTCTAGAAACAATTTCACTGTAAGTATTGTTCACATTTTGTATATTTAACAATACTTAACATCGATTAAACTGATTAACTGTTTTACACAGGTTGTTTCTATATCCCTAATTCATATTTTAGAACTGTTTTAAAGCACTAATGCTGGCTTTTTGTTTCATCTGCAAATGATAAATAATGCCCTTAAGGTTCAAATACAACCTGCTTCATGATTTTTTTTTTCTCTGTGCTCTCTACAGCAAGAGAATGTGAGATTCCTGCACCTGAGTCTGTATCAGGGCAAGCCAAGCGGGAGCAAGGCAGCCATGACCATTGAGATGAAAGCATCAGAGAATCCTAGTCTCCAGGCAACGGAAAGCGACCCCACCCTGGTCTGCAGTGCCTTCAAGAAGAATCGCTTCTATCTCTTCTCCAGACGAGAGCCGGATGATGTGAAGAGGTGAGAATCTTCGTTGTGAAGGGGAAGAAGGAATTTATCGAAATTGAGGATAAGATGCTCCATCTCTACCCCTGCCCCCCCATGCTTAGAAACAAATAATGTTCAAATTGATGAAATTCTTATGTTGAGTTGTTTTTTTATGCAACTGATTGACAAATTGCCCTACATTGACATTCAGTGTAAATAAGAATTTAATTGATAAGTTTTTTTAGTAGTAGCCATGACAAAATAAATCATGGGCATACATACTCAAGCAGGATTCAAACCTACAATCTCCTGATCACCAGACAGGTGTCTTATCCACTAGACCACAGAGCTTCTGGTTCACAGCCCGTGCTGGTTTTAATTCTTATATCATGCAGTGAGTACTACTAAAACACTGATCAATTCAGTGCTTGTTTACATCAATATATGGCAATTTGCAATTGCAGTATTATACACTGTGTTATACACTCTGGAAGTGTTGTTGATTATTGTTGTTATTATCATCAATCATAAATAATGAACAGCAAACTATAATATCATTCTACCTTTCCTTCTGTGCATCAGTATTCTTTTTTCGTATGACAAAAGAAGGTTGATTACTTTGGACAGTTTTATATTACCAAAGAAGCTTAATTACGTTTGGTTTTACTCATCTTCTTATGTGTATCTGTAACTCATTTCATCTGTTGTCCCAACAGCAATGAGGCAGAAAGAGATGTCTTCAATGAGAAGCCAAGCAAAGAAGAGCAGATGGCAGCTACACAGGTGAGAAGTCTACACTTTTTGTATTCTTTTAAGCTGCTTATTGAAATGTGTATTTATTTACTTCATACAACTAGCGAGTTCCTAAAGGGAATCTGTCGTCAGATATTATGGTGCTTTGATTGAATCGATCTTGGTCCCCTGCCCTTCCTGTACCCATGGTACATTTGAAAACCATGCCTAGTGTAGGCCCGCTAGAATAGGATTGCATGTCAATGAATGTGCGCGCCAAAATGTAAGCTCATCGGTAACAATCCATTCCAGTTGGGCCTGATTCCTGGGCTGCGTGAGTGCTGCGTATATAAGGGGATTATGAGCCAACAAGCACAATCATATACATGTACCATGGAGACAGTGCTCAGGATCCAGCAGAACTAACTTAGCACTATCTTACGGCAGTTGGAAACTGACGAAGATGTTTTGTTGTTCCCCTCGAGATTTGTACTGATAGGAACTGCCATGTCCAACTTACGAGTGGGGACAGGTAAACAAAAAGCCTGCATACATTGTATATAGCAACAATGACTGACACACTACCTTTAACTACCAATACAAACATGACTGAGTCACAACCTAAAGGTTTGGTTGTGGTCCTAATAGAAGGTGGATCTCATCTTATATAGGACCACTTTTTTTTGTGGCTATCTCAGCCATTTCAAAACCAATTATACTTCGTAATTCCGTCAGGGATTACGTTGACAAGAGAGACCCGCTGACGCATGCGCAGATTCCCCAATTCGTTGACGGCGCATTTGCACTGAAGCACGGCTTCGGATGCCCGTTTTTTCCCCTGAAAATATCGTCGCGATCCTCAAGAATAGGTTAGCGCTTTAGTGGAATATTGAAACTTAAAGTCTCTCAGTCGAAGTGTAAGTCACTTTAGAGACTATTTTTCACGTTTCCGTTATCAAAAAATGAACGATCGGTATGGAGGCGAGCACGGCTGCCTCTCCCAAAACCCCAGCGGCGCCCGCTAAAGCTGGCCCGCTGGTTCCGGGCACCGGCAAGGTCGGTATCTTGGTAGAAAAACATGCAAGCGGCAAGGCCGCAGTAGCTATCAGTAACACCGCAAAGAAGACGATCGCTTCGTCGGTCAGTAATACGAAGGTGAAGAAAGGTACTGCCAAAACCGTAGCGGGATCTTCACAACAAAAAACTTCTGCTCATATGACTGAATTCGCCGAAAGGCTTGACAAAATGGAAAGTTTGCTTTCCAAAGTGATCGAAGCTCTCCCACAAGCGACCGCAAATTCATCACGTTCGCCGGCCAACATGGCGACCGCCACGGGCAGTGGCGAGCAAGATATGAGTACGCGGGGTGCATACTATCCAACCGCGCCTCACGCGGACATGAACTTGCCGGATAACTCGCCCACTGGGCAACTGGATATGTACATGATAGATCATGACGACGATACTGCGTCTGGATTCGACCACGCAGAGCAGATCCCGCAGTCCCAAGTGGAACAGTTTGAGATCCCCACCATAGCAGCTAAATTCGCGATGCCCACTGACATTGGGGATCCAATAGACGATGAAGTTGCAAAGTCGACTACCTATCTCATGACTCACCAACACGAACTGAAAGTTCTGGAGGATGTGGTTGGAAAGTATCCCTCTCCAAACAATTGTCAGCTCATCGATGTGCCCAAAGTGAATCCGCCTATCTGGGATTTTCTGCCACCAGCGACCAAGAGTCGGGATCTAAAGCTACAACGGGTGCAAAAATCACTTACAAAGGGATTAAATGCGTTCACAAGATCGCTCTCAGCAGGTCGCATGTCTGATACGCAGCAAGATGCCCTCACTCTGATTTGCAACGCGAATTTCGAGCTCAACTGTCTCCGTAAGGAGCTGATCAAACCAGACATTTACTCTAGATTTGCACATTTGTGTAAGCCTTCCCTCCCTGCTACCCGTCTACTGTTTGGAGACGATCTAGGAAAGCAAGTCAAGGACTTGAAAGATCAGCAGCTAGCGGCAGCTGGAGTCATGAAATCGCAAGGGAGGGCGAGACCAATCGCGGCGTATCAGCGCTCGCTCAGTAGGCCGTACCCACAGAGAGGACGCGGTTTTCAGCATGCTGCATATAACAGACCGGTGGCTGGATCTACTGCTGGGCCTTTTTTAGGCCAGAATTACAACAGGAGGGGCAGGCAGCCGCCTCACGCACAAACGCTGAGCTCGTCGAGCCAGGCAACTCAACAGACACCAAAATGCTACAAGAACTTAATTGGACCACTCTGGAACAGCGCAGAGAAAATGACAGGCTAATTATGATGTACAAAATACACAATAATCTCACTCCTCTTTCAGCACAGGACTATATCATCAAACAGGCTACTCAGTTAACGAGAGCCTCGCAACCACACTCCTATCAGGTACCATATTCGAGAACTGAATCGCATCGCCATTCGTTCTTCCCAAGAACTGTAAGGAACTGGAATTCCCTGTCGTCAGAAATTGTTTCAGCGCCATCTGTGGGATCATTTCGAAACCGTCTAACGGTTGATCACAGTGGCTAGTATTTTCGTCAAATTTTCTATGTGCTTGTAAACATCTGTAAATAAATTGTATTATAATGTAAATAGCACCAGTCTGCAAGAATCTTCAGTCTATTGAAGGAGGCAGACTTAATCAGAAGAAGAAGAAGAAGACAGCCCAGCGAGGTGGGCACTCCCAACGGAGGAAGTAGGAGCTGATACCGCCGAAACGTTGAGTAATCTCTGCTTACCTAATCACACTAGACTTGGCACTAGATCTAGTAGTACATTGAAACATGATAGGCCTATTGGAGGTCGACTGAGGCTACTTAGAAATAACTGGAGGACAGTGACACATGATCAATTCATTCTGAACTCAATTTCTGGCATGAAATTGGAATTTAAGGAGGGAAAATTTCCCCCTACAAGCACAAGAAATCCTCACTCCTTTCGGAGAAATTCAATTGACAATGCTCGTGTGCATGAAGAAATCAGAAATCTGCAGACAAAAAATGTTATTGAGCAATGCAGTCATGTGGAAGGAGAGTTCATCTCCAATGTATTCCCACGCCCCAAAAAGAATGGGGGCATACGGTTAATTCTGGACTTGTCAGAGTTGAACAAGTACCTTGTGTATCGTCATTTCAAGATGGACAATATTCACAAAGTACTGGAATTGATATCTCCAAACAATTTCTTAGCCTCAGTCGACCTTCGAGATGCCTACTATTCAGTCCCAGTACATGATGGAGACAGAAAATTCCTACGTTTCACTTTCAGTGACCAGTGTTGGCAATTCAAAGCAATGCCAAATGGGCTTAGCTCAGCCCCCCGTTTGTTCACTAAAATACTGAAACCAGTGTTTGCAACACTGAGAAGATCGCGCCACATCGTTATTGGATATCTTGACGATACCATACTGATCAGTGAAAGTGAAGCGAAACTGAAGGAATCCATAGCTACAACAGTAAGCCTTCTCACACATCTTGGGTTTGTGGTGCACCCAGAAAAATCAGTGCTCTATCCGACCAGGAAAATAAAATTCCTTGATTTTATGCTTGACACTGTAGAAATGTCTATCAGTCTGCCAGAAGGTAAAATGACAGAAATCAGAGATCTGTGCGCTAACTTGCTACATATGAATAGACCTTCAATAGGTAAGTAGCACAAGTGATCGGAAAGATTGTAGCAAGCTTTCCGGCAGTACAGTATGGTCCATTGTTCTATCGTGAACTGGAAAAGGACAAAATTCAAGCTCTGAAGGCAAACAAAGGTCATTTCGATAGAAAAATGGAACTATCCACCGAAGCAAAACAGGAGCTTCAGTGGTGGGTAGAGAACATTCACACTGCCTTCGCACCAATCCAAAGAAAGAAAGCAGATCTAGAATTACGCTCAGATGCCAGTGGGTCAGGATGGGGCGCCACAAACCTCCACAGTAGTACTGGGGGAAGATGGAGTGAGAAGGAACTACATAATGCAAAGCATAGTGGCATCAATTATCTTGAATTAGTTGCGGCTGGGCATGGTCTCAAGTCGTACTGCAAAGAACTAAGAGATGTGCATGTTTTGCTGCGTGTAGACAACACTACAGCTGTAGCATACCTAAACAACATGGGAGGCGTTAAGTCCCCTAACTGTAATGATGCCGCAAAAGAAATTTGGAAATGGTGCATACATAAGCACATTTGGATCACTGCGTCCCACATTCCTGGAAAATTAAATGTAGAAGCGGACCACAGGTCAAGACAGTTTAATGATGGGTCTGAATGGATGCTAAATCCAGCAAAATTCCAGGAAATTGCCAGTCACTATGGTACCCCAGAAATCGACTTGTTTGCTTCAAGGCTAAATAAACAAGTAGAAAGATATGTGGCATGGCAGCCAGACCCAGAGGGAGAAAATGTAGATGCCTTCACACTCGATTGGGGTCCATTGGATTTCTATGCCTTTCCACCCTTCTGTCTTATCTCAAGATGCCTACAAAAAATTAGGCAGGACGAAGCAAAAGGCATCGTAGTTGTACCAAACTGGCCCACCCAACCATGGTTCCCTGTATTAATGTCCCTGACCACTGAAAGACCAATGTTATTAAGGCATAGTGCAGAGTTGCTTACGCTCCCGGGAACGGGAGAACCTCATCCCCTGCATGACAGACTTGATCTGCTCTGTTTCAGGTGCTGCAAAAACCCCTAAGCAGAGGTGGACTGAATTCAAGAACAGTTGATTTCATCGCAGCATCGTGGCGAAAATCTACAAAAAAGCAGTATGGGGTTTACATCAGGAAATGGAAGTCCTTTTGTACAAAGCGTAGTTTGAACTATCTAACAGCACAAGCAAAGGACGTGCTGGAATTTTTAAGTGTTCTTTTTTATGATGAAAGTTGTAGTTACAGTGTTATCAACAGTGCACGTAGTGCACTTTCTTCGTTTTTGATATTGGAGGATAATTGTCAAGTTGGAAAACATCCACTCATTTCGCGTTTCGTTAAAGGTGTTTTTCATCTTCGCCCACCGTTACCCAGATATCGTGAGATTTGGGATGTGAACATAGTGTTTAATAAACTTCGTAGGTGGGCACCTGCAAAGACACTTTCTTTGAAAGTGTTGACCTGGAAACTGTGCACATTAATGGCCTTAGTTTCTGCGCAGAGAGTACAGTCGTTGCACAATCTGCACCTCGACCACATGCAGCTAAAAACCAGCGGTGCGCAATTTGTTTTCAAGGACCTCTTAAAGCACAGCAGGCCAGGAAACGCTAACCTCAATTTGTCGATGAGGGCCTTCCCACCAGACAGACGACTGTGTGTGGTGAACTACCTGCAGCACTACATCAAGTGAACAAGCACATTACGAGGCAAGGAGCACTACCTGTTCATTAGCTTCAAGAAGCCTCATCATCGCGTGACATCACAAACCGTAGCCAGGTGAATCAAGAGCACGCTTTCAGCTGCAGGGATAAATACTCGGGTTTACGTAGCCCACTCTACCCGAGCAGCTACGACATCAGCCGCAAGGTGTGCGGATTTGCCCATCAGTCAAATTCTGGCACAAGCAGGCTGGGCTGGGGAAAGGACATTTAGAAATTTCTACAACAAACCACTGGAAACAAGGAGAAGTTATGCTGCAGCTGTGATCCTGAGCAAAAGCAATCCACAGCTGAACCACCAGAATTAATGGCAGCCAGCCCCACATTGACTACAGGGCCATTTAATGCAGGTAAATACCTACTGCATAGATAAGCCATTAATTTACGTAGGCCGTTCATGGCTAACGGCTTTAAAATCTCTTGTCAACGTAATCCCTGACGGAATTACGAAGTATAATTGATAGATTAAACGAGAACTTACCTGTTTGTAGTTTGATCTCAATTATATGAGTAATATTACGGAAGGGATTACGTCCCTCCCTTCCCTCCCTGTGTATTCAAACTACAGTGGAAAGTTCTCGTTGATCTGTGTTTTCGTTAGCCATGACCGGTTTTTCTATGAATATTGGGGAATCTGCGCATGCGTCAGCGGGTCTCTCTTGTCAACGTAATCCCTTCCGTAATATTACTCATATAATTGAGATCAAACTACAAACAGGTAAGTTCTCGTTTAATCTATCAATTTTCATCAAGTAAACTGTGAATTGCTCTTAGAATTTTACGCTCTCTCATAGTTTATAAGAGGATTGTTTTATGAATACACTCTTTCATATTTAATATTTAAGTAGTTTCTCATCTCACCAAAAAAAGAAAGAAATGAAAGCCCATTCCAACCAAAAGTATACTATCAACTAGTACAAAAATATACAGATGAACAGGATATAGATAGTATAAATAGTTCTCAGTATTGTAACTTGTTCCTGTAGCATCAACTCATGAACAGGAACTTCGCACAGCAGGTTCCTGTAGCATCAACTCATAAACAGGAACTCCGCACAGCAGGTTCCTGTAGTGTCAACTCGTAGGCCCGAATTCACAAAGGTGGTACAAATGAAACCATGGTTTAAACCATGGACAAAAACCATGGAGCGCCAAGTGTTGCATGGAATATTTCGTTACGAAATCAGTCATTTCGTCGATGAAATGATTATTTTGTATAACGAAATGACAACATTTTGTAACTAAATGAACATTTCATCCACGAAATGATAATTTCGTTAACGAAACTGTGATTTTGTCAACGAAATGACCAATTTCGTAACGAAATATTCCGTGGTGAATTCCGACCTTAAAGAGGAACCTCGTACCAGGTTCCCAAAAGGTGATGTGATTGTCTGTATTCATGGCCTAAATTCATGCTTATTTGTGTTATACTGACCAGAACAATGACTGTGATCAATTTCTGTTCTTTTTCTGTATCAAAAATGTTTGTCTATTTTACCTTTTCCAACATAGTAGTGCACTTGTTTTGCTATAAAACTTGTATGAAGATGTGTATAGCAATCAAGGCTGAGCTCACTAGATTCTGACGTTCGCTGACCCCATTCAGGTGCCCTGATAGTGTGTACCAAAGAGTTTGTGGGCCCAGCACACGTTCTATTCATATCTCACATTCAATCAATACTTCCCATTGTTTGATGGCACATGCAACTGACTACAAAAAGGGGATACGTGTACTGCTCGGCTGCTTTCGCACAGGCAGATTTCAAACAGACTGTATTGTCGACTGGCAAAACAAATCTCGTTTAGGGACATTCAAGGTTCTAGGAGAATTGTGGGATGAATGGGTTAAGGGCAAGCTAGTTTGAAAGCACACCAGAATATATCAGTGGTAGAGAGTTAGTATTTTATACAGTTTTATATACATTTACCCTTCCTTTAAGATAGAATGAATTTTTGGCTTTTTGCCTTTAAATATTTGTAATGGTTTTTCTACTATTTTCTTGTGTCAATAATTATATAATTTGTTTAATCAAATAATTATCTGTTTTAGGGATAAACCTTTGATATGCCCCAGATGACCTCTGCTTATCCCACCAATATCTATATCAAAAATGTTGATATTTTTGTTCAATTAATTTTTCACACTGAGCAGCTCAATAACATATTTGTGGGCCCTTGAATTTGTGCTGCAGTTTTCATTCAATTCACAGAAGACATATTATTGATTTACAACATTTCCCTGCCTGAAAACTGGTGTGGTGTCTGATCCATTCAAATGCACGGCCAGCACAGAAACTAACTGCATACACACATGCGCTTATCTAATAAAGGAATACTACTAGGTCACTTCATGTGCCATACACACACACACACACTTGTACCAGGGATGTATCTCTGACGAAGCTCACGATTCAACCTGTTCAAAGTGTGCAGTGAAAATTATGAAGACATTTTTGTTGATTATTGAATTCAAACAAGCCAAAAGTAGCACGAAATATGCCAAATTTGCACATTTGCAGTATTTGATTCTACTCTGTGTTTAGATTATACGGTATGTGTTTGAAGTCGTTCGTTTGATATTCTATTTCATGTGCCGTCTCTTATCATGTGTGTTAGTTTGTATGATTTAACTTGTGGAAATTAATGAAATACAGCGTGACTTGAAATATAATGATCCCTCTCAGTTGAGGATTCGGTCCTGGTTACTGCGAAACGTCTCTCTTTGAAGTAAGTACATGTACACAGTGTATGTGCGTGTATCGCGTTTGTTTCCAGCAATCATGAATGTTAAATAGTGGAGTTGGGAATCATATTTGTCCTTCTGTTGTTTGTTTTTACACCACACAGGAGGTTCTAGTGGTATTTTCACATGATTTTTGTATTCTTGAGTCTGTAAAATATTCCTGAAAATGACTGCTTATGCAGTATATTGTCTTGCTTAAGCATTTCACTGTTGTTTACTCATTATCATTCACACATTTGCAGACACACACACACACAACACATTGGGAATACATATGTACATTTGTATGTCTGTGAACACACATATTAAAAACATGCCCACACATATGCACACACAACCACATGTTGGAATGCAAAGTATTCAGTTAAAGGGATGGCATGGTATTGGTGGAGACAAGGATTGAGCTTTTACACTTTTTGCAAGATATTAAGAAACCACTTATGAAATGTTAGAGAACATACTATTCCAAGAAGAATTCAAAGTTTATTTGATGACAATCGGTTTTCAAATGCCTGAGATATTCAAAACAAAGAAAAATAAAGCTATCCTGAGAAAAGGTGGTCCCACCTTTTATTAGTATTACTTTGTTTTGGATATCTCAGCCATCTCAAAAGCAATTTTCATCAAATAAACAAATTCCTTTTGGAATTACATGCTTTTTCATATTTCATAAGAGGTTTATCATTATTTCACCAAAAAAGTTAGAAACCTGAAGCCAGGTCTCAACCAAAACTGATTCATCCCTTTAAAGTACAAAAACTGAGCAGTGAAAACATAGCAGAGAATACTTGACCGCCTTGTTTCCTGCTTTCATTTTCATATTTTTGCCTTTTACTTTGAAAAGGCAAAAATCAAATCTAAAAAGGCAAAAAAAAAAATTGATCAAGTTGGTGGATGCATTATTTTGTTCTTATTCTTGTCTTCTTTATTTTTTGCTCAGATTACATTTTCAGTTCTCATTGTAATGGACTGAATGTGATTCAAATGGTTCTTCCATTTGTTTCTATTGTGTGTGTATGTGTGTGGGGTCCGTTCTGTCTGGGTGTAATGATTTACTGTAAAAGTGGAAATTTTCACGCTGTTGAAATTTTTGCGCATTTTGCGCAACCAGAAACTAGTGCGAAAATAAAAGCACACAATTATTTTTGCCTGCCATATGTTCCAGTAGTTGAGGTCTTGATTCTGCGGAATTAAAAACACGCGAAACTCCTCTTACCCCGCTGAGCGCGAAAAATTAGTCACACAAAAATATCCACTTTTACAGTACATCGTAACTTGAGGGCAGAGTCATATAGTTACATAGTACCGTAATAGACCTATACATGTACAACGATTTTGTATGGTTTTGTATACTGTATATTTGCATGTGAAACATGGATTCTGTTATGTCATTTATGATAATTTGAGATTAAAGTCATGCAAGCTGAAAAGGTGCACAGATGAGAGATCATATTGAGGACTTTTAAATAACAAGTCCACCTTCACATGTCATGTGGATTATAGTGAATGCAGCAATATCGCTAGAACAGTAGTGAAGTTTGAGGAAAATCGTACAATCCATTCAAAAGATACAAATATATCCTTAAAGCATCTGTGCAGTCACTGCTGTATGAGCATGAGACTACTACAGTTTGTGATGTCACATGCATAGAAGGATGTAAGGAAAATATAAAGAGAATTCCACAAAATTTCTTATTTTGAAAAGAGCACACATTCCCCTGTCTTGTTACTTATATGTTAAGGGTAATATCATTCCCCCTGCCTTCTAAAAGAGGCAAGTCAAGTGCTCTTTTATTATGCGAGAAAAATGAAAATATGTTGAATTCTCTCGATATTTTGTATATATTGTTCTACGCGTGTGACATCACAAGCTGTAGTAGTCTTTTCTTCCAGTGGTGGCGGCACTGAAACTTCAAAGATTCATACCTTTTGAACGGATTGTCCAATTTTCCTCAAACCTTCACTGATGTGTTCTGCTCACACTGCTGCATTCTCTCAATCCTTGTGTATATGAAGGTGAACTTGTCCTTTAAGAAGATCAGCAATTCAGCCCCAATATTAAAATCCATCCTGTGGGATGAAGTATTATTAGTGGGTTTCATATGATTCACATCAGAAAACCATGTCATAAAAAGCAACATGAGACTGCAAGTAGCATTATCATTAGAAGTTTGACTGAATTCTGCATTATCCGCGGCAGTTGACAGTTAGCACAATGGCCCGAATTCACGAAGGTGGTACAATTGAAACCATGGTTTAAACCATGGACAAAGACCGTAGTTTTTTATGGGGCGTCAAGCGTGGCATGGCCTATTTCATTAGGAAATCAGTCATTTCGTCGATTTCATCTACGAAATGTTAACGTTACGTCGACGAAATGATCATTTTGTTAACGAAATGGTTAATTCATCGACGAAATAGGCCATGACGCCCCATAAAAAAACTATTGTCTTTGTCCATGGTTTAAACCATGGTTTCAATTGTACCACCTTTGTGAATTCAAGCCTTTGAGACCTGAACTTTCTTATTTTTGTTTTAATGTGATATTGACTGTCCTTGAGGGAGATATCCAAGTAAATTGAGTGAGGAACATTTTGTATAAATTGAAGAGGAGTACCAAAGTTTTATCCAATGTCAGACCCCTACACTGCACACTGTATGTATAGCAAAAGACATTAGGAAAATGCATGGGTAGATCAAATGGCACTAAAGAAGTGTTAGAAATACTTTATGCGACAGACCATTAAATATGTGCGAAAACAAAGAACAAACAAATATTGCTTGTGTATAGAATAAATGTATCGCAAATTATCAATTTATTTCACAATGAAGCTTTCTATGACGCTATGTACACAAGTATTTAATCTGTACTCAAATATTAATCAAATTGTCAAATTCTGACAATGCTTTGCTAATATCATGATTTACACTTTACAATTATCAATTGCTTCAATATACAGGAGATATTAGACCTTCATTTTGTGAACTTGTTTTCATCAATGGTTCCAGAGGAATTAGGGACTCATTATGAGCAATATAAGATGAATACAGACAGTAAACTCTTTGAGATCATTACAAAAAATAAAGTATGAAGCAGATACTTTGGATTTAAGAAAATTGTAATGCAATGCACAAATACACAGTTGGTTAAAAACCATGTATTCTTTTAAAAGTCACTAAGACAGTGTCCCTATAACGAAGCTTTCTCTGGAGAGTCATATGATATTTCATGTGTAGATTTTTTTTTTTTTTTTTATTTAAATTTCACCAAAACATTAATATCATGCCAGATTTGTGCATGAACTTTGATACTAACTGACTGCAATGTAAGCAAAATAGCAGGAAATAAGAATAACACAAGACTTCCGTACCCATTTCTCTCCTTTCTATTTCAACTGCCAAAGGAAACTGTGAGAGAGGAGATTACAGTGTATGTGTGAATCACTCTGCAGCTCAAAACAAAGAATGGAGGAAGAACATGGCACATGATTTCTGCTCTCTTACTCCTCATATCACACCATCATGGTTTCTAGTCTGGGCCAGTTCATTCATTACTATTCTAAGAATAAGCCAAACTTGTACAAAATATTTTGCTTGGCTATTAAAGTAGATTGTGTTATGTACATCATATTCTGTCATCAACTATCAGACTTTTACTTCCTGTTTCGGAAAATATTCTTTAGAATCCTTATGTCACATTTGCCCAAAGGGTGCCTTGCTTGCTCACTTTGCATTAGATTTTTGTGTAATGCTCATCTATAGGTTTTGCAGCGTCAAATTAAATATTGTGCTACCTTTCCTACCCCACATACAATTGTCACATCCTAACCTCGTGATGCGACATAAGAACCTCAGTAATGCTTCTTGTGTCTTTATCTCCTGCTCAACTCTTGATTACTGTTCTCTTTTAAAAAAATGAATACGTTCATCTGCCCCACACCAATGTTACACTGGCCACACCAATGATGGCCAGTGATGATAGCGAAGGTGGTACAGGAAGCCTTACTTCACCCACAGCATAATTTAGTCAGGGTTTGTTTCGTGTTTTTTTTTCTTCTAATGATTAACATAAGGGCCCTTCCTTCATGCTTATATAAAGCAAATATGTAACCGAAATGAAAAACATGAAAACTTCAGATTTAAACTTAGTATTTCACTTGAATGAAGTTCTTTCAGTCAAATATTTACATAATCAGTGATTAGATTTTACCAATTTTGCCTCAGTCTTTGACTGAAGTCAAAAAGAGTATGTCAAATTTGTGAATTTCTGACTAAAGCATTGAATTGAATATCAGACCTGTACTTTACATCTTCATGAATAAGTCTCAACATGAATTGCATTAAGTATTTTTATACATCGGTAGCAATGAACAATCTGTTCCTTAGTTAGACACATAGAAGTTCTAACAATTTAGGTCAAATACATGAAGATTCTACAGCCAATATATACAATCAATTGTTCTGATAATTCACAAGATAATGTCTTCAATGCATTTGAGATGCTCACACTATCATAATAAATCAGACATTTGATATCAAGCAAGTATGACTGGTGTGTGCAGTCAAATTGCTTTTAGGAAGACTTTCAGTTGCCAAGTTTTTGTAATAGAAGCCAGCTAACTATATGGAAATGGTTAAGAAGATGCATATTATTTTTTTCTTCAGCAATCGAACTAGATTTTAGATATCTTCTGAAGAATAGTGTTCACACATTAGAACAAATTGGCAAGATGACATTGTTATGTACCAGGAAATTATTTTATCTAAAAATGTGGGACTCAAATATTCTGAAAGCAGAGAATACAACATGCAATTATATTATGACAAAGTCTACAGTCTCTTTTTCAGATAGTGAAATAAAATCAAACATAGTTTCCATTTTCCTCTTTACCAGCTGTTTTTAGTTTATAAGCACACTCATCTATACACGTGTAGGTACAAATAATCACCAAATATTGGTGATTTGGATTTGAAGTCTGAACAAGGACGTAAATCAAGGAAAACTGAAGGTTATTCGGCTGGATTGATACGAGGCACTCCCGTAATAATGAACACAATTATAATTCAATTCTGGTTACAACGAAGAAAAAATTCAGCTCCAACATTATGCACTCTATGTATTTTTATTGTGTATTTGTTGGGTTATGATTACAAAATTTAGATAATAACGAAAGAAAGATGCAGGTCCCCAGGACTTCATTATTGCTGGAGTCCACTGTAACTTACAAGCGTGTTACCCACAAACGTTGGCCCAACATGTGCTGTTTCTTTACACCATTTGAACTCAAACAGGAATGATATTGTTGAGAACTCTGTTAGTCCTCATGTTCTTCTCTAAAGTGGCCCAGAACAGTTCCTGTCCATCTTCATCCTCAGTCCACAACATGTAGGGCCTGTTCCTACTCAGAAAGAGCCTGACAAGATAGGGCAGGTTGTCGTCCTCAATGTCCTCCAGAAACACAAGAATGATTTTGTCCAGTCTGGTCTCATTCAAGTGCTCCAGCGCCATACGGAGCTTGGTCATAAACCAGACATCACCCACAGACTGATTGCTTATCAAAAGGACTGACTTGTAGCTGCTCTCAATAGCATGATAGAGGGCGTCGACATAGAACATCCCTACGTTGAGGTCATCGTCCCCGTAGATGATGTGCTGCAGATGAGGCATCCTCTGCATCAAGGCTGGTCTCAGGATGTCATTCACAAACCCCTCATCATCGTCGTGGAACATGACGTTGAGCTGGTAGCGGTAGTCCTCCTCTGCCACATCTTCCTCAACCTCCTTGTAGCCAAACAAGGCTAGCTTCAGCAGAAAGAATTTGTAGTTCAGCCACCAGCGATTGATGTAAGCGAGGACAGTGAGAAGAAAGACAGCCGCTCCTGTCAGGGATAGTCCAGTGATGAGAGCGGTGTCCACACCACAGAAGTCACCTGGATCAAAGGACAGTAGAGGCTTGTTTTTGAGCACCTGCAGTGAGGCGCTGGAGCACAGTGTCCGATCAGGATGTTCAATTCTGATGTTGGCTGTGTGAAGCCAGTTCCTGAACCACTGTAGCTCACAGGTGCAGGAGATGGGATTCCTGGAGATGTCAATAGACAGAGAATGATCTGTGGTCGGAAAGAAGGTTCCAGGAAGTATGGTGTTGATATGATTCCCAGGCAAATACAGTGCTCGTAGCTCTGGAGTAGGTGCAAAAGTCTGTTTCTCAATTTTGCTGAGTGAATTATTCTGGATAAGAAGTACTGTTAAGCTTCCAAGTCCCTGAAACACATCTCCATTAAGTGCTAGTAGCTTGTTGTCATTCAGATACAGGAACTTTAGAGAGTGTAAATCTTTGAATATTCGAGGGACAAGAACAGTGATACGTGACTCACTCATATCCAGGTAGTAAAGATTGGAAAGGTTTGAGAATGTTCGAAGATCTAATTGATGCAAAAAGTTCCCTTTCAAACGGAGCTTGCCCAGGGAAGCAAGGCCTCTGAAAATAGACATGTTTTGACTGTTGTCAAATAAGTCTCTGCCCAGCAACTGTCCTCGTTCCATTCGCAGCTCTTCAAGGACAGCATTGTGAGTGAATTGATCAATGGACATCCAGGAGATCGGGTTGTTTGACACATCCAAGTATTGCAGCTTTGGCAAAGCCTTAAGCATGCCATTCAAATATGAATGTTTCTCATTTGTGGCATACAGCTTCTGCAGGTTTGATAGTCCATAAACGGACTGCAGAGTGAACATGGTGAGAAGATTAAATGAGATATTTAGCACTTGAAGGTTTGACAGACCAGTGAATCGTCTGCTCTTGAGAGTGTCCAGGAGATTATGTGAAAGATCAAGTGTTTGAAGGGTAGGGATGGTCCATGCTGCTCCTAATACTTCCTCAATGAAATTTTTGGCAAGCAATAAAGTCCTTATTGAGTTCATGCCAGCAAACGACTGTGGAGAAACCACCTTCAGAACATTTCCTGTCACATTAAGCTGCTGGAGGGTAGACAAACAAGAGAATGCACCATGTGGAATGAAGGACAATGCATTTTGGGACATATCAAGGTCTGCTAGAGATAGTAGGCAACAGAAAGAGTCATTTGTAATATCAGAAATCTTATTTCCATGGAGGTTAAGCCTCTTCAGTTTGTCAAAGCCCCACAAGGCACCACTTGGGATAGATTGTAAGAAATTATACCGTAGGGAAAGGTTAGGAATGTTTGGGTATGGCAATGAGAGATTTGCAGAAGTATTCATTGGGGGGAGCTCATGAATCAATGAACCCTCAACATAGAGGGTACTTATTTCTTTCATGCCCAGGAAAGGCCAGATGCCAAAAGAGAAGATGTTATTCCCTCCAAGATTGATTGCATTGACATTCTTCAAGTAGAAGAATGCGTGGTAAGGTAAGCTCTCTATTTGGTTTGCCCTCAAATCAAGAATACCTACTGTGGTGTTTTGCAGAGGAAGGAAATCAGTGGGGTTTATTTCAGTTATATTGTTTAATTTCAAGGAAAGTTCGGAGATGTGTTTCCATTTTTCAAATCCATTAAAGCTTAGAGATCTCACAGAATTGCTTGCTAAATTTACCACTGGTAATGAAGACAGGGCTGATAAAGCAGCAGTGGGAATTTCTGTGAGACAGTTTAAAGCCAATGGTACCTTTGTTAGATGAGGGTTGTAGAGAAATATTCCAGGTTCTAGATATTCTATAACATTCTCACTCAAGATGAGAGTCCTTAAGCTTGCCAGAGGCCAGAAGATTTTTTTTCTAATAATTGCTATATTATTCCATTGCAAATTGAGAATTTCCAGCGTTGGCAAGCCACTAAAGGAATCATTCCGCTGCAGCGTGATGTTGTTGAATGATAAGTCAAGCGAGATGGTGTTGTTTGGCAAATTCCGAGGTATGGACGTCAGATGGAGATTTGTACAGGATACCTTGACACCCACACTGGTTTCTTTGAATCTACATCGCTGCTGACTTTGTACATGGAAATGGCCAGAGGGTGTTGGCGTGGTGGCCTGAACACACAATAGTAAGCACACAATTGCTGTAACGGTTGAAGTAGCAGTATCCAGCTTGGTTGCCATGGCTACGGCCATCGAAAACAAAAGTCAAAGTTGCAGTAGGTGTCTTTCACAGCCAGAGCAGGTGACAATAAATTGTCTGTGCTGTTGTTACAAGTTTCCAGAGAGTATGCATTTCCAAGACTCACTGTGAGTTGCAAGGCACGTGTATCTCATAGGTGTCATGTGACTAATTCCATAATGCAGATTGTTGCAGCAGTGTCCCAAAGCAAAATTAGTACATGACAGCCATTAAAAGCACTCTGGATGACACAGAAGGCAGGAGGTAGTTATCTGATCGAAGTCTAGACATTTATTTGAAGCAACAAGACTCAACTGCAGACTGTCCAGAAACATACAGCCATTCTTACTCTCAGCATCGCTTCTTTGAAGTAAACTACTTTCTTTTTTTCTGTGATATCCTTCCCTTTCCTCTCTGAGGAAGAAGTTAAAGAAAAAAGAAATCCAGATGGGAATATGAGAAGCGCATCCGCATGCATTTCTTTGTTTGCTTTTTCTCCTCCATGCAGCCTTAACAATGGCCATGACAACTTCCCGGTTAATCTCTTACTTTCTTTCCTTTTCCCACTTTCAGCACTAAACTTATGATTTATGCAAATGTTACTCAAATCATGAAATTCTGACTTTTTCGCTGATGTCATGACAAGCATATATACCGGGTAACTACAATGCAAGCAAGAAAGAAAAGAAATGAGAATAACACAAGACTTCCGTACCCATTTCTCTCCTTTATGGTTTGACTGCCAAAGAAAACTGTGAGAGAGGAAATTAAGCATTAAGGATTCACTGTGTGGCACAAAACAAAGAATGAAAGAAAAACAGGGCAGTCGCACGATTCCTGTTCTCTTACTCCTCATGTTACACCATCATGGTTTGGAGTCTGGGCCAGTTTCTTCGTTACCAAGAATAAGCACAACTTTTACGAAGTATTTTGCTTGGCTAAGTAGATTGCATGCTGTAAAACGTGATATATTCGCGGCATGAAAATTTCACGAATTGGAGCCAACGGCCTTTTTCGCAGCATGAAATTTTTGCAAATTGCCGCTGGCATCCAATGCATACTACATGTATGTGAGCAAGAACTTTCGGGCACATTTTAATTTCGCGAATGTTGCCGCTCGCAAAATTCGCGAAATTAAAATGCAAGCAAACATTCCTCGTTTTACAGTATATCATTTTCTGTCATTGACTAAAACTTTTCCTTTATGTTAGTGAAATATTCTGTAGAATCTTGATGTTGGATTTTCCAAATGAGTGCCATACTTTCTCACTTGCCATTGAATTTTTGCATAATGCTTTAATATTTCTTTATCTTGTGATCAAATTGTGATTATTGTACTTTGCAAAGGAATGAATATGTTCACCCACCCCACAGCAGTGACATCTTGGACAAAGCTGCTCTTGATTGTTTGATTCCTTTATTGTCCGAAATGGAAATTCTTCATACATTGGATACTACAACAAATATACATGAAATAATGAATTATTGGTACACCCAAAGACATCACAAAGTGCAACTGAAACTGAAACATATTTACATACAATATTACATACATTGTACACCATAACAGTGTAATACATTGACCTTGCATAATTGTAAAGTTCCTAAGACAGAAACTATTGACATACAAGTATATAATTTTTATACAATTATCTAACTTATTACAATATTCATTGATATACTCTCCTGCATCATCACTGCATCATCCACATCCTGCGCTTAATAATCAAACAGTCGCCTGTTTCAATGGTAAATTCAAGAACGTATAAAAATGGAAATACAAAAATTAAATGGATGCAATAACAGAATGCATTCCTGGATCATGTCAAGTATCACAGTGAAAGGATCAGAGGATTTTCAACCAACCTTGACTTTCTGTGGCCTCTTCAGCAAAAAACAAACAAACAAACAAATAAACAAACATATGAAATCAACAATGTGATGCAAGAATAGACACAATGTCAACCAATTTCTGAGTTAAAAAAATACAGATACTGTTGCATAAAACGCACACACACACACACACACACACACGATAATTATGATGATAATATGATATTACATATCAAGGCAAAGCCAACTGCCGGAAGACATAATGGAAATACAATATAAATGCAATGAAAAATGCACATAAACCATACCTAATTACTCTGTCATTATATGTATGGATTGAATCCGGGACAAAAGATCTAGTCTAAAATGAGCATGCAAGGAAGACAGAGACAGAATCCTGACATGTTCAAACTAATAATAATGGCACAGAGGGTGTGTGGAATCAGTCATTATTTCATTTATTTTGACCATCATTCTCTCAACATATTAAGCCTAGACCATAGGCAATTCCAAACCAACTATCTTTTGCGCACACTTTTGTGGCCGATTGACCCTGTTCTAACTGCTAGTGGGCTATTTGAGACCCCACTTCAGATCTCGGCCGCCGATGGCGCGATTGCTGCAAAATTTTGCCCGAACATAAAGCCAGATGTCAACTTCATACAATAGAAAAATATTGATTTTCTATGTTTAGTAAATTAATTATGCAAATTTATGCTGGAAATCATGTTTTCGCCTGTAACTCCGTTAGAAAGACTGAAGGATTGCTAAATTTTTGTGTCACAATCCCTCAAGACACGTCAAACAATTGTCGTACAAAAAAATGGCACAATCAAATTCAATTTCTTTTGTTCTTTGTTTTGTGAATGTCTTATGTATTTCATGTTTTTTTTATCTTTTGTTTTCTTTCATTTTTTTGCCAAAATTTTTTGCAGGCACCACACTTTTGTGGCCCATTAATTCTCACCCTGTCTTTTTGTGTAAGATTAACATAAAACCATATTAAATTGTATACGGTATAGATAGATTAAATTATGAACTTGTTGTACAGAACTGCCAGTGTTTTGTCAAGCCTCGATTTACTCAATTGCCTTATGGAAAGTTGTCTTGGATTGGCATTATTCTGAATCAGCAGTGCATTGGAAGTCCTGTCTAAATTATTGGCAAGTTTTGTGCTCAGGTAGGCCTACTTATACTTGAAGGCCTGTTCAACAAGGACACACCTTTGACCAAATCAATCTATTTTTAGACGTAAAGTTCTGTCCACATTGCTTGAATTCAGATACCCTGAGACTACTGTATTAATCATCAGCATATTTTATGGTCAGACACTTGTCTCTTTTGGCAGTAAATTCACTGATATGTGAATGAAATAAAACAGATGACAAAACACTTTTCTGTGACACACCAATTCTAACAGTTCAAGCATTAGAGGTTGTTTGACCAACCTTGACTCTCTGTGGTTTGGTTGCTGCATGACGTTATGAATTAACAATGTGATGCAAAGATTGACACCCATGTTTACTGAGTTAACAAATGTATAACTGTTGTATTAAAGACATTAGAAAAATTTCAAAAGTTGATCTTATCTATGTCCCAGGTAAGTCTTCATGCAAGAAGGCATTTCTATTAAGTACAAAAAATGGCTTCTTCCACAGACCCCCTACCCCTGTAAAGCAAACTGCATTCATTTGTGTGTCTATTTAAAATGGGTCTCTGTTTCTTACAACCAGAAATTCAGCAAAATCTTCTCAAAACACTTCATTACAGAACTTGCATAAGTGCAATTGGTCTAAAATCATTGGTCTAGAATCATGTAATTCATATATTTCGCCTTTAGTACAGGAATAACAAATGCACCCTTTGTATGATTTGGGAAGTAGCCCGGTGTCAAGACACTTCTGCAGTAAATGTGTAAACACATTTGTCACCTGATCTCTGCAGAACTTGAGAACTTACCCTCTTGTTACTGGGAGCCTTTTGAGCTTTAACCTTTTGGCAGATCAACCTGACATCATGTTCAGAAACTATATTTATTTGTAGTCTGCCAAATTTGCACATTTTGCCAGCCAGCCTTCAAATCATCTGCAAATTCTTTTCTCAATCATCCCTTTAAAACATCTCTACATAACTGAACTTTCTCTTTGATTTGTCTTTGATCATGTGCTACCTCATCTAAATTACCTTTGTTGAGTTGACAACTCTTTTTGTATAGTAGGTCTCTCGGTGTTCTCGACACCCATGGTTTGTCTATCTTGACAATGTCTTGACATTCTATGTAGGAACATAGAGCGTCGACTTTCAATTGTGAAGTTTCTGTAGTGCCATTGAAACAAACTGTGTAGCTATAACAGTCATATGAAAACAGTTCTTTTTCTAACAGTATAGAACCAATGCATTGATTTCTAAGTAGAAAAGAAATTTTCAGCATACAGAACTAGAATTTATTAAAGGAGCAATTTCTACTGAAGAGTAAAATCTTACAGAGTAGACATGTACAGAACAAATTTGTCAGATGTCACACGTATGTAATGTACAGTGCCTTTAAATAGTTAATTCTGCTATAACAGCCACATGTTCTTAACAATTATTGATTTCTACTCAAATAGATTTTAAATTTCTGTTGAAGAGTATCAGAGTAGACACACATCAGAACAAATTTGTCATTGTAATGTACAAGGACATGTTCTTATCATTCTCAAATGATCTCAGAGCGGAGAGTAAATTTTTATAGGTTGCTTTATGACCAATTTGATGGTGTGTTTTGAAACAGTAAGAAAGTAGCATGTGTGTGTACCTTCATTCTTTTGACATGCTGTTCAGAGTTTACATGTATAGCCATAGCTTTAAGGAACAAACGTACCAAATATTGGCAAGCTGGATTTGAGGGCTGAAAAAAAGGGTGTAATTCCAGAAACACTTCAGCTTTGGGCCATTATATACTGTTTTCTGCATCATTCAATCTCAAACAGGAATGATATTGTTGAGAACCCTATTAGACCTCATGTTCTTCTCTAAAGTGGCCCAGAACAGTTCCTGCCCATCTTCATCCTCAGTCCACAACATGTAGGGTCGGTTCCTACTCAGAAAGAGCCTGACAAGATAGGGCAGGTTGTCGTCCTCAATGTCCTCCAGAAACACAAGTATGATTTTGTCCAGTCTGGTCTCATTCAAGTGCTCCAGTGTCATACGGAGCTTGGTCATAAACCAGGCATCACCCACAGACTGATTGCTTATCAACAGGACCGACTTGTAACTGCTCTCAATAGCATGATAGAGGGCGTCGACATAGAACATCCCTACGTTGAGGTCATCGTCCCCATAGATGATGTGCTGCAGATGGGGCATCCTCTGCATCAATTCTGGTCTGAGGATGTCATTCACAAACCCCTCATCATCGTCGTGGAACATGACGTTGAGCTGGTAGCGGTAGTCCTCCTCAGCCACATCTTCCTCAACCTCCTTGTAGCCAAACAAGGCTAGCTTCAGCAGAAAGAATTTGTAGTTCAGCCACCAGCGATTGATGTAAGCGAGGACAGTGAGAAGAAATACAGCTGCTCCTGTCAGGGATAATCCACTGATGAGACCGATGTCCACACCACAGTAGTCACCTGGATCAAAGGACAGTAGAGGCTTGTTTTTGAGTGCCTGCAATGAGGCACTAGAGCACAGTGTCCGATCAGGATGTTCAATTCTGATGTTGGCTGTGTGAAGCCAATTCCTGAACCACTGTAGCTCACAGGTGCAGGAGATGGGATTCCTGGAGATGTCAATAGACAGAGAATGATCTGTGGTCGGAAAGAAGGTTCCAGGAAGTATGGTGTTGATATGATTCCCAGGCAAATACAGTGCTCGTAGCTCTGGAGTAGGTGCAAAGGTCTGCTTTTCAATTTTGCTGAGTGAATTGTTCTGGATTAGAAGTACTGTTAAGCTTCCAAGTCCCTTAAACACATTCCCATTCAGTGCTAGTAGCATGTTGTCATTCAGATACAGGAACTTGAGAGATTGCAAATCTTTAAATATTTGAGGGACCAGAACAGTGATACGTGACTCACTCATATCCAGGTAGTAAAGTTTGGAAAGGTTTGAGAATGTACGAAGATCTAATTGATGGAAAAAATTCCCCTTCAAACGGAGCTTACCCAGGGAATCCAGACCTATAAAAAGAGAGATGTTTTGACTGTTATCAAACAAACCTGTACCATATAGCTGTCCCTGTTCCATTCGCAGCTCCTCAAGGTCAGCGTTGTTGCTGAATTGATCAATGGACTTCCAGGAGATCTTACTGTTTGACACATCCAAGAATTGCAGCTTCGGCAAAGCCTTAAACATGCCATTCAAATATGAACTTTTTTCGTTTGTGGCATACAGCTTCTGCAGGTTTGATAGTCCATAAACGGACTGCAGAGTGAATATGGTGAGAAGATTAAATGAGATGTTCAATGTTTGAAGGTTTGACAGACCAACCAATCTTCTTTTCTTGACAGTGTCCAGGAGGTTGTATGAGAGATCAAGTGTTTGGAGGGTGGGGATGGTCCATGCTGCTTCTAGAACTTCATCAATGAAATTTTTTGCAAGCAGTATAGTCCTTATTGATTGCATGCCATCAAAAGACTGAGGAGAAACCACCTTCAGTACATTTCCTGTCACATTAAGTTGCTGAAGGTTAGACAAGCAAGAGAATGCTCCATGTGGAATGAAGGACAATTTGTTTTGGGAAAGATCAAGGTCTGTTAGGGATTGCAGGCAACAGAAAGAGTCATTTTTGATATCAGAAATCTTGTTTGCAAAGAGATTAAGCTTCTTCAGTTTGTCAAAGCCCCACAAAGCACCACTTGGGATAGATTGTAAGAAATTATACCGTAGGGAAAGGTTAGGAATGTTTGGGTATTGCAATGAGAGATTTGCAGAAGTATTCATTGGGGGGAGCTCATGAATCAATGAGCCGTCAACATAGAGGGTACTTATTTCTTTCATGCCCAAGAAAGGCCAGACGCCGAAAGAGAAGATGCTATTCCCTCCAAGATTGATTGCGTTGACATTCTTCAAGTAGAAGAATGCTTGGTTAGGTAAGCTCTCTATTTGGTTTGCCCTCAAATCAAGAATTCCTACTGTGCTGTTTTGCAGAGGAAGAAAATCAGTTGGATTTATTTCAGTTATTTTGTTTACATTCAAGGAATTTTTGGGTATGTGTTTCCATTTTTCAAATCCATTAAAGCTTAGAGATCTCACAGAATTACTTGCTAAATTTACCACTGGTAATGAAGACAGGGTTGATAAAGCACCAGTGGGAATTTCTGTGAGACAGTTAAAAGGCAATGGCACATTTGTTAGAAGAGGATTGTAGAGAAATGTTGCTGGCTCTAGATACTCAATAGCATTCTCACGCAAGATAAGTGTCCTTAAATTTCCCAGAGGCCAAAAGATTTCTTGTCTAACAGTTGCTATATCATTACATTCCAGATTGAGAGTTTCTAGCATTGCCAGGCCTTTAAAAGAATCGTTCTGCTGCAATGTGATGTTGTTGTGTGATAAATCAAGTGTGATGGTGTTGTTTGGCAAATTCCGAGGGACGTCCGTCAGATGGAGATGTGTACAGGATACCTTGACACCCACACTGGTTTCTTTGAATCTGCATTGCTGCTGACTTGTGTGGAAATTGTCAAAGGATGCAGGCGTGGTGGCCTGAACACACAACAGTAAGCACACAATTGCTGTAACGGTTGAACCAGCATTATCCAGCTTGTTTGCCATGGCCACAAGCTTCCAAAACAAAGGGTGAAGTTCCTGTAGGTGTCTTTCACTGTCAGAGTTGGTGACAATAAATTGTCTGTGGTGTTGTTACGAGTTTCCAGTAAGCATTAATTTCTGAGAATCACTGTGAGCTGAAAGGCATGACGTGTGTCTTCCAGCTGTCGTGTGACTTTTCCATTGAAGCAGACTACTTCAGCAGGATCCCAAAACAAAATTAATGTTTGGCAGCTATTAAAAGCAGTGATGTTCTGTAAAATCACACTGGATGATACTAAGGGCACAAGATGTTTGTCCGATCAAAGTCTATAGACATTTATTTGAGGCAACGAGACTTAACTGCAGACTGTCCAGTAACATTACAGCCATTCTTACTCTCAGCGTCCCTACTTTGAAGCAGACTGCCTTTATTTTGTGAGACTCTTCCCTTTCCTTCCTGAGTAACAAGTTTAACTTAAAAAAAAAAGAAAATATTTCCAGGTGGGAATGAGAAGCACTCCCCCCCCCCCCCCCCCCCCCCCCCCCCCCACAGTGGCCTTGATAGCTTCCCTGGCATCATATTTTTTTTCTTTTTCCTTTTCCCACTTTCAGCACCATGTTTCACTTTCAAAATTACCCCAGCATATTTCTTTTCGTGACCATTTGTGGTTAGGGAATCAAACAATCAGTTCACCTCACAGTCTGTCATATGAATCCTAATTTGGACGATAGCTAACACAGACAGAAACATCAAGGAATTTGAATATCTTGAATGAAAGAAAGAAGAGGTTATTTTTTTTCTCTTTTAAGTTGAATAGGTTCAGGGTCATGAGAAAAATGTACATGTAGGTGAAACCTCTAGCAGAAATATTCAGTGCTTGGCAAGATTTAGAGACATGTGTGCTTGATACTACAGTACAAACATTAGTATATCCACTTTCTTTTCTTTCTTCTCTCTTTTTTTTTTTTGAGGGGGGAGTTGATAGTGTGCCTGCGGTAACCATGGAATCTAGTCTATACCCACTCGGCTTAGTCTTGTGGGTGATTAACGATTCCATAGTCACCCTACGGGCATGCACACAATTCCTTTTGATGCATTCAGACCTGTGCATCATTTGTATATCAACCAGACTACTATAATTTTGACTTGGTTGACATCCATCTAGGTCATTGTAATTCCCTCTGTAGTTATAATGATAATAGTAATAACAAGGTCTTATTTATCCAGGGTAGCCTCTTCAGTGCTGCCACTGCTCTACCAGAGGGCCCTGCCATTATTATTACCCTAGCGTTGCCAGGTACCCATTTATGCACCTGGGTCAAGAGGGACATTGTGGGTAAAACATTTTGTCCAAGGGCATAAGCACTGGCGGGAATCAAACTTTGGTCCTCCGATTGGGAGTAGAGAGTCTTATCCACTATGCCACAGCGTGCGCCCCCCCCCCCCTTTGGTAATTGATTTGTGTATGTGCTATCCCGTGCTTAACAAAGAAAGTTGAAAGCTCTGCCATTTGCTTATATATGCAGAAGTGTGTTTTTCATAATCCTATTTTCTTCTTCTTCCCTGTCCTCGTACTTAAAGTATGGTGAATGAGACATTAAAATCAAGAAAATCATATAAAAGAAGGTGTCAAAGCAGAGGAAATGTCTCCTGAAACAGATTTTTAATGTGACTTATCAAAAGATATTTGAGCCACTGAGAAATCGCGAGTTAAAACTGACTGATTTACTTCACCGTTTTTTGCTCCGGAACAGCCGTCTTTTTCGAGCCCTAAAATATGACATCACGAAATGAACAAAACCCTTTACGAGTGCAGTGGGACATCGAGGCTGCCATTCATAGAGCACTTATTTCATGGTGAGCGGATGCAATATCTGGCCCGTCTTTAGTCGCATCTGCTTTCTCGGCTGAGACATGAAAACATCTGATTTTTACCTGATATTGCACGGAAAGACTTTGAGTTTGACGTCAAGAGTGAATTGAGTGATGACAGTGACAATGACACTGATAGTGACAGTGGCAAAGTCGGGGTGGTAGAAGAAGCGAGGGAGAGGCAACGTATATGGAAGGCCGCTGCGGACACAACTCGTTTGGGGCATACATATGGAAACGGGCATACGCATGCAACTGCCTCTCCATACGTATGCCCCAAACGAACCATGTCCGCAATGGCCCTTGAGGGAGATATCCAAGTAAATTGTCTGAGTGACGAACATACATCCTTCTATACATGTGACATCACAAACAGGAGTAGTCTTCTCATACAGCAGTGAGTGCATAGACACTTTAAGGATACCAGGATGTATCTTTTGAATGGATTGTACGATTTTCCTCAAACTTCACTACTGTTCTAGTAATATTCAGGAGATAGTAGACCTTCATTTTGTGAACTTGTTTTCTTCAATGGTTCTAGAGGAATTAGGGACTCATTATGAGCAATATAAGATGAATACAGACAGTAAACTCCTTGAGGTCATTACAAAAAATAAAGTATGAAGCAGATACTTTGGATTTAAGAAAATTGGAATGCAATGCACAAATACACAGTTGGTTAAAAACCATGTATTCTTTTAAAAGTCACTAAGACAGTGTCCCTATAAGGAAGCTTTCTCTGGAGAGTCATATGATATTTCATGTGTAGATTTTTTTTTTTTAATTCAAATTTCGCCAAAACATTAATATCATGCCAGATTTGTGCATGAACTTTGATACTAAATGACTGCAATGTAAGCAAAAAAGCAGGAAATAAGAATAACACAAGACTTCCGTACCCATTTCTCTCCTTTCTATTTCGACTGCCAAAGGAAACTGTGAGAGAGGAGATTACAGTGTATGTGAATCACTCTGTAGCTCAAAACAAAGAATGGAAGAAAAACAGGACACATAATTCCTGCTCTCCTACTCCTCATATCTCACCATTATGGTTTCTAGTCTGGGCCAGTTCATTCATTACTTTTCTCAGAATAAGCCAAACTTTTACGAAGTATTTTGCTTGGCCAAGTAGATTGTGTATGTACATCATATTCTATTGTCAACTATCAGACTTATACTTTATGTTAAGGAAAATATTCCTTAGAATCCATGTCACATTTGCCAAAAGGGTGCCTTTACTTGCTTGCTCACTTTGCTTTAGATTTTTGTGTAATAATGCTCATCTATAGGTTTTGCAGTGTCAAAGTAGATATTGTGCTACCTTTCCTACCCCACATACAATTGTCACTTCCTAACCTCTTGATGCGACATAAGAACCTCAGTAATGCTTCTTGTCTCTTTATCTCCTGATCAACTCTTGATTACTGTTCTGTTTGAAAAAAATGAATACGTTCATCTGCCCCACACCAATGTTACACTGGCCAGTGATGGTAGTGAAGGTCATACAGGAAGCCTCATTGAAATCACAGTGTAATTTAATCAGGGTTTGTTTCATTTCTTTCTTCTAATGATTAATGTAAGGGCCCTTCCTTTGTGCGTATAAAGCTAATTATGTAACCGAAATGAAAAATGTGAAAACTTAACCCTAAAAAGACTGGGGGGGGCCTAAAAGGCCCCCCCCCTCGACATTTCGCGCGATTACTCTGCAACACCCAATGCTCTCACCGCGATGCTCTATGACTTTTTTCTTTCGAGTTTCCCGCACATTTTGACACCAAATTTGTGATGCCCGGGGGTACGGTTCTGAAGTTACATAACTTTTTGTACATGCTCGCGAGACCAAAAATGGCTCAAAAATGTGATTTTGTGTACAAAGTCAATACAAATTGAGTTTTTTCACATTGTTTATATAAATATGTTTATTTTTACTCTCAATGGCTAAAATTAATTTGTTTTAGTAGAATTATGCTTCAAAAAGGGTCTGCCACAAATTTTGCTGGAAAAAACAACAAAAACAAAAGGTCGAAAAAACAAAGAAATACATAAGAAATTCATAAAACAATAAAATAAATAAGAAATCAATTTTGATACCGAATCTTTTTTCAAGTACATTTGCTAAGAATGCCACAAAGAATATTTAGACCAAAAATGAGCACTTTTGGAGCTTTATTTATTGATTTAGATCAAAAAGTCTGATTTCTCGCATAAATTAGCTTAATTAATCAAAATAAAATAAAAGAAGACCATTTTGGAAAATTTAAATATACGATCTTGTAGATTACATCGCACACTACCATTGTGCAAATTTCCGCGGCAATCGCGCGATCCACGGCCGAGATCTTAAGGGGGGGCCCTTTAGGCCCCCCCCCCAGTCTTTCGAGCTACCAAAATAGCCCAGTCTTTTTAGGGTTAAAGCAGAATACTAAAGGAAATGCATATTTTGTTGGATTATTCCCCCATTTCAAGCATAGAGCATGTTAAACACACCAGCCTTTAATTCATCCATTTAGAAAATTGCGTTTTGGAGAACGGCTGCTTAGAAAAATTGTATCCTGAATCATGCTCAATCGGAAGATCCGTGGTTATTTTGGGGGCGTGTCCATGACGTCATGGGATGAAAGGCAAACCCGGAAGTATCACACAACAGCCTAAGCTTACCTATGTATGCTCTCGATGAGAGCGTGATGTCGAGGCTCATACCCCGAAATCCCAAGACATTTTTTATCAGAATGTCACAAAAAATGAAATAAAATTGTTTTCTACTTCAAGTCTCCTGTGAAATCACACATTTCCTCGTTTAAATAGAGTCTGTTACGTGTTATTTAGGCCACGAATACAGAAGCTGTCAGGCCTAGTGCCTGTACGATGGTGCTTCGTAGTCAATCAGTCACATGCATGCGCCCATCACCGGCCGCGTATGTCGCAGTGCAGTAGCCTTCGTGTATCAAAGAGCGGGCGAGAAGCCTGAGCTTCGTACCTCTTTGGTACGTACAATGTATTATATCGGCAGTTCCTCGGTAGTACTACAGCTGTGTACGCCATACACATGTATTTAGCGAGTCTATTTTTTCGCGAATTGGGACTTGCCAATAATTTCGCGAGTGCTTAAATTCGTGGTTGTGGAGTACACCACGGAAGGGGGAAATATATACGGAAAGAGAGTTAATATTTTCTCGTGTTTTTAAATTCGCAAAAAGCACCAGGTTCGCGAAATTGGCGAAAATAATAAAAAAAAACTCGCGAAACATTCGGCATACGTGGATCGCTAATGCTAGATACCACGCAATCAATGCGCGGGCATCGGCTAAGTCGAAGTCTTGACTAGGCCGGCTGGCCTATCTGGTGATAAAATAAACGATACAGAGCACTGCGATTTTCATCGATAGTGATAAAACTTTGATGGACTCGGTGAAGTAATGAATGGATCGTGCAGTACCTAGCTCTTGCTAGATAGAATGCTGATGAGCTGTGAACGGGAGTACGGAGTGAGTTAGCCCGACCAGACGCTGTAAGTACGCTGTGCGAATACCTGTCGCGACGTACCTACGTACAGCGACTGGGCTGTGTATAGTTAGGAGTGAGTGTGATGTGATTGATAATACGTAGCCCGACCAGACGCTGCGCTACTTACAGCGACTGGGCTGTGTTCAGTTAGGCCTACTGCTGCTCTGAAGTACAAGATCAAGTCAGCACTAAGCTCGGTTCATTTTCAGTTCAGAATTAAAAAAAACTCTTACCCATCTAAATTTTGAAGTCTACCTAGCATTGGTCCTGCGTCACCAACATTGTCCCCTGGCCTGCCGTGTGGCAAGGGCTCGAACTGCCAATCTCCACTATTAAAGTCCATCCGCTTCAACCGGACCGCCCTGGGCCTTCCCCACTAGCTCGCCCATAGCGTCTCCCTCCTGCGCCCCGCCGTGCGGCTCGTCAGCAACATCTATCTCTCCAACTTCACCAGGGTCATCATCACTAGTTTCATCATCGTTATCATCACTAGTGTGTACTGTATCACTCAGTTCATCATCGCTCCCACATTCAAATTCCACCAAGAAATCATCCTGATCATCACTGCATGGCCTTAACGAACGATGTCGTGCATTATCGAAAAACAAACTTTTAAACTTTGTATGCAAATACTATCTACAACAACTTGTATGATACAATGTATACATTATGCGCGCGGGGGCCTGCGACACTCGAGACCTTGCGCGATTCCTTTCATCCCATGACGTCATAGGCAAAGCCTCGAAATTTACGCTGTGACCTAGATTTCAGGGGGGTGACAGGTGTAAATTTTCAAAATCCTCTAACTCCACGTCAAAAAGGCCATTTTAAACGATGTAAACGACAAATTGTTCTATGTATCCCACTCTTTCACTTCATATATAATTCTATTTCTTTAGTATTCCCCTTTAAGATTTAAACTCAGTCTTTGACTGAAGTCCAAAAGAGTACAATATGTCAAATTTTTGAATTTCTGACTAGAGTATTGAATTAAATATCGGCCCTGTACTTTACATCTTCATGAATGAATCTTGACATGAATTGCATTAAGTATTTTTATACATCGGTAGCAATGAACAATCTGTTCCTTAGTTAGACACATAGAAGGTGTAACAATTTAGGTCAAATACACAAAGATTCTACAGCCCATATACAATACATTGTTCCGATAATTCACAAGATAATGTCTTCAATGCATTTGAGATGCTCACACTATCGTAATAAATCAGACATTTGATATCAAGCATGCAAAACTAGTGTGTGCAATCAAATTGCTTTTAGGAAGACTGTCAGTTGTTTAGTTTTTGTAATAGAAGCCAGCTAACTCATATGAAAACAGTTTAACAAGAAGAGGCATCTATTTCTATTTTTCAGCATTCAAACTAGATTTTAGATTTCTTCTAAAGAATAGTGTACACACATTAGAACAAATTGGACAGATGGCATTGTTATGTACAAGGAAATTATTATTTTTGTACATTTTGGACTCAAATGTTCTGAAAGCAGAGAGTACAACATGTAATTATATTATGACAAAGTCTACAGTCTCTTTTTCAAATAGTGAAATAAAATCAAACATAGTTTCCATTTTCCTCTTTACCAGCTGTTTTTAGTTTATAAGCACACTCATCTATACACGTGTAGGTACAAATAATCACCAAATTTGGTGATTTGGATTTGAAGTCTGAACAAGGACGTAAATCAAGGAAAACTGAAGGCTATTCGGCTGGATTGATACGAGGCACTCCCGTAATAATGAACACAATTATAATACAATTCTGGTTACAACGAAGAAAAAATTCAGCTCCAATATTATGCACTCTATGTATTTTTATTGTGTATTTGTTGGGTTATAATAACAAAATTTAGATAATAACGAAAGAAAGATGCAGGTCCCCAGGACTTCATTATAACTGGAGTCCACTGTAACTTACAAGCGTGTTACCCACAAACTTTGGCCCAACATGTGCTGTTTCTTTACACCATTCAATCTCAAACAGGAATAATATTGTTGAGAACCCTATTAGACCTCATGTTCTTCTCTAAAGTGGCCCAGAACAGTTCCTGTCCATCCTCATCCTCAGTCCACAACATGTAGGGTCGGTTCCTACTCAGAAAGAGCCTGACAAGATAGGGCAGGTTGTCATCCTCAATGTCCTCCAGAAACACAAGAATGATTTTGTCCAGTCTGGTCTCATTCAAGTGCTCCAGCGCCATACGGAGCTTGGTCATAAACCAGGCATCACCCACAGACTGATTGCTTATCAACAGGACCGACTTGTAGCTGCTCTCAATAGCATAATAGAGGGCGTCGACGTAGAACATCCCTACGTTGAGGTCATCGTCCCCGTAGATGATGTGCTGCAGATGGGGCATCCTCTGCATCAAGGCTGGTCTCAGGATGTCATTCACAAACCCCTCATCATCGTCGTGGAACATGACGTTGAGCTGGTAGCTGTAGTCCTCCTCTGCCACATCTTCCTCAACCTCCTTGTAGCCAAACAAGGCCAGCTTCAGCAGAAAGAATTTGTAGTTCAGCCACCAGCGATTGATGTAAGCGAGGACAGTGAGAAGAAAGACAGCCGCTCCTGTCAGGGATAGTCCACTGATGAGAGCGGTGTCCACACCACAGAAGTCACCTGGATCAAAGGACAGTAGAGGCTTGTTTTTGAGCACCTGCAGTGAGGCGCTGGAGCACAGTGTCCGATCAGGATGTTCAATTCTGATGTTGGCTGTGTGAAGCCAATTCCTGAACCACTGTAGCTCACAGGTGCAGGAGATGGGATTCCTGGAGATGTCAATAGACAGAGAATGATCTGTGGTCGGAAAGAAGGTTCCAGGAAGTATGGTGTTGATATGATTCCCAGGCAAATACAGTGCTCGTAGCTCTGGAGTAGGTGCAAAAGTCTGTTTCTCAATTTTGCTGAGTGAATTATTCTGGATAAGAAGTACTGTTAAGCTTCCAAGTCCCTGAAACACATCTCCATTAAGTGCTAGTAGCTTGTTGTCATTCAGATACAGGAACTTTAGAGAGTGTAAATCTTTGAATATTCGAGGGACAAGAACAGTGATACGTGACTCACTCATATCCAGGTAGTAAAGATTGGAAAGGTTTGAGAATGTTCGAAGATCTAATTGATGCAAAAAGTTCCCTTTCAAACGGAGCTTGCCCAGGGAAGCAAGGCCTCTGAAAATAGACATGTTTTGACTGTTGTCAAATAAGTCTCTGCCCAGCAACTGTCCTCGTTCCATTCGCAGCTCTTCAAGGACAGCATTGTGAGTGAATTGATCAATGGACATCCAGGAGATCGGGTTGTTTGACACATCCAAGTATTGCAGCTTTGGCAAAGCCTTAAGCATGCCATTCAAATATGAATGTTTCTCATTTGTGGCATACAGCTTCTGCAGGTTTGATAGTCCGTAAACGGACTGCAGAGTGAACATGGTGAGAAGATTAAATGAGATATTTAGCACTTGAAGGTTTGACAGACCAGTGAATCGTCTGCTCTTGAGAGTGTCCAGGAGATTATGTGAAAGATCAAGTGTTTGAAGGGTAGGGATGGTCCATGCTGCTCCTAATACTTCCTCAATGAAATTTTTGGCAAGCAATAAAGTCCTTATTGAGTTCATGCCAGCAAACGACTGTGGAGAAACCACCTTCAGAAAATTTCCTGTCACATTAAGCTGCTGGAGGGTAGACAAACAAGAGAATGCACCATGTGGAATGAAGGACAATGCATTTTGGGACATATCAAGGTCTGCTAGAGATAGTAGGCAACAGAAAGAGTCATTTGTAATATCAGAAATCTTATTTCCATGGAGGTTAAGCCTCTTCAGTTTGTCAAAGCCCCACAAGGCACCACTTGGGATAGATTGTAAGAAATTATACCGTAGGGAAAGGTTAGGAATGTTTGGGTATGGCAATGAGAGATTTGCAGAAGTATTCATTGGGGGGAGCTCATGAATCAATGAACCCTCAACATAGAGGGTACTTATTTCTTTCATGCCCAGGAAAGGCCAGATGCCAAAAGAGAAGATGTTATTCCCTCCAAGATTGATTGCATTGACATTCTTCAAGTAGAAGAATGCGTGGTAAGGTAAGCTCTCTATTTGGTTTGCCCTCAAATCAAGAATACCTACTGTGGTGTTTTGCAGAGGAAGGAAATCAGTGGGGTTTATTTCAGTTATATTGTTTAATTTCAAGGAAAGTTCGGAGATGTGTTTCCATTTTTCAAATCCATTAAAGCTTAGAGATCTCACAGAATTGGTTGCTAAATTTACCACTGGTAATGAAGACAGGGCTGATAAAGCAGCAGTGGGAATTTCTGTGAGACAGTTTAAAGCCAATGGTACCTTTGTTAGATGAGGGTTGTAGAGAAATATTCCAGGTTCTAGATATTCTATAACATTCTCACTCAAGATGAGAGTCCTTAAGCTTGCCAGAGGCCAGAAGATTTTTTTTCTAATAATTGCTATATTATTCCATTGCAAATTGAGAATTTCCAGCGTTGGCAAGCCACTAAAGGAATCATTCCGCTGCAGCGTGATGTTGTTGAATGATAAGTCAAGCGAGATGGTGTTGTTTGGCAAATTCCGAGGTATGGACGTCAGATGGAGATTTGTACAGGATACCTTGACACCCACACTGGTTTCTTTGAATCTACATCGCTGCTGACTTTGTACATGGAAATGGCCAGAGGGTGTTGGCGTGGTGGCCTGAACACACAATAGTAAGCACACAATTGCTGTAACGGTTGAAGTAGCAGTATCCAGCTTGGTTGCCATGGCTACGGCCATCGAAAACAAAAGTCAAAGTTGCAGTAGGTGTCTTTCACAGCCAGAGCAGGTGACAATAAATTGTCTGTGCTGTTGTTACAAGTTTCCAGAGAGTATGCATTTCCAAGACTCACTGTGAGTTGCAAGGCACGTGTATCTCATAGGTGTCATGTGACTAATTCCATAATGCAGATTGTTGCAGCAGTGTCCCAAAGCAAAATTAGTACATGACAGCCATTAAAAGCACTTTGGATGACACAGAAGGCAGGAGATAGTTATCTGATCGAAGTCTAGACATTTATTTGAAGCAACAAGACTCAACTGCAGACTGTCCAGAAACATACAGCCATTCTTACTCTCAGCATCGCTTCTTTGAAGTAAACTACTTTTTTTTCTGTGATATCCTTCCCTTTCCTTTCTGAGGAAGAAGTTAAGAAAAAAGAAATCCAGATGGGAATATGAGAAGCGCATCCGCATGCATTTCTTTGTTTGTTTTTTCTCCTCCATGCAGCCTTAACAATGGCCATGACAACTTCCCGGGTAATCTCTTACTTTTTTTTCCTTTTCCCACTTTCAGCACTAAACTTATGATTTATGCAAATGTTACTGAAATCATGAAATTCTGACTTTTTCGCTGATGTCATGACAAGCATATTTACCGGGTAACTACAATGCAAGCAAGAAAGAAAAGAAATGAGAATAACACAAGACTTCCGTACCCATTTCTCTCCTTTATGGTTTGACTGCCAAAGAAAACTGTGAGAGAGGAAATTAAGCATTAAGGATTCACTGTGTGGCACAAAACAAAGAATGAAAGAAAAACAGGGCAGTCGCACGATTCCTGTTCTCTTACTCCTCATGTTACACCATCATGGTTTGGAGTCTGGGCCAGTTTCTTCGTTTCCAAGAATAAGCACAACTTTTACGAAGTATTTTGGTTGGCTAAGTAGATTGCATGCTGTAAAACGTGATATATTCGCGGCATGAAAATTTCACGAATTGGAGCCAACGGCCTTTCTCGCAGCATGAAATTTTTGCAAATTGCCGCTGGCATCCAATGCATACTACATGTATGTAAGCAGGAACTTTCGGGCACATTTTAATTTCACGAATGTTGCCGCTCGCGAAATTCACGAAATTAAAATGCAAGCAAACATTCCTCGTTTTACAGTATATCATTTTCTGTCATTGACTAAAACTTTTCCTTTATGTTAGTGAAATATTCTGTAGAATCTTGATGTTGGATTTTCCAAATGAGTGCCGTACTTTCTCACTTGCCATTGAATTTTTGCGTAATGCTTTAATATTTCTGTATCTTGTGATCAAATTGTGATTATTGTACTTTGCAAAGGAATGAATATGTTCACCCACCCCACAGCAGTGACATCTTGGACAAAGCTGCTCTTGATTGTTTGATTCCTTTAATGTCCGAAATGGAAATTCTTCACACATTGGATACTACAACAAATATACATGAAATAATGAATTATTGGTACACCCAAAGACATCACAAAGTGCAACTGAAACTGAAACATATTTACATACAATATTACATACATTGTACACCATAACAGTGTAATACATTGACCTTGCATTATTGTAAAGTTCCTAAGACAGAAACTATTGACATACAAGTATATGATTTTTATACAATTATCTAACTTATTACAATATTCACTGATATACTCTCCTGCATCATCACTGCATCATCCACATCCTGTGCTTAATAATCAAACACTCGCCTGTTTCAATGGTAAATTCAAGAACGTACAAAAATAGAAATACAAAAATTAAATGGATGCAAAAACAGAATGCATTCCTGGATCATGTCAAGTATCACAGTGAAAGGATCATAGGATTTTCAACCAACCTTGACTGTCTGTGGCCTCTTTAGCAAAAAAAAAACAAACAAACAAACAAAGAAACATGAAATCAACAATGTGATGCAAGAATAGACACAATGTCAACCAATTTCTGAGTTTAAAAAATACAGATACTGTTGCATAAAACGCACACACACACACACACACACATACAATAATTATCATGATAATATGATATTACATATCAAGGCAAAGCCAACTGCCGGAAGACACAATATAAATGGAATGAAAAATGCACATGAACCATACCTGATTACTCTGTCATTATATGTATGGATTGAATCCGGGACAAAAGAACTAATAAAAAATGAGCACACTTCGTGCGAGGAGGACAGAGTCAGAATCCTGACATGTTCAAACTAATAATAATGGCACAGAGGGTTTATAGAATCAGTCATTATTTTATTTATTTTAACCGTCATTCTCTCAACAAGCCTAGACCATAGGCAATTCCATATAAATTATCTTTTGTGCACACTTTTGTGGCCGATTGACCCTATTCTAATGACCCCCACTTCAGATCTCGGCCGCCGATGACGCGATTGCTGCAAAATTTTTGCACGAACATAAAGCCAGATGTCAACTTCAAGATTATATGGTCATACAATAGAAAAATATTGATTTTCTATTTTTAGTAAGTTATACAAATTAATGCTTGAAATCATGTTTTCGCCTTTACCTCCGTTAGAAAGACTGAAGGACTGCTAAATTTTTGTGTCAGAATTCCTCAAGACACGTCAAACAATTGTCATCCAAAAAAATAGCACGGTCAAATTCAGTTTCTTTTGTTCGTTGTTTTGTGAATTTGTTATGTATTTCATTGTTTTTTCGATCATTTGTTTTCTATTATTTTTTTCCCAAAATTTTTTACAGGCATTACACTTTTGTGGCCAATTAATTCTCACCCTGTCTTTTTGTGTAAGATTAACATAAAACCATATTAAATTGTATGTAACAATAGATTGAATTATGGACTTATTACAAACTGCCAGTGTTTTGTCAAACCTCGATTTACTCAATTGCCTTTTGGAAAGTTGTCTTGGATTTGCATTATTCTGAATCAGCAGTGCATTGAAAGTCCTGTCTATTAGATTATTGGCAAGTTTTGTGCCCAGGTAGGCTTTTCTCTTGAAGGCCTGTTCAACAAGGCCACACCTTTGACAAAATCAATCTATTTTTAGACATAAAGTTCTGTCCACATTGCTCGAATTCAGATACCCTGAGACTATTGTATTAATCATCAGCATATTTGATGGTCAGACACTTTTGATGGTCAGACACTCTTTCGGCAGTAAATTCACTGATATGTGAAGAAATTAAACAGACGATAAAACACTTTTCTGTGACACACCAATTCTAACAGTTCAAGCATCAGAGGTTGTAAGACCAACCTTGACTCTCTGTGGTTTTGTTGCAGCATGAAGTTATGAATCAACAATGTGATGCAAAGATTGACACCCATGTTTACCATGTTAAGAAATGTGTAACTATTGTATTAAAGACATTAGAAAAATTTCAAGTTGATCTTATCTATGTCCCAGGTAAGTCTTCATGCCAGAAGGCATTTCAACAAAATGGCTTCTTCCACTGACCTCCTACCCCTATAAAGCAAACTGCATTCATTTGTGTCTATTTAATATGGGTCTCTGTTTCTTTCAACCAAAAACTCAGCAAAATCTTCTCAAAACACTTCATTACAGAACTTGCATAAGTGCGATTGGTCTAAAATCATTGGTCTAAAGTCATATAATTCATATATTTCGCCTTTAGTACAGGAATAACAAATGCACTTTTCTATGATTTGGGAAGTAGCCCGGTGTCAAGGCACTTCTGAAGTAAATGTGTAAACACATTTGTCACCTGAAGTCTGCAGAACTTGAGAACTTACCCTCTTGTTAAGATGACAGGGAGCCTTTTGAGCTTTAACCTTTTGGCAGATCAACCTGACATCATGTTCAGAAACTATATTTATTTGTAGTCTGCCAAATTTGCAAATTTTGCCAGCCAGCCTTCAAATCATCTGCAATTCTTTTCTCAATCATCCCTTTAAAACATCTTTACATAACTGAACTTTCTCTTTGATTTGTCTTTGATCATGTGCTACCTCATCTAAATTACCTTTGTTGAGTTGACAACTCTTTTTGTATAGTAGGTCTCTCGGTGTTCTCGACACCCATGGTTTGTCTGTCTAAATTCTTGACATTCTATGTAGAACATGAGCGTCGACTTTCAATTGTAAAGTTTCTGTAATTGAAACTTAGCTATAACAGTCATATGAAAACAGTTCTTTAACAATATGCATTGATTTCTATTTTTCAGCATGCGAACTAGATTTTAAATTTCTACTGAAGAGTACCAGAGTAGACACATCAGAACAAATTTGTCAGATGTCATTGTAATGTACAAGGAAATTATTCTTACTGCACTTATTATACTCAAATGTTCTGAGAGCAGAGAGTAAATTAGGTTGCTTAATGACCAATTTGATGGTGTGTTTTTGAGACAGTAAGATAGTAGCATGTGTGTGTACCTTCATTCTTTTGACATGCTATTTAGAGTTTACAAGTATAGCCATAGCTTTAACCCGTTGAGGACAGACTGATTTTGCTACAACACGCATTTCCCATAGACACCTGCCCGAGTATACTCGGGACTTGTCCTCAACGGGTTAAGGAACAAACTTACCAAACATTGGCAAGTTGGATTAGAAGGCTGAAAAAAAAGGATGTAATTAAAGAAACACTTCAGCTTTGGGCCATTATATGCTGATTTCTGCACCATTCAATCTCAAACAGGAATGATATTGTTGAGAACTCTGTTAGTCCTCATGTTCTTCTCTAAAGTGGCCCAGAACAGTTCCTGCCCATCTTCATCCTCAGTCCACAACATGTAGGGCCTGTTCCTACTCAGAAAAAGCCTGACGAGATAGGGCAAGTTGTCATCCTCAATGTCCTCCAGAAACACAAGAATTATTTTGTCCAGTCTGGTCTCATTCAAGTGCTCCAGCGCCATACGGAGCTTGGTCATAAACCAGGCATCACCCACAGACTGATTGCTTATCAACAGGACCGACTTGTAGCTGCTCTCAATAGCATAATAGAGGGCGTCCACATAGAACATCCCTACGTTGAGGTCATCGTCCCCGTAGATGATGTGCTGCAGATGAGGCATCCTCTGCATCAAGGCTGGTCTCAGGATGTCATTCACAAATCCCTCATCATCGTCGTGGAACATGACGTTGAGCTGGTAGCGGTAGTCCTCCTCTGCCACATCTTCCTCAACCTCCTTGTAGCCAAACAAGGCTAGCTTCAGCAGAAAGAATTTGTAGTTCAGCCACCAGCGATTGATGTAAGCGAGGACAGTGAGAAGAAATACAGCTGCTCCTGACAGGGATAGTCCACTGATGAGACCGATGTCCACACCACAGAAGTCACCTGGATCAAAGGACAGTAGAGGCTTGTTTTTGAGTGCCTGCAGTGAAGCGCTGGAGCACCGTGTCTGATCAGCATTTTGCATTTTGATGTTGGCAGTGTGAAGCCAGTTCCTGAACCACTTCAGCTCACAGGTGCAGGAGATGGGATTCCCTGAGAAGTCAATGGACAGGGAATGATTTGTGGTCGGAAAGAAGGTTCCAGGAAGTATGGTGTTGATATGATTCCCAGGCAAATACAGTGCTCGTAGCTCTGGAGTATGTGCAAAGGTCTGCTTCTCAATTTTACTGAGTGAATTTTTCTGGATAAAAAGTACTGTTAAGCTTCCAAGTCCCTGAAACACATCCCCATGAAGTGCTAGTAGCTTGTTGTCATTCAGATACAGGAACTTTAGAGAGTGTAAATCTTTGAATATTCGAGGGACAAGAACAGTGATACGTGACTCACTCATATCCAGGTAGTAAAGTTTGGAGAGATTTGAGAATGTACGAAGATCAACTTGATGGAAAAAGTTCCCCTTCAAACGGAGCTTTCCCAGGGAATCGAGACCTCTAAAAAAAGAGATGTTTTGACTGTTATCAAACAAAACTGTGCCATATAGCTGTCCTCGTTCCATTCGCAGCTCCTCAAGGTCAGCATTGTTGCTGAATTGATCAATGGACATCCAGGAGATTTTACTGTTTGACACATCCAAGTATTGCAGCTTTGGCAAAGCCTTAAACATGCCATTCAAATATGAACTTTTCTCATTTGTGGCATACAGCTTCTGCAGGTTTGATAGTCCATAAACGGACTGCAGAGTGAACATAGTGAGAAGATTAAATGAGATATTTAGCACGTGAAGGTTTGACAGACCAGTGAATCGTCTGCTCTTGAGAGTGTCCAGGAGATTGTGTGAGAGATCAAGTGTTTGAAGGGTAGAGATGGTCCATGCTGTCTCTAGGACTTCCTCAATGAAATTTTTGGCAAGCACTAAAGTCCTTATTGAGTTCATGCCAGCAAACGACTGGGGAGAAACCACCTTCAGTACATTTCCTGTCACATTAAGTTGCTGGAGGTGAGACAAGCAAGAGAATGCTCTGTGTGGAATGAAGGACAATGCATTTTGGGACATATCAAGGTCTGTTAGAGATAGTAGACAACAGAAAGAGTCATTTGTAATATCAGAAATCTTATTTGCATGGAGGTTAAGCCTCTTCAGTTTGTCAAAGCCCCACAAGGCACCACTTGGGATAGATTGTAAGAAATTATATCGTAGGGAAAGGTTAATAATGTTTGGGTATGGCAATGAGAGATTTGCAGAAGTATTCATTGGGGGGAGCTCATGAATCATTGAACCCTCAACGTAGAGGGTACTTATTTCTTTCGTGCCCAAGAAAGGCCAGATGCCGAAAGAGAAGATGTTATTCCCTCCAAGATTGATTGCATTGACATTCTTCAAGTAGAAGAATGCTTGGTTAGGTAAGCTTTCTATTTGGTTTACCCTCAGATCAAGAATTCCTACTGTGGTGTTTTGCAGAGGAAGAAAATCAGTGGGATTTATTTCAGTTATTTTGTTTACTTCCAACCAAATTTTGGAGATGTGTTTCCACTTTTCAAATCCATTAAAACTTAGAGATCTTACAGAATTACTTGCTAAATTTACCACCGGTAATGAAGACAGAGTTGATAAAGCACCAGTGGGAATTTCTGTGAGACAGTTAAAAGGCAATGGCACATTTGTTAGAAGAGGATTGTAGAGAAATGTTGCAGGCTCTAGATACTCAATAGCATTCTCACGCAAGATAAGTGTCCTTAAATTTCCCAGAGGCCAAAAAATTTCTTGTCTAACAGTTGCTATATCATTACATTCCAGATTGAGAGTTTCTAGCATTGCCAAGCCTTTAAAAGAATCGTTCTGCTGCAATGTGATGTTGTTGTGTGATAAATCAAGTGTGATGGTGTTGTTTGGCAAATTCCGAGGGACGTCCGTCAGATGGAGATGTGTACAGGATACCTTGACACCCACACTGGTTTCTTTGAATCTGCATTGCTGCTGACTTGTGTGGAAATTGTCAAAGGATGCAGGCGTGGTGGCCTGAACACACAACAGTAAGCACACAATTGCTGTAACGGTTGAACCAGCATTATCCAGCTTGTTTGCCATGGCCACAAGCTTCCAAAATAAAGGGTGAAGTTCCTGTAGGTGTCTTTCCCTGTCAGAGTTGGTGACAATAAATTGTCTGTGCTGTTGTTACGAGTTTCCAGTAAGCATTCCTTTCTGAGAATCACTGTGAGCTGAAAGGCATGACGTGTGTCTTCCAGCTGTCGTGTGACTTTTCCATTGAAGCAGACTACTTCAGCAGGATCCCAAAACAAAATTAATGTTTGGCAGCTATTAAAAGCAGTGATGTTCTATAAAATCACACTGGATGATACTAAAGGCACAAGATGTTTGTCCAATCAAAGTCTGTAGACATTTATTTGAGGCAACGAGACTTAACTGCAGACTGTCCAGTAACATTACAGCCATTCTTACTCTCAGCGTCCCTACTTTGAAGCAGACTGCCTTTATTTTGTGAGACTCTTCCCTTTCCTTCCTGAGTAACAAGTTTAACTTAAAAAAAAAGAAAATATTTCCAGGTGGGAATGAGAAGCACTCCCCCCCCCCCCCCCCCCCCCCACAGTGGCCTTGATAGCTTCCCTGGCATCATATTTTTTTTCTTTTTCCTTTTCCCACTTTCAGCACCATGTTTCACTTTCAAAATTACCCCAGCATATTTCTTTTCGTGACCATTTGTGGTTAGGGAATCAAACAATCAGTTCACCTCACAGTCTGTCATATGAATCCTAATTTGGACGATAGCTAACACAGACAGAAACATCAAGGAATTTGAATATCTTGAATGAAAGAAAGAAGAGGTTATTTTTTTTTCTCTTTTAAGTTGAATAGGTTCAGGGTCATGAGAAAAATGTACATGTAGGTGAAACCTCTAGCAGAAATATTCAGTGCTTGGCAAGATTTAGAGACATGTGTGCTTGATACTACAGTACAAACATTAGTATATCCACTTTCTTTTCTTTCTTCTCTTTTTTTTTTTTTGAGGGGGGAGTTGATAGTGTGCCTGCGGTAACCATGGAATCTAGTCTATACCCACTCGGCTTAGTCTTGTGGGTGATTAACGATTCCATAGTCACCCTACGGGCATGCACACAATTCCTTTTGGTGCATTCAGACCTGTGCATCATTTGTATATCAACCAGACTACTATAATTTTGACTTGGTTGACATCCATCTAGGTCATTGTAATTCCCTCTGTAGTTATAATGATAATAGTAATAACAAGGTCTTATTTATCCAGGGTAGCCTCTTCAGTGCTGCCACTGCTCTACCAGAGGGCCCTGCCATTATTATTACCCCAGCGTTGCCAGGTACCCATTTATACACCTGGGTCAAGAGGGACATTGTGGGTAAAACATTTTGTCCAAGGGCATAAGCACTGGCGGGAATCAAACTTTGGTCCTCCGATTGGGAGTAGAGAGTCTTATCCACTATGCCACAGCGCGCGCCCCCCCCCCCCCCCTTTGGTAATTGATTTGTGTATGTGCTATCCCGTGCTTAACAAAGAAAGTTGAAAGCTCTGCCATTTGCTTATATATGCAGAAGTGTTTTTCATAATCCTATTTTCTTCTTCTTCCCTGTCCTCGTACTTAAAGTATGGTGAATGAGACATTAAAATCAAGAAAATCATATAAAAGAAGGTGTCAAAGCAGAGGAAATGTCTCCTGAAACAGATTTTTAATGTGACTTATCAAAAGATATTTGAGCCACTGAGAAATCGCGAGTTAAAACTGACTGATTTACTTCACCGTTTTTTGCTCCGGAACAGCCGTCTTTTTCGAGCCCTAAAATATGACATCACGAAATGAACAAAACCCTTTACGAGTGCAGCGGGACATCGAGGCTGCCATTCATAGAGCACTTATTTCATGGTGAGCGGATGCAATATCTGGCCCGTCTTTAGTCGCATCTGCTTTCTCGGCTGAGACATTAAAACATCTGATTTTTACCTGATATTGCACGGAAAGACTTTGAGTTTGACGTCAAGAGTGAATTGAGTGATGACAGTGACAATGACACTGATAGTGACAGTGGCAAAGTCGGGGTGGTAGAAGAAGCGAGGGAGAGGCAATGTATATGGAAGGCCGCTGCGGACACAACTCGTTTGGGGCATACGTATGGAAACGGGCATACGCATGCAATTGCCTCTCCATATGTATGCCCCAAACGAACCATGTCCGCAATGGCCCTTGAGGGAGATATCCAAGTAAATTGTCTGAGTGAGGAACATACATCCTTCTATACATGTGACATCACAAACAGGAGTAGTCTTCTCATACAGCAGTGAGTGCACAGACACTTTAAGGATACCAGGATGTATCTTTTGAATGGATTGTACGATTTTCCTCAAACTTCACTACTGTTCTAGTAATATTCAGGAGATATTAGACCTTCATTTTGTGAACTTGTTTTCATCAATGGTTCCAGAGGAATTAGGGACTCATGAGCAGTATAAGATGAATACAGACAGTAAACTCTTTGAGGTCATTACAAAAAAAAATAAAGTATGAAGCAGGTACTTTGGATTGAAGAAAATTGGAATGCAATGCACAAATACACAGTTGGTTAAAAACCATGTATTCTTTTAAAAGTCACTAAGACAGTGTCCCTGTAAGGAAGCTTTCTCTGGAGAGTCATATGACATTTCATGTGTAGTTTTTTTTTAATTCAAATTTCACCAAAACATTAATATCATGCCAGATTTGTGCATGAACTTTAATACTAACTGACTGCAATGTAAGCAAAAAAGCAGGAAATAAGAATAACACCAGACTTCCGTACCCATTTCTCTCCTTTCTATTTCGACTGCCAAAGCAAACTGTGAGAGAGGAGATTACAGTGTATGTGTGAATCACTCTGCAGCTCAAAACAAAGAATGGAGGAAGAACATGGCACATGATTTCTGCTCTCTTACTCCTCATATCACACCATCATGGTTTCTAGTCTGGGCCAGTTCATTCATTACTATTCTAAGAATAAGCCAAACTTTTACAAAATATTTTGCTTGGCTAAGTAGATTGTGTTATGTACATCATATTTTGTCGTCAACTATCAGACTTTTACTTCCTGTTTCGGAAAATATTCTTTAGAATCCTTATGTCACATTTACCCAAAGGGTGCCTTGCTTGCTCACTTTGCATTAGATTTTTGTGTAATGCTCACTTATAGGTTTTGCAGTGTCAAAGTAAATATTGTGCTACCTTTCCTACCCCACATACAATTGTCACATCCTAACCTCGTGATGCGACATAAGAACCTCAGTAATGCTTCTTGTGTCTTTATCTCCTGATCAACTCTTGATTACTGTTCTCTTTTAAAAAATGAATACGTTCATCTGCCCCACACCAATGTTACACTGGCCAATGATGGTAGTGAAGGTGATACAGGAAGCCTTACTTAACCCACAGCATAATTTAGTCAGGGTTTGTTTCGTGTTTTTTTTTCTTCTAATGATTAACATAAGGGCCCTTCCTTCATGCTTATATAAAGCAAATATGTAACCGAAATGAAAAACATGAAAACTTCAGATTTAAACTTAGTATTTCACTTGAATGAAGTTCTTTCAGTCAAATATTTACATAATCAGTGATTAGAATTTACCAATTTTGCCTCAGTCTTTGACTGAAGTCAAAAAGAGTATGTCAAATTTGTGAATTTCTGACTAAAGTATTGAATTGAATATCAGACCTGTACTTTACATCTTTGTGAATAAATATCAACATGAATTGCATTAAGTATTTTTATACATCGGTAGCAATGAACAATCTGTTCCTTAGTTAGACACATAGAAGTTCTAACAATTTAGGTCAAATTCATGAAGATTCTACAGCCAATATATACAATCAATTGTTCTGATAATTCACAAGATTATGTCTTCAATGCATTTGAGATGCTCACACTATCATAATAAATCAGACATTTGATATCAAGCAAGTATGACTAGTGTGTGCAGTCAAGTTGCTTTTAGGAAGACTTTCAGTTGCCAAGTTTTTGTAATAGAAGCCAGCTAACTATATGGAAATGGTTAAGAAGATGCATATTATTTTTTTCTTCAGCAATCGAACTAGATTTTAGATATCTTCTGAAGAATAGTGTTCACACATTAGAACAAATTGGCAAGATGACATTGTTATGTGCCAGGAAATTATTTTATCTAAAAATGTTGGACTCAAATATTCTGAAAGCAGAGAATACAACATGCAATTATATTATGACAAAGTCTACAGTCTCTTTTTCAAATAGTGAAATAGGATCAAGCACATAGTTTCTTTGTTCCTCTTTACCTGCTGTTTTGAGTTTATAAGCACACTCACTATACACGTGTAGGTACAAATAATCACCAAATATTGGTGATTTGGATTTGAAGTCTGAACAAGGACGTAAATCAAGGAAAACTGAAGGCTATTCGGCTGGATTGATACGAGGCACTCCCGTTGTAATGAACACAATATAATGACAATTCTGGTTACAACGAAGAAAAAATTCAGCTCCAACATTATGCTCTCTATGTATTTTTATTGTGTATTTGTTGGGTTATAACAAAATTTAGATAATAACGAAAGAAAGATGCAGGTCCCCAGGACTTCATTATAACTGGAGTCCACTGTAACTTACAAGCATGTTACCCACAAACTTTGGCCCAACATGTGCTGTTTGTTTACACCATTCAATCTCAAACAGGAATGATATTGTTGAGAACCCTATTAGACCTCATGTTCTTCTCTAAAGTGGCCCAGAACAGTTCCTGTCCATCTTCATCCTCAGTCCACAACATGTAGGGTCTGTTCCTACTCAGAAAGAGCCTGACAAGATAGGGCAGGTTGTCGTCCTCAATGTCCTCCAGAAACACAAGAATGATTTTGTCCAGTCTGGTCTCATTCAAGTGCTCCAGCGCCATACGGAGCTTGGTCATAAACCAGACATCACCCACAGACTGATTGCTTATCAAAAGGACTGACTTGTAGCTGCTCTCAATAGCATGATAGAGGGCGTCGACATAGAACATCCCTACGTTGAGGTCATCGTCCCCGTAGATGATGTGCTGCAGATGAGGCATCCTCTGCATCAAGGCTGGTCTCAGGATGTCATTCACAAACCCCTCATCATCGTCGTGGAACATGACGTTGAGCTGGTAGCGGTAGTCCTCCTCTGCCACATCTTCCTCAACCTCCTTGTAGCCAAACAAGGCTAGCTTCAGCAGAAAGAATTTGTAGTTCAGCCACCAGCGATTGATGTAAGCGAGGACAGTGAGAAGAAAGACAGCCGCTCCTGTCAGGGATAGTCCAGTGATGAGAGCGGTGTCCACACCACAGAAGTCACCTGGATCAAAGGACAGTAGAGGCTTGTTTTTGAGCACCTGCAGTGAGGCGCTGGAGCACAGTGTCCGATCAGGATGTTCAATTCTGATGTTGGCTGTGTGAAGCCAGTTCCTGAACCACTGTAGCTCACAGGTGCAGGAGATGGGATTCCTGGAGATGTCAATAGACAGAGAATGATCTGTGGTCGGAAAGAAGGTTCCAGGAAGTATGGTGTTGATATGATTCCCAGGCAAATACAGTGCTCGTAGCTCTGGAGTAGGTGCAAAAGTCTGTTTCTCAATTTTGCTGAGTGAATTATTCTGGATAAGAAGTACTGTTAAGCTTCCAAGTCCCTGAAACACATCTCCATTAAGTGCTAGTAGCTTGTTGTCATTCAGATACAGGAACTTTAGAGAGTGTAAATCTTTGAATATTCGAGGGACAAGAACAGTGATACGTGACTCACTCATATCCAGGTAGTAAAGATTGGAAAGGTTTGAGAATGTTCGAAGATCTAATTGATGCAAAAAGTTCCCTTTCAAACGGAGCTTGCCCAGGGAAGCAAGGCCTCTGAAAATAGACATGTTTTGACTGTTGTCAAATAAGTCTCTGCCCAGCAACTGTCCTCGTTCCATTCGCAGCTCTTCAAGGACAGCATTGTGAGTGAATTGATCAATGGACATCCAGGAGATCGGGTTGTTTGACACATCCAAGTATTGCAGCTTTGGCAAAGCCTTAAGCATGCCATTCAAATATGAATGTTTCTCATTTGTGGCATACAGCTTCTGCAGGTTTGATAGTCCATAAACGGACTGCAGAGTGAACATGGTGAGAAGATTAAATGAGATATTTAGCACTTGAAGGTTTGACAGACCAGTGAATCGTCTGCTCTTGAGAGTGTCCAGGAGATTATGTGAAAGATCAAGTGTTTGAAGGGTAGGGATGGTCCATGCTGCTCCTAATACTTCCTCAATGAAATTTTTGGCAAGCAATAAAGTCCTTATTGAGTTCATGCCAGCAAACGACTGTGGAGAAACCACCTTCAGAACATTTCCTGTCACATTAAGCTGCTGGAGGTTAGACAAACAAGAGAATGCACCATGTGGAATGAAGGACAATGCATTTTGGGACATATCAAGGTCTGCTAGAGATAGTAGGCAACAGAAAGAGTCATTTGTAATATCAGAAATCTTATTTCCATGGAGGTTAAGCCTCTTCAGTTTGTCAAAGCCCCACAAGGCACCACTTGGGATAGATTGTAAGAAATTATACCGTAGGGAAAGGTTAGGAATGTTTGGGTATGGCAATGAGAGATTTGCAGAAGTATTCATTGGGGGGAGCTCATGAATCAATGAACCCTCAACATAGAGGGTACTTATTTCTTTCATGCCCAGGAAAGGCCAGATGCCAAAAGAGAAGATGTTATTCCCTCCAAGATTGATTGCATTGACATTCTTCAAGTAGAAGAATGCGTGGTAAGGTAAGCTCTCTATTTGGTTTGCCCTCAGATCAAGAATACCTACTGTGGTGTTTTGCAGAGGAAGGAAATCAGTTGGGTTTATTTCAGTTATATTGTTTACATTTCAAGGAAAGTTCGGAGATGTGTTTCCATTTTTCAAATCCATTAAAGCTTAGAGATCTCACAGAATTGGTTGCTAAATTTACCACTGGTAATGAAGACAGGGCTGATAAAGCACTAGTGGGAATTTCTGTGAGACAGTTTAAAGCCAATGGTACGTTTGTTAGAGAGGGTTGTAAAGAAATGTTGCAGCCTCGAGATACTCTATAGCATTCTCATCCAAGATAAGAGTCCTTAAACTTGCCAGTGGCCAGAAGATTTCTTTTCTAATAATTGCTATATTATTCCATTGCAAATTGAGAATTTCCAGCATTGGCAAGCTAGTAAAGGAATCATTCCGCTGCAGCGTGATGTTGTTGAATGATAAGTCAAGCGAGATGGTGTTGTTTGGCAAATTCCAAGGTATGGACGTCAGATGGAGATGTGTACAGGATACCTTGACACCCACACTGGTTTCTTTGAATCTACATCGCTGCTGACTTTGTACATGGAAATGGCCAGAGGGTGTTGGCGTGGTGGCCTGAACACACAATAGTAAGCACACAATTGCTGTAACGGTTGAAGTAGCAGTATCCAGCTTGGTTGCCATGGCTACGGCCATCGAAAACAAAAGTCAAAGTTGCAGTAGGTGTCTTTCACAGCCAGAGCAGGTGACAATAAATTGTCTGTGCTGTTGTTACAAGTTTCCAGAGAGTATGCATTTCCAAGACTCACTGTGAGTTGCAAGGCACGTGTATCTCATAGGTGTCATGTGACTAATTCCATAATGCAGATTGTTGCAGCAGTGTCCCAAAGCAAAATTAGTACATGACAGCCATTAAAAGCACTCTGGATGACACAGAAGGCAGGAGATAGTTATCTGATCGAAGTCTAGACATTCATTTGAAGCAACAAGACTCAACTGCAGACTGTCCAGAAACATACAGCCATTCTTACTCTCAGCATCGCTTCTTTGAAGTAAACTACTTTTTTTTTTCTGTGATATCCTTCCCTTTCCTTTCTGAGGAAGAAGTTAAGAAAAAAGAAATCCAGATGGGAATATGAGAAGCGCATCCACATGCATTTGTTTGTTTGTTTTTTCTCCTCCATGCAGCCTTAACAATGGCCATGACAACTTCCCGGTTAATCTCTTACTTTCTTTCCTTTTCCCACTTTCAGCACTAAACTTATGATTTATGCAAATGTTACTCAAATCATGAAATTCTGACTTTTTCGCTGATGTCATGACAAGCATATATACCGGGTAACTACAATGCAAGCAAGAAAGAAAAGAAATGAGAATAACACAAGACTTCCGTACCCATTTCTCTCCTTTCTGGTTTGACTGCCAAAGAAAACTGTGAGAGAAGAAATTAAGCATTAAGGATTCACTGTGTGGCACAAAACAAAGAATGAAAGAAAAACAGGGCAGTCGCACGATTCCTGTTCTCTTACTCCTCATGTTACACCATCATGGTTTGGAGTCTGGGCCAGTTTCTTCGTTACCAAGAATAAGCACAACTTTTACGAAGTATTTTGCTTGGCTAAGTAGATTGCATGCTGTAAAACGTGATATATTCGCGGCGTGAAAATTTCACGAATTGGAGCCAACGGCTCCAATTTTTGTGAATTTTCGCGAATTGCCGCTGGCATCATTTGTTTTCAATGCATACTACATGTATGTGATCAAGAACTTTCGCGCATTTTAATTTCGCGACTGTTGTCGCTCGCAAAATTCGCGGAATTAAAATGCATGCAAGCATTCCTCGTTTTACAGTATATCATTTTCTGTCATTGACTAAAAATTTTCCTTTATGTTAGTGAAATTTCTGTATAATCTTGATGTTGGATTTTCCAAATGAGTGCCATACTTTCTCACTTGCCATTGAATTTTTTGCATAATGCTTTAATATTTCTTTATCTTGTGATCAAATTGTGATTATTGTACTTTGCAAAGGTCAGGAATGAATATGTTCACCCACCCCACAGCAGTGAAATCTTGGACAAAGCTGCTCTTGATTGTTTGATTCCTTTATTGTCCGAAATGGAAATTCTTCATACATTGGATACTACAACAAATATACATGAAATAATGAATTATTGGTACACCCAAAGACATCACAAAGTACAACTGAAACTGAAGCACATTTACATACAATATTACATACACCATAACAATGTAATATATTGACCTTGCATAATTACAAAGTAAAGACAGAGACTGTTTACATATATAATTTTTATACAATTATCTAACTTATTACAATATTTATTGATATACTCTCCTGCATCATCACTGCATCATCCACATCCTGTGTTTAATAATCAAACACTCTCCTGTTTGAGTGAGGTAAATTCATTAACATTCAAAACTGGAAATACCAAAATTAAATGGATGTAATAACAGAATGCATTCCTGGATCATGTCAAGTATCACAGTGAAAGGATCAGAGGATTTTCAACCAACCTTGACTTTCTGTGGCCTCTTCAGCAAAAAACAAACAAATAAACAAACATATGAAATCAACAATGTGATGCAAGAATAGACACAATGTCAACCAATTTCCGAGTTAAAAAAATACAGATACTGTTGCATAAAACGCACACACACACACACACACACACACAATAATTATGAGGATAATATGATATTACATATCAAGGCAAAGCCAACTGCCGGAAGACATAATGGAAATATGATATAAATGCAATGAAAAATGCACATAAACCATACCTAATTACTCTGTCATTATATGTATGGATTGAATCCGGGACAAAAGATCTAGTCTAAAATGAATGCAAGGAATACAGAGTCAGAATCCTGACATGTTCAAACTAATAATAATGGCACAGAGGGTGTGTGGAATCAGTCATTATTTCATTTATTTTGACCATCATTCTCTCAACATATTAAGCCTAGACCATAGGCAATTCCAAACCAACTATCTTTTGCGCACACTTTTGTGGCCGATTAACCCTGTTCTAACTGCTAGTACGCTATTTGAGACCAAGTGGTCAATTTGACCCCCCACTTCAGATCTCGGCCGCCGTTGGCGTGATTGCTGCAAAATTTTGCCCGAACATAAGCCAGATGTCAACTTCATACAATAGAAAAATATTGATTTTCTATGTTTAGTAAATCAATCATGCAAATTTATGCTGGAAATCATATTTTCGCCTGTAACTCCGTTAGAAAGACTGAAGGATTGCTAAATTTTTGTGTCACAATCCCTCAAGACACGTCAAACAATTTTCGTACAAAAAATGGCACAATCAAATTCAATTTCTTTTGTTCTTTATTGTTTTGTGAATGTCTTATGTATTTCATGTTTTTTTGATCTTTTGTTTTCTTTCATTTTTTTGCCAAAATTTGTTGCAGGCACCACACTTTTGTGGCCCATTAATTCTCACCCTGTCTTTTTGTGTAAGATTAACATAAAACCATATCAAATTGTATACGGTATAGATAGATTAAATTATGAACTTGTTGCACAGAACTGCCAGTGTTTTGTCAAACCTCGATTTACTCAATTGCCTTATGGGAAGTTGTCTTGGATTGACATTATTCTGAAACAGCAGTGCATTGGAAGTCCTGTCTAAATTATTGGCAAGTTTTGTGCTCAGGTAGGCCTACTTATACTTGAAGGCCTGTTCAACAAGGACACACCTTTGACCAAATCAATCTATTTTTGGACGTAAAGGTCTGTCCTTATTGCTTGAATTCAGATACCCTGAGACTACTGTATTGATCATTAGCATATTTTATGGTCAGACACTTGTCTCTTTTGGCAATAAATTCACTGATATGTGAATAAAATAAAACAGATGACAAAACACTTTTCTGTGACACACCAATTCTAACAGTTCAAGCATTAGAGGTTGTTCGACCAACCTTGACTCTCTGTGGTTTGGTTGCTGCATGAAGTTATGAATCAACAATGTGATGCAAAGATTGACACCCATGTTTACCATGTTAAGAAATGTGTAAGTATTGTATTAAAGACATTAGAAAAATTTCAAAAGTTGATCTTATCTATGTCCCAGGTAAGTCTTCATGCCAGAAGGCATTATGTATTAAGTACAACAGAATGGCTTCTCCACTGACCTCCTACCCCTATAAAGCAACCTGCATTTGTTTGTGTCTATTTAATATGGGTCTCTGTTTCTTTCAGCATATTCAGCAAAATCTTCTCAAAACACTTCATTACAGAACTTGCATAAGTGTAATTGGTCTAAAATCATTGGTCTAAAATCATTTAATTCATATATTTCGCCTTTAGTACAGGAATAGCACATGCACTTTTCTATGATTTGGGAAGTAGCCCAGTGGCAAGGCACTTCTGAAGTAAATGTGCAAACACATTTGTCACCTGATGTCTGCAGAACTTGAGAACTTAGCCTCTTGTTAAGATGACTGGGAGCCTTTTGAGCTCTAACCTTTTGGCAGATCAACCTGACATCATGTTCAGAAACTATATTTATTTGTAGTCTGCCAAATTTGCAAATTTTGCCAGCCAGCCTTTAAATCATCTGCAATTCTTTTTTCAATCATCTCTTTAAAACTTCTTTACATAACTGAACTCTCTCTTTGATTTGTTTTTGATCATGTGCTACCTCATCTAAATTAACTTTGCTGAGTGGACAACTCTCTTTGTACAGTAGGTCTCTCAGTGTTCTCGACACCCATGGTTTGTCTGTCTAAATTCTTGACATTCTATGTAGAACATGAACGTCGACTTTCAATTGTAAAGTTTCTGTAATTGAAACTTAGCTATAACAGTCATATGAAAACAGTTCTTTAACAATATGCATTGATTTCTATTTTTCAGCATGCAAACTAGATTTTAAATTTCTGTTGAAGAGTATCAGAGTAGACACACATCAGAACAAATTTGTCATTGTAATGTACAAGGACATTATTCTTATTGTTCTTATCATTCTCAAATGATCTCAGAGCGGAGAGTAAATTTTTATAGGTTGCTTTATGACCAATTTGATGGTGTGTTTTTGAAACAGTAAGAAAGTAGCATGTGTGTGTACCTTCATTCTTTTGACATGCTGTTCAGAGTTTACATGTATAGCCATAGCTTGTAAGGAACAAACGTACCAAATATTGGCAAGCTGGATTTGAAGGCTGAAAAAAAGGGTGTAATTCCAGAAACACTTCAGCTTTGGGCCATTATATACTGATTTCTGCATCATTCAATCTCAAACAGGAATGATATTGTTGAGAACCCTATTAGACCTCATGTTCTTCTCTAAAGTGGCCCAGAACAGTTCCTGCCCATCTTCATCCTCATTCCACAACATGTAGGGCCTGTTCCTACTCAGAAAGAGCCTGACAAGATAGGGCAGGTTGTCATCCTCAATGTCCTCCAGAAACACAAGAATGATTTTGTCCAGTCTGGTCTCATTCAAGTGCTCCAGCGCCATACGGAGCTTGGTCATAAACCAGGCATCACCCACAGACTGATTGCTTATCAACAGGACCGACTTGAAGCTGCTCTCAATAGCATAATAGAGGGCATCGACGTAGAACATCCCTACGTTGAGGTCATCGTCCCCATAGATGATGTGCTGCAGATGGGGCATCCTCTGCATCAAGGCTGGTCTGAGGATGTCATTCACAAATCCCTCATCATCGTCGTGGAACATGACGTTGAGCTGGTAGCGGTAGTCCTCCTCTGCCACATCTTCCTCAACCTCCTTGTAGCCAAACAAGGCTAGCTTCAGCAGAAAGAATTTGTAGTTCAGCCACCAGCGATTGATGTAAGCAAGGACAGTGAGAAGAAAGACAGCTGCTCCTGACAGGGATAGTCCACTGATGAGAGCAATGTCCACACCACAGAAGTCACCTGGATCAAAGGACAGTAGAGGCTTGTTTTTGAGCGCCTGCAGTGAAGCGCTGGAGCACCGTGTCTGATCAGCATTTTGCATTTTGATGTTGGCAGTGTGAAGCCAGTTCCTGAACCACTGTAGCTCACAGGTGCAGGAGATGGGATTCCCGGAGAAGTCAATGGACAGAGAATGATTTGTGGTTGGAAAGAAGGTTCCAGGAAGTATGGTGTTGATATGATTCCCAGGCAAATACAGTGCTCGTAGCTCTGGAGTATGTGCAAAGGTCTGCTTCTCAATTTTACTGAGTGAATTATTCTGGATAAGAAGTACTGTTAAGCTTCCAAGTCCCTGAAACACATCCCCATTAAGTGCTAGTAGCTTGTTGTCGTTCAGATACAGGAACTTTAGAGAGTGTAAATCTTTGAATATTCGAGGGACAAGAACAGTGATACGTGACTCACTCATATCCAGGTAGTAAAGTGTGGAGAGATTTGAGAATGTACGAAGATCAACTTGATGGAAAAAGTTCCCCTTCAAACGGAGTTTTCCCAGGGAAACGAGACCTCTGAAAAAGACTGTTTTGACTGTTATCGAACAAAACTCTGCCCAGTAGCTGTCCTCGTTCCATTCGCAGCTCCTCAAGGTCAGCATTGTTGCTGAATTGATCAATGGACATCCAAGAGATCGGGTTGTTTGACACATCCAAGAATTGCAGCTTTGGCAAAGCCTTAAACATGCCATTCAAATATGCACGTTTCTCATTTGAGATGTAGACTTCCGCAGGTTTGATAGACCAGTAAACGGACTGCAGAGTAATAATGGTGAGAAGATTGAACGAGATGTTTAGTGCTTGAAGGTTTGACAGACCAGTGAATCGTCTGCTCTTGAGAGTGTCCAGGAGATTGTGTGAGAGATCAAGTGTTTGAAGGGTGGGGATGGTCCATGCTGTCTCTAGGACTTCATCAATGAAATTCTTGGCAAGCACTAAAGTCCTTATTGAGTTCATGCCAGCAAACGACTGTGGAGAAACCACGTTCAGTACATTTCCTGTCACATTAAGTTGCTGGAGGCGAGACAAGCAAGAGAATGCTCCATGTGGAATGAAGGACAATTTGTTTTGGGACATATCAAGGTCTGTCTGTTAAGGATAGCAGGCAACAGAAAGAGTCATTTGTGATATCAGAAATCTTGTTTGCAAAGAGATTAAGCTTCTTCAGTTTGTCAAAGCCCCACAAAGCACCACTTGGGATAGACTGTAAGAAATTGTACCGTAAGGTAAGGTTAGGAATGTTTGGGTATTGCAATGAGAGATTTGTGGAAGTATTCATTGGGGGGAGCTCATGAATCGATGAACCCTCAACAGTGAGGGTACTAATTTCTTTCATGCCCAGGAAAGGCCAGATGCCAAACGAGAAGATGTTATTCCCTCCAAGATTGATTGCATTGACATTCTTCAAGTAGAAGAATGCTTGGTAAGGTAAGCTCTCTATTTGGTTTGCCCTCAGATCAAGAATTTCTACTGTGGTGTTTTGCAGAGGAAGAAAATCAGTGGGATTTATTTCAGTTATATTGTTTACTTTCAAGGAAAGTTCGGAGATGTGTTTCCATTTTTCAAATCCGTTAAAGCTTAGGGATCTCACAGAATTGCTTGCTAAATTTACCACTGTAGTGAAGACAGGGTTGATAAAGCAGCAGTGGGAATTTCTTTGAGACAGTTGGAAGCCAATGGTACAATTGTTAGATGAGGGTTGTAGAGAAATGTTGCAGCCTCGAGATACTCTATAGCATTCTCGCCCAAGATAAGAGTCCTTAAGCTTGCCAGTGGCCAGAAGATTTCTTTTCTAATAATTGCTATATTATTCCATTGCAAATTGAGAATTTCCAGCATTGGCAAGCTAGTAAAGGAATCATTCCGCTGCAGCGTGATGTTGTTGAATGATAAGTCAAGCGAGATGGTGTTGTTTGGCAAATTCCGAGGGACGTCCGTCAGATAGAGATGTGTACAGGATACCTTGACACCCACACTGGTTTCTTTGAATCTGCATTCCTGCTGACTTGTTTGGAAATTGTCAAAGGATGCAGGCGTGGCGGCCTGAACACACAACAGTAAGCTCACAATTGCTGTAATGGTTGAACCAGCATTATCCGGCTTGGTTGCCATGACCACGAGCTTCCAAAACAAAGGTTGAAGTTGCTGTAGGTGTCTTTTACTGCCAGAGTTCGTGAGAATGAATTGTCTGTGCGGTTGTCACAAGTTTCCAGTGAGCATTCTTTGCTGAGAATCACTGTGAGCTGAAAGGCATGTGTATCGATCTTCCAGCTGTTGCGTGACTTTTTCATTGAAGCAGACTAGTTCAGCAGGACCCCAAAGCAAAATTAATGTATGACAGCTATTAAAAGCAGTGATGCTCCTTAAAAATTACACTGGATGATACTGAAGGCACAAGATGTTTGTTCGATCAAAATCTGCAGTAACGTTACAGCCATTCTTACTCTAAGCGTTCCTACTTTGAAGCAGACTGCTTTCATTTTGTGAGAGCCTTCCCTTTCCTTTCTGAGTAACAAATTTAACCCCCCCCCAAAAAAAAAAAAAGAAAAGAAAAGAATACATTTCCAGATGGGAATGAGAAGCACTTCCTGAAGAGGTCTGTTTATTTTTTCCTCCCCTGAACAGCCTCAACAGTGGCCTCGATAGCTTCCCTGGCATTGATTTTTTTTTTCTTTCCTTTACCCACTTTCAACACCATGTTTCACTTTCAAAGTGACCACGGAATATTTTCATTCTGTGACCAATTTAAGAGGATCCTTTGGGCTTAGGGAATCAATCAACCAGTTCACTCTACAGTCTATCATCTGGATCCTATTTTGGATGATAACTACCACAGACGGAAGCATCCTGGAATTTGAAAGGCTTGAATGAAAGAAAAGAAGATGTTATTTTTTATTTTTCATCTTTTAAGTGAAGTAGGTCCAGGGTCATATTTGTTGTATGTATCAAATTTCATTGTGGCACATTTCAGATAAATCCAGAAAGATTATACATGTAGGTGAAACCTATGGCAGAAATATTCAGTGCTTTGCAAGATTTAGAGCCATGTGTGCTTGATGCTACTGAATATCCACTTTGTTTTCTTTTTTTTTTTTTTTTTTTTTTTTTTTTTTTTGTTTGTTTGGGGGGGGGGGGGGGTTATGTGCATGCAGTAACTATGACATCTAGTCTACACCCACTCTGGTTAGTCTCATGGGTAATAAACGATTCCATAGTCACCCTACGGGCATGCACACAATTCCTTTTGATGCATTCAGATCCGTGCATCATTTGTATATCAACCAGACTACTATGATTTTGACTTGGTTGGCATCCACCTTGGTCATTGTAAGTCTCTCTTTAGTTATAATGATAATAATAACAAGGTCTTATTTATCCAGGGTAGCCTCTTCAGTATTGCTACTGCTCTACCAGAGGGCCCTACCATTATTATTACCCCAGCGTTGCCAGGTATCCATTTATACACCTGGGTCGAGAAGGACATTGTGGGTAAAACATCTCGTCCAAGGATGTAAGCACTGGGCGGGATTCAAACTCGGTTCCTCCGATTGGGAGTAGAGAGTCTTATCCACTATGCCACAGCGATAAAAATCCCCCCCCAAGTCAGAAAATTTTTTTTATGGGTAATTGATTGTGTGTATGTGCTCTCCACTGCTTAAGGGACAAGTTCACCTTCACAGACATGCGGGTTGAGTGAATGCAGCAATATTAGTAGAACACATCAGTGAGAGTTTGAGGAAAATTGGACAATCCGTTCTAAAGTCATGGATTTTTCTGCTCAGTCGCGGCTGGATGAGAAGACTACTATAGCTTGTGATGTCACATGTGTACAACGATATAAAGAAAGTATGAAGAAAACTCAACCTATTTTCACTTTTCTCGCATAACAAAAGAACACTCGACTTCTCTCTTTCAGAAAGCAAGGGGAATAATATTACCCTTAATGTGCGTCGGTAACAAGTCGAAGAAATGAGGACTTTATTCAAAAAGTAAACTTTTGTGAAATTCTCTTTTTATTTTCCTTATAATGTTCTAGGCATGTGACATCATACACCGTAGTAGTCTTCTCATCCAGCAGTGATTGCACAGATACTTTAAAAACTCATTACTTTTGAACAGATTGTCAGATTTTCCTCAAACTCTCACTGATGTGTTCTACTAATATTGTTGCATTCACTCAATTCACATGTATATGAAGGTGGACTTGTCCTTTAACAAAGAAAGTTGAAAGCTCTGCCATTTGCTTAATATATAAAAATTGTTTTTCTCAATCCCATTTTCTTGTTCTTCCCTGTCCTCATGCTTAAATCAGGGGAGTTCATCACAGCGACTCTCCGGTGCTGCCATCCTACACACAACCATGGGGGACGTCCATGTCAAGCTCTTCGTCAATGAGTGAGTTTTCTCTTCCAAGGCCCCAGTTCACTAGTGAAGTAGGAATGCTGAATGCTGCAGAAGACCATGTTCAGCATATTGCTGTGGCAATGTCATTGGATTCAAAGGCCCAAGTTTATGACGGTGGTACAATCTTGTCCATGGTTTAAACCATAGACAAAGACCGTGGAGCGCCAAGTGTTGCATGGAATATGTCGTTACGAAATCAGTAATTTTGTCGACAAAAGGATTATTTTGAAACGTAAGACACATTTCATAATGAAATGAACATTTTGTTGCTGAAATGATCATTCGTCAACAAAATGACTGATTTTGTAACGAAATATTCCGTGCAAAACTTGGCGCCCCATGGTCTTTGTCCATGGTTTAAATCATGGACAAGATTGTACCGCCTTTGTGAATTCGGGCCTTTGGTTCAAGACTGGTGTCAGATTTATTGGCCTTGTACACTGAGAGCAACTTTTAAAGTGAAAACTCATATCCAAGTTCAAATTGACTTTGATTGATGGAGAAATATCAGAACAAGCAGGAGAATCAAAGATTCATTGAAACTGGACAAGTAAACAATCAGAGAGTTATGGAAGTTCTGCATGTTTAAGAAAACGGTGATATCAGTTACATTTACATCATGCAAATTAGATATTAAAGGTGGCAATATTTTGATCTATAAAGTCTCGGCATGTTATTTATACTCAAAACTACACAGAGTATCAATTTTTTGCAATGAAATAAAAGGAAGAAATTGATATGCTTTGCATCAAATTTTATAATTGATTTTATGAAAGTCTGAAAAATGATAAATTCAGCTCTATCTCCCATTTTTAAGCTGTAGGAGACTGGTCCCGAGTATACTGAGAGAGATGTCTAAAGTTACAGGAAATGTGCGTTGTAACAAAATCAGCTCATCCTGAACAGGCTAAGATAAGATCAGCAATAACCTCTGAACTCTGATCAAGTTTTTAGATTTTCACTGGAGCAAAATCATCATAATCAATGGTTATGCTCTGATCTCCTGTGTAATGGCTCTGGAATGCATGTCCTGGTTTCTTTGCTTTTGTCATTTCGTATTAACTTGCATTCTTGTTTATTTCCTGCAATTCTCAGGTGTCCCAAGACAATAGAAAACTTTTGTGTGCATAGCAGAAATGGCTACTACAATGGACACATATTCCACAGAGTCATCAAGCAGTTTATGATCCAAACCGGGGATCCCTTAGGTAATCCTAAGAAAAGTTAAAAACGTGGTTTCTTTTCTTCTCTGGATATTGATGTTGCCACTTCAGTTGAGTTACAATTTAAGTTGAGTTTTAGTGTGAGAATATGAGTTTCCTGTCAAAATATGAAGAGTTTGTTCGCAAAAACCGATAAGTCCATTTTTGAAGATTTTGAAGTATGGTCTCTGTCATAAAGTACAAATTAATACCTTTTAAATGATATATTGGTCACTACATATAAAGGTACATTTTAGAAGTTATGGTCAAAAGAAGTAAAATTTTTCTTATTATTCTCTTTATTTTTCTTGACCTTCAATCGCAAATATCTCCATTTGGCAAATATGGACTTATCGGTTTTTGCGAATAAGCTCTTCAATATTGTCCTATATCTAGTGTAATAATGATAATGGTTAATAATTTTCTTGACCTTCAATCGCAAATATCTCCATTTGGCAAATATGGACTTATCGGTTTTTGCGAATAAGCTCTTCAATATTGTCCTATATCTAGTGTAATAATAATAATGGTTGCCATCTAGCGAGAGATATTTACATTAGAGTGATCATGATGATGACATGAAACTTTTGCAAATTGGATCCCACAGCCTTTTTCAAGGCGTAAATTTTTTTTTGCAAATCGCTACTGGCATTCAATGCCTTTTGTAGACAAGAACTTGCAAGTGCATTTTACTTTCGTGAATCTTGGCTCCTCGTGAAATTTGCGAAAATTTCATGCAGATGAAAATGTCTGCTTTTACAGTACTTCCCAAGAACACTTTCAAATTGGCATCATTGGCAAGTGGGTAGTTGTTCAGGGCATCATACACGTAGTTCAGGAGATGATGGTACCATGGTAACGAGGGTCACCTAAGAGTCCAATGCTACACACTGGCACTGGTCTGACAGTACAGGATCAGTAAAAGTTACTGTTGGACCAGTAACTTTTTTCAGGTATAATCTAGTAAAAAAAATGGAAAGACTGGGTACCTAATGGTCAGACAGACAGGTCGACCAGTGGAAAAAAATGGGTTAGTGTGCAGCCCTGCATAGTGTTGTTTGTTTTTTGTTCTGTTTTGTTGTTGTTGGGTTTGTTTTTTTTTTTTTTTTTTTGGTAGAGAGGTGTGAGATAGAGAGATGTGGTTTTTCAAGGTGACATTATTTAGTTACATTGTACGTGTGCAGGGGTGGATACAGGAATTCCATTAAGAGGGGGCACCTATACAAATTAAAGCCTATACAAATTAAAGGGCACACACCCAGTGTGCTCCCCCCAGGATTCGCCACTGTGTGTGTGAACTTATACATTACTCTAGAGAGAATGTTGACCTACCAGCATCACTCTGTGTGTGGTTAATATTTCTCCAGGCAATGGGACCGGAGGAGAGTCAATCTGGGGTGGTGAGTTCGAGGATGAGTTCCACCAGAAGTTGAGGCATGACCGCCCCTACACGCTGAGCATGGCCAATGCGGGCCCAAACACCAACGGCTCTCAGTTCTTCATCACAGTCGTTCCCTGCGTAAGTTTATCAATTCCGTTGTGGAATTGCTTAGCTTGGTATGGAGTGGGAGTGCTATAGTTTTGTGTAAAGTTTTCCAGACTATTGTACAAGAAGTCCAATGGTGCAAAACCCTGCCCAGAGTGTATAATAATCATGTACACTCCTGCACTCTTTCCCAACTCATCACACATTGTACATAGATATGTATTCAGAGTCACTCTGAATGATACACATATGAAACTTACACAATAGATGTGAACTCTATTTATTCATAAGACAACTTTTCATCTTTCTGTTGGTATCACTAGGCACACTAACTGATTGTTTGGACAAAAAAAAAGAAAAACCGATAAAAGAAAACCCTCAGATTGTACGGCACTGATGTTGTGTCAAGTGCCCATAATGAAGCACCTGTAACCCTGTGATAACTTCGCTATTATGAACCCTCCTAGTGTCACTAACATTATCAAAGTAGCTATTATTATACTTATCATTACTTGGGAACCTCATTATAACAAAAATCTAAAAGCCATGATGATTACCTTGGTATATCAGATTTCTGACAATACCAGGGTACAAAACCACAGAAATACAGGAGACTTCAGCATATTAGGAAGTCCTCAGGACTGACAGTTTTCTTTCATTATTTTGAAATTTCATTATAGCCAAACAAATCAAGTGTCTGAAGATGTCTAACTGAAAATTTTGGACCCTAAATTTTACATTGTTGTATCCGCACTTTTGTTATAACCATGTTCATTAACAGGAGTGCTCTGTATAGAAGTGAGACCAGCAAAGCCACCTCGTTATAAAAGAGTTTTGTTATAGCCAACCTCTCCATGATGAGGCTCCACTGTATTATTGTTACGACCATAATTGTCATGAACCCCAGGTCGAAAAACCAATTGATACAAACCAGTAGAAACCTGTTTACATTTTTAACTGGCCTTTACTGGTTTTAACTGGTCTTAACTGGTTTCAACTGGTTTTAACTGGTCTCAACTGGTACCAGTTGAAACTAGAAGGCAACTCCAACTTTCCAGTAACAAAAAAAAGCAATTCTAAAGGAAACCAGTAGATACCAGTTGAAGACATACTGGTACCAATTTATACCAGTTGAAGTCGCACTGCTTACCACCAGTTGACACCAGTAAAAGTTTACTAATGGCCAGTTGATACCGGTTCAAGTCTCACTCTGTACCAGTTGGTAACAGTTGGTGCCAGTTGAAGTCTTACTGGTACCAGTTGATACCAATTCACGTCTCACTGTACCCTATCTATCCTTCCGTCTCAGCCATGGCTTGACAATAAGCACACAGTGTTTGGCCGAGTGATCAAAGGCATGGAGACTGTGCAGAAGATCAGCGAGGTCAAGGTCAACCCCAAGACGGACAAACCTCTGGACGACATCCGCATTGTCAGCATCTCGATCAAATGATGGGGATGGACACCAAGGCTCTGTGATACCAACAGTCCCTCCCGCATGGGTGTGGTCTCAATTCGTACCTCAGAGGATGCAGTCAACAAGGACACACATACACACATACTCACACACATTCTCCTAGTATGCTTCATTTGGGGATATGATAGTTTGCTCAATGTAACTGGGCATATTTCATTGTTTCTAGACAAATTATTTTTATTTATTGTGATAAATGGACAAATTTTAATTGAAAACCACAAAAAACATTTGAATTCAGTTTAGTATTATCCCCTGTTGCCTAGAGTGACACACTACAATATTCCCAATTGGAGCCGTTTATAAGAACACACACACACACAGAGGAGAAGAAATGTTATTCATTTGCTGGAAATATGAATGATATTTCCATTCCAAATGCCATGAAATTATTGACTGGACAACTATGCTAACCTACAGTGCTGTACATGTATATTTAAGCCTTTAATGGTAACTTCACTACAATGTTTGTCTATGCCATTTCTCTCTAATATTTTCATGACACTTGTTTTCCATATTGGGTAAAGGAATGAACTTTTTAATAGTCATAAATGCAGCCAGTGTCCATACTTATGCTGACAAACCCAATCTATGCTGTGGTACATTTACCTACATTTAGAGTTTGAAGAGACCTTGTCAAGGGTACCAGGTACTGTAATATTTCCAGTTGTGAGAATTTGTGCTGTGCTGAATGGATGAACTGAAATATCAGTTGACGTCATGATATAAAAATGAAACAAAGTCTCTCCTTTTTCTTCATTGTCTTCATAGAATGCAATTCCAAATCAATTTTTAAGTTCGTTCAAACTGATAATGACCAATTTTACCATGGTGTGGTATTGCACTGAGATAATCATTATCTTAAAGACTTTGTAGCATGGGAATTCAAGAGTGCTCAAATTCATTCGCTGCCCACAGGGTACATATGAAAACCATGTACTGTATAGCACCGATCAATTAATAATTATGTGCATCTAAAAAGTGTACACTCATCGCTAACGGTCGACTCCGGTCAAGATTCTACAGCTTTGTGCATACTTATATAGAGATCAGTGATAAAGCTGTGCACAATTCATTGCAGGGATTCTCTAATATATCTGAACCAGGCCAGTCTTCTCGCTCCTTGAAGTCCCATGGTACAGGGTCTTTTAAACTTGTAGCCAGAGCCCTTTAGTTTTTGACTGTCCTCGTTTTTGTTAGAGGTGTTTTAGCCCTCATTTGCAAAACATTGTGGTGCATCTCCGGAAGAATCCTTGTTTCAGAACTGAAATGAGAGTCTTTTCTTACAATGTACTCCATATAATTCAGAGTAGAAAGTGACTCACACTTTGGGCTTGTTGTATGAAACTTTTGTAACTGAGAAAAACTTGTGTTGATTTTTTGCAGAATTTTTTCCTTTGTTAAACTTAAAGTCAATGGCAGCATCATACTAACCTGAGTTTTCAGTTATTACCAGAGTTTTTCCCAGGTTAAATGTTTTATACAACAAGCCCCTGGGGAATATTCCCTCTCTTCATCTTAACTCAGGACTGGTCCTGAGCAGGTTAAAGTGATAGGAATATGCTTTAAGCATACTGGTAAACTCACTGGAATTTCAAGAATACCATAATTTTCATTTGTTCTGTCTGTATTCATGTCCAAAGCATGACATGTGCTTTCCTCATCTCAAATGCCATCTTTAGATGAGATTGAGAGAGTGCATAATGGCCAACAAGAGAGGGCAGCAGCCTTTCAATGTGAGAAAATAGGCTTTTTTTACATCTGTCGTACTTGTATGATATCATTATAATTATGTCGCTACATGATCTTTGGCTTCGAAAGAGAGAATATGACCTCAAATAAAATGGTTTTGATCTTCACATTGGAATTGTGGCTTTTGACCTTTTTTGTCTGTTTGTTGTAAAAAAAAAAGAGCACTTGAGAACAGTATTTATTGGATGCATGAAATCAACCATGAATACAACAGCAGCACTGCAGACAATGTAAATGGTATACAAATAATACACATTACATAGGCCATTAGTAAGAATTATCCTCCCAGCAGTAACTTTGCAAGTCTGTTTTAGACTGTCGTAAAATTGCAAAGGATGGAAAATTAATTTACTTCTGTCCAAGTAATGTGCATAATTTGTTTTTATGTATTGGTGACTACACACACACACACACATGCACAAACAATTGCATTTCTTTTGTAAATATATAAAGGCAATGCAGGTGAGTGCAGGCAAGCAGCCATTCGTATCTATACTTACACTGAGTGAAAAATAATTGCAGAACTTTTGGCACTTTGGCAAAGTTAAAGACTGGTCTTGTCAGCTTTGAGCGATCCATATTGCCATTTTACAAGTATGTTTTGAATATTACAATAACTCAACAAGCACTATCAAGTGGTATATCTTTTTCTGCATTCATTTGACTGTTCATTTCATTTCCTTACTTTCTCCTTCTTGTGACAAAATCATTCTCGTCAATAAATCATATCAGGGAACTATTTAACTACTCTACAAGATGACTTCACAAATACACAAATCAAATGAGCCATACTGTGAAATGAGAAAAAATGAGGGTTGACAAGTTGCTTAGAATTCACTGTTTACACAAGGGCTCCTGTTGTTCCTTCTTTAGACAGAAGTGTATCTTCAAAGACTGTTTAATGACACATTTCAAGACCAAAGGATCATGTTTATATGCTATTACAATCAAAACTTTATTTAAAATATACAAAATATGCAAATTTTACATGGATACATTCAAATTATACAATAAAAGTTGCTTTTTTAAAAGAAACAGTGACACTATTTACAAACACCACACAGTAAATATCCATCTCAAAAGATGAGTTTTATCATTACCACATGATTACGAGAGAGTAAAAGAAATTTCAGGCTTTACAATTACTCCTTTCGTATGAGTATGATTCTCACAAGTACAGTTAGAATACGGTCTAAAGACAATCTCTCTTATATGGTTTCAAAGGAACAATTGCTCTGCTTTATGTTTGCCTGTGAGTACTACAGAGAACTCCTGTTTTACAACAAAATGCTCGGGACCGGCAGTTTTCTTTCATTGTATCAAAATTTCGTTAAAACCAAACAATAAAGCAATAAAAAAACAGAGAGCGGATAATGTTGCGGCCTGAATTTTTTCTTTGTGACCAGAATTTTGTTATAACCATGTCCATTACATGGGAGTGCACTGTAATAGCAAAATACCTCACATAGGCAAACAATAACGTGTATCTCAGAAGGTTAAAAAGACCTCTTCAGTTTTCAAGATCACTCGGCCTTCTACTCATTAACACAAGTGCATAAATGTATTCTTTCAAGTACAAATTATACAGTATTCCTTAGTACCTGAATTTTTGTTTTTTAGATTGTTTCAATGGCTGTTTCATTTTTTAGCTTACTATCCCGGAGTCACATGATGAGTCATGTGACTTGAGGTTCTATGTGAGAGAGTCAATTCCTTGTTCAACGTCACATTATGCCAAGTAAGATGTGTGATATTACTCTTTAGTATTAGCATGGCATCATCAGACTTTAGAAAATCACAAAAAGTATTGATGATAGCTGCAAAATTTGCAGCCCCATCAGTGGTTGCAAAACCCCTCAACGATGAAATGGTCGCAATAATGCATTTGGTGGTGAATGAAAAACTGGATACAAAATCGCCCAAAGATGCAACCACATATTACTCTTGACAGTCAAATGCCCTCTCTTGGAGCCCCCTTGAGTAGATTAAACAATATGGGAGAATATCCCACAAGCACTAAATACTGCACATAAAAACTTCCAAGCTATTCAACAGTCACTAGTAAAAGGAATCCATTCCTCACTTGTAAAATAGATTTCACAATTTCATTTTTCTTTTAATTCTGTTCATACAATTTACTTCCCCACAACTGGGTAGAATTCACTTTGCTTGAATATACCGTGTACAAATTCATCACTTTTTCACCTGACATTACGCTTTTACAAGATTAAAGCATATAAAAAGATATTTTGCATTATTGTCAAAGTGTTTATGGTGTGGATGTTGCAAGTTTTGCACTTGACTGCAAACTTCTGAGAATATGACAGCATTCATATTTAGAGATACAGTAAACTGTGCTTGGGTTATAGTCACCCGAGCAGAAATTTGCTTCACTAAAAGCTAAAAAACAAAAATTCCTAATTTACCCATGCATTTATGAACAAAGGATTTCTGCTACGTTTCAAGTGGTTAGTGGCACATTGAACCCTTGGGTAGCTGTGATAACACATGTTACCTTTGCTGTACATAAAGGACCAGAGTTTCGGTGGGAACAATTTGTGTCCGTCATGATGTGCAAACCTTATGAGAGGGATAATGACACCCATGTAACACTAGGTGTTTACAAACATACACAGGATACCACAAGCACTGTGGAAGACTTGAGAGGCTAATGACACTGAAACCTCTATGCAGCTGTGATGACACCACTGGTGTAAAGCTACACTCAAAATAATATCACTTTTATCCTGAAAGATCAAAGTGCAATACAGGGAAACCTCAGTACAACAAGGACCTAAAATCATGACAATTACCCTCTTTTATCGGGCCTTTCGTGATATCAGGGTAACCTGGTAAAGACTGTAGTCCAGAGTATACTAGGGCAGGTGTCTATGGGAAACATGTGTGAAAGCAAAATCACCTTGTCCTGAACTGGGTAAGAGTTGGGGCATACAAAATCATCTTGTTTTTAAAGGGGTTTTGTTAAAATCAACCCTTTATAACAAGGTTCATGTATAATGATGGAAGTGTGAACCTCTCAGGTAGCGGTCTGCATGGAGCGTGGGAAGTAAGCACTCATCAGCGGTGGCTGCCCCTGACTGCCCCTTGGTCCACCGGCCCCTCCCTGCTGCCCCATGGTTGGCCTTAGCTTAACCTGCCCCCCAGGGGCTGAGGGTGGAGGGTGTGTCTGAGAGAGGGGGTATGTCTGAGAGGGGTGCTGGGTGGGGGCTTTGGGTCTCTGCACACCTGCCAACAGCTGATGGTGGCTGGGTAAAGGAGGGGCCGGGGCAGCTACCACAGGTGGATCTTGCTTCTGAAGGTACTTCGGGTCCAAGGCGGGGCTACAAGGGGAATAGGGGAGAGACCAAAAAAGGGTTTGCAGCAAAGGTCCTTTTGCAACTAATGTCATTAAAATTCTGCCGTAGTACCCATCAACAGCCTTGTACTGCCTGCAATCAAATGACTGATAATTTAGCTGCTAAGTAAGAAAAGTTCTGATAGCAATTAATAGACTCCCTGAGTGTATGTTTTTGATAACACATGCCCTAAATTAGGTAACCGTAATTGGCTAAACTTTGATGACTTTGAAGACTCTGACAAATAGAATATAGCACTTGCCAATAATCGATACATTCAAAACTAGACATATCGCTACGGCTACTGATATGCCTCCGCCATAATGCATGGTTCTCCTAATAGGTCTATAGTACAATGTCTTGACAATGTGTGATGACAGTTTCACACAACTGGCAAAATATTAAAAGGACAGGTTTGACACAAATGTGCTGAATGTTCACTTTCCTAGAACTAGGTTCAATTGGAACAATGATTAAAATGTCAGAGTGCAGGTATTTGGGGAACTGATGATTTTTACTTGACTTTTGACCCTTTTATAAGTTTATGCATTGAGTAATTTTCAAGGTATTGAGGAAAAGTATAATTTCAGTATCAAATGGGAAAATAGCATTATCTAAACCTGGCCTTTGACCTTTGACCTCACAGTTCCAAAGAGAATCACTGTTAGGTTGAACATGCATAAATATGTCAGTTTCATGATGATACCTGGAGTTACTTTCGAGATATGGAGGAAAAAGTGCAATTTAGCACTTTCACTTGACCTTTGACCTTTGACCTTTGACCTTTTGGCAAGAAACTTCCCCAAAAATATATATTGGGTAATACATGCCATACATCAAGTTTTAAAAAAAAAAACCTTCAGGCATATTGCATTCTAAGGAAAGTAGTGATATTTTGAGGAGTTGACCTTGACCTTTGACCCCCTGACCTTTGACCCACGACCCCAACTTCCCTAGATAATCACTGCCCATCAGTACAAGCATATATACTAAGTTCCATGAAGATACCTTGAACCATTTGCGAGATATGGAGAAAAACATGAAATTTCAATTTTTTTTTCACAAAATAACCTGTGACCTTTGACCTTTGACCCTGTGACCCTAAAATCCACACAAAGTATTATCCCCCAAGGATATACCCTCATACCAAGTTTGATGTAAAACCACCACACGGTTCTTGAGATATCGACAAAAACAAAACGGGACGGACGGACGGACGGACGGACGGACGACCCGAAAACATAATGCCTCCGGCCACTTCGTTGCGGAGGCATAAAAATGGCAACTACAGGTGTTCATGTGCAAGGGACTTGCAATGGAGACTTTCAAATAGACTCAGAGTAATTCATAATAGACTGGCAATTTTTCATGGACCTTTCTATAATTTCTACTCATGCCAACGAACACCCTCTACTGCAAGGGCATCCATATTTAATTTTTCTTATCGAATTTTGTCTCTTGAAGACATTGAGTATAAGATTGAGTAAATTTGAAAACAGAGGCAACTCAAGTAAAAATAACGCTGCTGAAACAGAAGATGGTACAGTGTCATACACCCCTATGAACCGAAACACAGGCAAAGATTGCCTAGTTGATGTGTTGAACAAGAGACCGAAATGGCACACAAATTGGCGACATTCTAGTTAGTTGTGAATGCATGCATATCAACTTGCCTAGGTTTCTCACCTTGCTTCAGACGTTCTTGTGAGGGCGCTGAGACCAGACTGAGGGGTGTTGAGGGGTACACTGGAGTTTGTGGCAGGTGTTGAAGTGAAAGCCGGGCGTGGCATCATGCCATAGCTGGTTGTTGGAGCCCCGACTGCATGGTGGAGGGTCTATTCAGTGTAATGAAACAAATATTTGAAAACAATGTGATTACAGGTATTACAAAGATTTACAAGGATTTTACTACAAAGATTTCTGATATACATTGTACAGTGGACTCCCGTTACAACAAAATCCTGGGGACCGGCAGTATTCTTTCGTTGTATCGAAATTATGTTATAATCGAACCAATATACAATAAAAAACAAGGAGCAGATAATGTGGTCTGAATTTTTAATTTGTTGTCACTGGAATTTCATTATAACCTTGTTCAGGAGTGCACTGTATGTACATCCATTTGAGCACTTTGTATGAAATCTAAACATGTTATCATAATCCAGCTAGGACAATGGTTCCATGAAACACAGTCAACCTGGCTTAAGTCAACCTTGAATAAGTCAAAGGTCTTTTCAAGTCCTCTTCTCTTTATATTCTATGATGCTAATCCCTCATATGTCAAATTTTCTCTAAGTCAAAGCTATCGCTTCGGTCTAAATAGATTAAACTTAGGCAAGGTTGACTGTATTATTGATGAGCATGACATGATTGTCTGGACTGTATCGTCTAAATGAACTTTCTCTGACGGAATACGATATATTGTACATCTAAACACAAAGTAATCATTGTCAATGCTAAATTGATCTGAGCAGATTGTATTGTACCGATGAATGACCCCACTGTCAAGGTAATCTTGGTTTTACTTGTTTACTTGATGGAAGTCTTTTTGGAGTAAACAACTCTTATTCATGGGACATCTCCAAACCAATCTGACACTGGATGATTTGTAGACTGAACACTCAGTGGGCACATATTGCATTACACAGCATGGAACCTGTCCTTCATATTTCTTCCTCACATACAGGGGGGCATTTCATGAAGGAACTTGTCGGATAAAATGTCAGACAAGTCAATTATATCCGACAAGTTCAGAGAAATCAGCCAATCAGACTAAAGAATTTCTCAAAACTGGTCGGATAGAAGAGACTTGTCAGATACTTTATCCGACAAGTTCCTTCATGAAATGGTCCCCTGAATGCAGTGTCGCGCACAGTGTGCATTAACAATGTTTGGTTACCGTGGTTACGAGTAGGGCAGTATTGGGATAACATTCAGAGGTAGTTTGATATTTCAAGTAAACACCGAACATATAGTCTCAGTGACATTATTTCTCCTGTTTGTAATTTGGTCAACTTTATTTCAAGAACATTTCCAAAGCTATGATAAAGAAGCACAGATTTCACATCCTACATCAGCAAACTGGAAAGAGGCAAATCTAAGTAAAAGTGCAGAGGTCTAGAACCTTGTAGATACACACAAAATGGTGAAAATGTCTTGAATTGCCACTCACTCCTGCCACTGGTTTGTAGGAGGTGATAGGCGGCGGTCTGGATGGGTCCACTGTGCCATGGCGTTGAGACAACTGGGCCTCGTTCACTTGCTTATTCAACCAGGTTATGACTGGAAAATGAACGAGATAGCGGAGAGTAAATGGTATCTTTATACACCTACATCATGAGAGCTGTAATAGGCATTAAAATGAGTTTTATTCATCATATCGATTCCTTCTGTACATTATACACCATAACAGTGCACAGCAGCCATAAATATTAATGCAGTCAACTCCACATAAGTCGATCATGACTCAAATGAGGAAAATGCATCAACTTGAATAGGCAGTTTTTTACTTCTGCATATAGAGGAATAACACACATGAGACTATGCATGTAAATTAGGACTTTTTATCTTTATGGACACAGCCAATTATTTGACAAATGCCGTCGATTGATGTGGACTTGACTGTATATGGCTGCGTTTGTGATACAGACTCATGCTTTGACATGTTTATGAATGGGAGCTGTGTGAGGAACAAGTAGGATTGACTATAAATGAGAATCAGAGTTATCGTCTTCTTCTTTTACTAAGGAACTGATGTTGGGAAAGAATATAATAATAAACGGCTTATTGCTGGAGATTCAAAATTTCATTCACTTTTTAAAAGAAACAAGCAAAGAATTGAATCTGAAATAAAAAGTTACAACCTAACCGACAAAAATGTTTTTAAAGAATGGAAATAAACTGTCTGTCTGACAGAAAAGACATGTACACAATATTTTGCAGATCTTACCATTTTCATTTGTTTTCAGCAACTGTTTGCTCTCTTCAAGTTTAGACGTCATCCTCTCAATAGATTCTTTCAATCTCTCATTCTGTGAGAAAAAAAAAAAGAATACAGAATTCATCTGTCACATCAGATCATACACATTGTATGGAATGCACAATGAATGTGTCATGGTACTGATTTATGTAAACAAACCTGTTGCACATTTAAGCTGGTGCTATTTCTCACGTTCATACTGTATTACCAACAACTATTCAACGTGCTTCTTGCTGGGTTTGTGACTGTTTAACACATCCTGCTATGGTAATGTTTTCCATTCATTCATATATACAGCTTTTCTGCGGAGAGCTGATCTCCTATCTTTAGTCTACTTGTTCCACATAAATCAGCTCTTATCTAATTTTTCAAGAGTCGAAGTCACAAATAACATTCTTACTACCACTTCAATCACAGGAATCCGAGTACATATTGGTCTATTGCTTCCAGAAAGGTGATTATACTTGTAACAGACTTCATCTATAAATACCAATGATACATTTTCCACGCACCTTGGTACCCAATTTTCTCTATTTAACATTCCATCAGTTTGCAAACATTGTAGCTGTGAAACAAGATTTCTGAACACATTTCCTATTATGTAAACATTATTCTAATATCTGCAGCTGCCCCGAATTTATGTTCATGCTGGCATCACAGCTGGATGTTCACCTCAGTTTCCAGCGACTCGGCTTTCTTCTTCAGACCATCCCTCTCCTCCTCCGTTCGGTGTAACGTCTGACTCCTCTCCTCTAGGAGCTTCTCCTGTTTACTGGTGACAGTGTTCTTCAGCTTCATCTGGAAACAAACAGCAGACAAAACAAAGCAAAGTACAGTATGATCTCTGTCATGTAGCAACCATGATGGGGTAAGCTCTGAGATTATCGACTTCCGGAGAACCTTTTCGACTAATATTTCACATTTTCCTCATTACTCAACTTAAATTGTGTCATTACAGTGTTATTTCGCACATTTCTAATCCCTACATTGTACATGAACATTTCAAAGCAATAATCGACAGTTCTGCTGGCATACAAGAACTATGTTTTGGCCTTAAGCTTCAACGTGGGAGAATCTTCAGTTTAAGTGATGCTTTGGGTTGGAGTATCTGTCACACACACAAAACAATCACTGGTGATGCAATTCTGTCTGCTTCCACTCCAAAAGTCTTCACCTGACAGATGACAAGTCACATGTATATGTGAATGCATGGTAGCTGCATGAATTCAAAACAACTGCTCTGTGTCAGTACACATACACGGGGCAAAAAAAAATACTATTAGTAGGGACAGTGTCCTCTGTTTCTATGAACACTGTTATACAAAAACTCTATTGTTACAACTAATTAGATATTTTAGTCTCTTGATTATTGTTTTATATATCTTTATATACTTTATTGTTCCGCTATAACAAAATTTTGAAATAACAAATTAAAGAAACTGCTAGTCTCGAAGACTTTGCTACAACAGGAGTCTTACCTTGGCCATAGCGGCTTTCAGCTCTCCCTGTAATTTTCTGATGATTTCATTGCCCTGGATAAGGATGAAAAAAAAGCAACAACAATACAAATCATAAAAACAAAAAGAGAATGGAACAATTAGTGACAAGGTGTGATGATGTAATCCTGATCACAAGTGGCTATGGCATTTTGTACATCAGTAATTTTGAAATTAGTAAAGCGGATCCATTTGAGCAGTGGAGTTACATGCTTAGCTGGAATTTAACACATCAGTGATAATTGCCGATACCCCGTATGTCTTGATTAGCTGGGGTGGCTGTGCAGGATTAGTTTCCGAGTCTGAGAAAATTCATGGTCAATACGAATGGTTACTGCGTATATATTCTTAAATCAAAGAAGCTTCCACAAGAAATAAGCCAAATTCCACATCAGGAGTGAAATTTCAGAGTGAGTAGAGAAGTTAAATTGGCTTTGACCTTTGACCTGTACAAAAGTTTGGCCAACACTGTATTGTCGCAAACTGCCTTGATGTACACTTGTACTTCAGTCTTTCATCAAATGGATAAAATTCCAACTGTTACTTTTTCAAGTTATCTCTTACAAGTGAAAAAAAAAACAAACAAACAAATAGATGGATCAATATCTCAATGGCTAAATGGATAGGAATGCGGACGAATGACAGGAAAACAAAGTGCCTCTTGGGTAATTATTATCTGGGCATAAGGTCGGCAGACAAATGGCTAAAATTGCTTAACCCTTTGTGCACTTTCAGTGTCAAAGGGAACAGCAAACCATAGTGTTGCACACACTGTCTAAGGTCTCTGACACAGAAAGGGTTAAATAGTAGAGTTACTGCAAAACCGGAAATTTTCATGTGCATGAAACTTTTGTGAATTTCACAAAGGAGCCAAAATTTGTGAAAGGTAAAAGCACCAAAACGTTTTGTCTACACAATGTACTGAATGTCAGTAGCAAATTCATGAGAGTTTCATGCCTTCAAAAAAACCATGGGCTCCAATTCGCGAAAGTCTCATGCCAGGAAGTTTGTAGCTTTAAAGTAGAAAAAGAGAGAGCAGAAATCTCAGACAGAGAGGGCAGCCCAACCTTGAGGACTTCCTGCGAGGCTGACTTGAGGGAGCCTTCCAGCTTTAGGATCAAGGTTTTCTTGTGGTGCAGACTCTCCTCAAGCTGAGCCTATTTAATGGAGAGAAGTGGAGCAGCAAAATAAACAAATTCAAATTTGCAAGATATTTACATCTGGCAGCAATGCTGAATAATGTCTTAAATTACTGGCTGTTGGGGCTAACAGAGTACCAATTGTCAAACTATGGTCAAAATATTGATGTATATCACAGGGCTGCTAACTTGTGCAGATAGAAAAACAAAAATAAAAACAAACACAAACAAACAATCAACAGGTTAATAACTTCAACGGGTTAAGATTATCTTTTTTTAATTTTGACAGAAAACAATGCATACTAAATATTGCTATAGAATATGAGTTGGCAACTCTGAGTATAATTTTTCACTGAACTGCAATTGTTGCATTCCTGCTTTCATTATGTAGAAAAAGTATGAAACAAGCTGATATATGACTACAAGATATACTGTGAAATGAAATTATCAAAGGAATAGATTTCCAACAAACTTAGAAAGCGTATTCATAGTTACTTTGTCTAATCCATGTTAAGAAACTGGAATGAATATTGCACAAAAAATGAAATCACAAGACTGAATATATCAAGATGAATGAGAATGGTCTTTGAGACTGTAGGTATGTCACGGGTTAGGGGCCTATCTCACTGGCGGAAAACGTCACCGCGACTGCCACGACCACCATTCCAAATTATTCCAAACAAGGTGACAACTTATTCACCCAGAAGTCGGGGGAACATTGTCGCAACATCTCTTGAGACGTCTTATCAGTTATGAAGACGTCTTCACAATGTCTCCACATCAATGCCAGTAGGTAGCCATAGGTCTCCGCAAGGCCATGGAGACATCTCAGACAAAATTAGTCTCCACAACACGCCCGCAACAAAAGGACACATTGCGGAGAACATGTTCAATCTTTTTGTGACTTCCCCGAGACCAGGCTCGTCTCCAGGAGACATATAAGAGACACAAAACCTTGAGTTGTCACCAGACTGCTACCTAGTCTTCACGCCAATGCCTTGTTTGTACCTACTTTAAGTCAAAGCTTACTTTGTTTTCAGTAGCAGCATCCAGTAGCTGGGAGGACTTGTCGGCCAGGGCTTGCTTGTCCCGGACCTCTTGTTCCAGTACAGCCACTCTGGTCCTTAGCTGGCCAACGGTCTGCTCCCGGTCAGTCTGCTCTGTCTCCAGCTGGTCAGTGTGACGCCGTGTGGACTGAAGCTCTCTCTGGGCTCGTTGGAAATCCTGCCAAGAACGGTAGCAGTGAAATACTTATACAAAAAGGAGCCCTTGGCAATAAAAATATCAGGGCTTTCAAATATCTTAACACACTTTGTCAGATGAGTCATCTATCTAGAAACCAAAATTCATGAAACATAACTTCTTGAGTATTACAGGTTGGTAAGAAATTCTCCCTTATTTCAGTGTATGCAAGTGTCAAAATAAAGCATCGCATAACACTATTTTTCTCTATGACAAGCCTTGTCGTCACTGGGGTGACAAGACCTTGGATCTCACATTTTGGTGAAAATGACTTTTTGGATTAATGATCAGATATTCAGTCAAGTGATGTCTTGTCCAAATCCTAGATGTCTTACCAAGAAATGAAGCCACCAAGGCATGTCAATGAAAGGTTATCTCATCTGTTACAGCGTTTTGGCTGCCATGTTTTTTTGCTCTCCTGAACATTTGACATTTTGTAGATACGAGATCTTGTCGCCCCAGCAACGTTATGCTTTTCCTTTGTTGCAATGTAATCAATTGGGCCTATCTGGAGAATAACTGCTGTATCTTCCTCATGTCCCCCCAACGACTGTAATGCTTACGGCACTGAGTAAGTGAGAGTGAGTGAGATCTGTGTTCACTGTTACATCATCCACAATATGTCTGATTCACCCCCATGATGGCCCCTTTGCTCTGGCTGGGAATGTGGCATGCTATGAATGACTTACAAACAGTAAGGTACCTCTTCTATCATGTTCAGCTTGCTACGTAGCTCCTTTATAGTGGACTCCTGGGCCTGCCTTCGATCATGCATCTCCTGCTCAGAGAAGCATATCAAAACATTAAAAATGTTTTTTTTTTCTTTGCTACTCTGTAACAAAACATCTGCAGATGAATAGATATCACAACAAAGTTTCAATTGATTACTTCTAAAAGTTTGACTTCAAAATCATATTGCTACGTGTAGGTAAATGAGATCATATGGTAGTTAATTCACACCAACAGTACAGCAAAATTATTGTAGCTACAACAGTAACCTTGATGTCTTGGGTTGTTGTATCTCCTTATATATTATAGTCTGGTTAGATTATATGAAGCTTTCCTTCACATTCTTCCAAATCTATACCTGTGTTTATATTTGATCATCTCTAACACTACTTGCTGGGCATATTGTGCGGAATGTTGAGCGGGCCTCCAAGCCAGCCCAGCTTTTAGTCTCCTCAGAAAGACTTAAAAGCGATGATAATGTGTCATGCTAAAAGGTAGTACTGCAAGGCTGGGTTTTTGAACTTCAAAAGTGCATGGAAGCCCACAATCTTATCTGCGCAGTCTTAACCTCTCTCTTGCCAACTCTCCTTCTATCTCCCCCCCCCCCCCTTACCCTGTTGACCGCTTGAAGTTCAGACATCCTGGACTGCATCTTGTCCAGCTGGTGTCGGTGTTTGTCCTCCAGCTCCTGTCTCTGGGCTGTCCACGTCTTCTCCATCTCCCTCTGAGTCTGGCATCAAAATCAGGACAGAAAAATGTGAACAAGTCAGAATCAATGAAATGCCAACGTAAAGCATTTCTCATCTGTTCCTGAATGTACAATGTATGTGTGTGTGTGTGTGTGTGTGTGCGTGTGTGTGTGTGTGTGTGTGTGTGTGTGTCTGTGTGTGTGTCTGTCTGTCTGTCTGTCTGTTCATATCAATAGTCACCATAGATCAAATGAGGACAAATATTTGAATGGGTTATAGTCTTTTTCTTTGTTGACGAGTGAATGATGTGTGACTGTCAATCAGCATGGAAAATCGCTCTATTAAAAAAAAAATAATAATAATAATAAAAACTGATGGCGATAAAACAGTAGAAACATCAAAGAAGTCATATAGGTCTTTTTTTGTTTGTTTGTTTTTTAGCATGAATGAATACACAACAAGCTTTCTATTCACTAAACATGAATGTATAATAGCCCCATGCACTCATATATATATTTTATGTGTTGTGGTTCTCCTAGTTATTCTTATAACTAGATTTCTTGCGCTACTTTCACTAGCACCTTTACTCAAGTGTTTCATTTCTCTTTCCTCTCTCTCTCTCTCTCTCTCTCTCTTACACTTTTGTCTGTTTCTACACTACTTATCTTTTCTTTTCTTTTCTGTTCTCTTCTCTTCTTTCTTCTTTTTGTTTTATTTCTTCCTTCCATACAACCCAACGGTCCTTTTCAGGACCACTAGTATTAATTTACACGTTTCTCCACAGGTTATTTCTCTTGTCTTCTCTCCTCAGGTCTACACTTTAACCTCATTTTGATTTCTTATTTTTGCTTTTCTCCCACAGGAACCTTTTCAGGACTTAACTGTCATCAATTTCCCTTTCCATTTTTTCCCTTCTCAGCAGCATTTCATTCTAGGATCCATACTAGCTCCCTCTGATTTACGTCTTGAATTTCAATTTGTTCTTTTCTACTTCTTTTCTTTGTCCCCCCCCCCCCCCCCCGCCTCTCTCTCTCTCTCTCTCTCCCTTCTATCAACATATTCTCATCTCTCCTCTACTTACCCTTGCTTCGAGGGATTATTCGTCCTTTCTCCATTGATTCCGCATTCCATAGCAACACTGTTCGCCGACTTCGTTTTTCTTCTCTTGGTTTCATGAATCTTTACTGCTCTCCCCTATCTCCATGATTCTCCAACATTCAACTCCTTCCTCTTCCTCTTCCCTTCTATTTCATCTTTCCCCTTCTAACGATGTCCGAACATCCTACTTGATTCTCACACTATTCTTCCTTACCACTCTCTGTGTTCCTTTCTCTACCGTCTCCACTAGTGCAACTTCAACCTCTAGCCCATTACTGTCTCCCACTCTTCACTTTTTGCCCTCCTCACAACCCCCATATGTCGCTTCCCTCTTCGTTTCTCCTCTTTCTAGGCTCTTCTGCCAAACAGCGATCCGATTAAGGACTACATACACATGGTGTCACCGCAAATCTTTCTTCCCCTATATATTTTATGTTTATATCCATGTTGCCTTTGCAACAACTCTGGGAAGTTTCTTAAGTTTTAGGGTCGTCTTGAGCAGAGATAAATGTATGTGGGAGTTTGCATGACCAAGCTTTCAAAGAAATTTACGCCATCTCTCATTTGATAGAAATTTTTATGTAAAATCTAAACTTTGCTGTAATGCCTATGGTCAGTTGCATTCTCCACTCAGTTGTGTAGAGTCTCCCAGTGAGTGTGTACAGGTACCTGCATAGTCTAGATTCTGGACTCTTTATAACTATTTCTTATCCCCCCACACACAATTTTATTGCTACACCTCACTTTTAAGCAATGGCCTGGAGAAAAAGAAAGCCTCTCCGCTGACAACAGAGCTCAAAAGTTCACACATTGTATTACATTATGCACGCTCACTCAAAATTTTGCAGTTCTGAGGGAACGTTCTCTGTTGAGAGCAATCGGTAGGCACTTTTTTTTTCTCTGTGGGTCAAAAGGTTCTCGGGATCTCACCAGCATCACTTGACTTGATATGTACAATGAGGTTTAGCAGCTGCTTTGGCAAAGAAAAAGTATTACAAAAAGATTCCTGGCACCTGTTTCATAAAGATTGAGCATAAGTTGAAATCAATCTCAAATTGCACTTCATAAACAACTTTGCGATTGATCGCAAATAATGCTCAATCTACTGAAAGTTACGCTTAATTTTCCTTGAAATCAAGGGTAAGTGTCTTTATGAAACAGGAGGTACGCTCAATATTGAACTTATGTTCCAATCACCGAGTTATGCTCAATAACTCAAGTGTAAGATCAATGGCTACTCTTTATGAAACAGGCCCTAGGATCAAGACTAGTACCTGCAGCGCTTTCTGCCTCTCCTCGGACATCTCCTGCTGGTGTCTGGCTGACTGACTGTCCGTCTGGCTGCTCCACTGACCCCTCAGCCTCTCCAGCTCACTGCTTCTCTTCTCCAGTAACTGAGCAGGGAGACACACAACATGGGAGGATGGACTGCAAAAGTCGAGAAACATCCCACACCAGCATAACCAACTGATTCAGCATACAGTACCAACAGATTTGACTCGGTCCTGAAAAGCCAAAACTTTCATAAGATAATGAACTGCACCAATAATAACCCTAACGAATATCATAAAATTAGAATGTCCTGACAAGAGATATTAGATGACTCAATAAGACAGATCAACAAAGATGAAAGCAACAACGGAGAAGATGCATGGATGAGACATTTCACTTGTAATTTTTTTCTTCCTCTTCTAAAGGTGGTGTTAACTTGTGAAAGGCCACAATGACCTTGCACTATACATTCATTTGGACTACAACACTAAAAAGATAATTACCAAAAAGCTAGACTCCACACTACTAAAAGGTTGCATGGGAGTATAAGATTGAAGCAATGGCTAATTCAATGATTAAACCTGTTATGAACAAGCCAACAATCATTCGCATCTCTCTGTTTAACAGAGCACAAGATGGCACACAACTCCCAAGTATATGCACAGGGCTCTCTCTTAACTTTTTTCCTTGGTTGCCAGCTGGGCAACCTATAGAGTTTTTTAGGTTGCCCAAATGGCAGTTTAGGTTGTCACAGTGATAATGTTCGAAGAGTATTGCGTAATGTGTAAATCTGCAAGGTTAATTATGGCGATGATAAAAGAGGGCTGCCTGTTTACACTGCTGTTTACACGACTGTTTCAGGGTGCTACATAACTTTTTTTAATCACTTGCCCGGTCGGGCAAGCAGATTCGCAAATTATTGCAAAACACTTGCCCGAACAGGAATTTCACTTGCGCGAAAAAAAAAAATCAGAAAATATAAATAACGCAAAAAATCATGTGCATGTCAGTACATCTAGACAGGGCTCCTTTTGAGATACTGTAAATGCAGAAATTGTTGCATATTTTGCACTACTTTTGGCTAGCACAAATTCTAAGTCCGACCTGTGAAATATTTTCACATGTTTCTCTGCACATTTTTAACGGGTTGACAATTGTGAATTCAAGAACCCGCAAACACGTTTTTGAACCACTCAGAGCAAAAATTATTCACAAGACAATATTGACGCTTACAGTAGTAGGCACAACTCGTGCTTGCTTTCATCACAGGGAGTTGAAATGGAGTTATAGAGTACTCAAGTGTGATGTCATAGCCATCCATTGCCTTGGAAACTGGTTCTAAACAACCTCATCATGCCCGTGTGTTCATGTGCACACCTGGTTCCAACCCAAGCTATTACATAAGACAGTGGCATCATCACTGTGATACTCTGTTTCTTACTTCCTGCGTTTGCTGCAGCTGATGTGTGAGACAGGATTCTCGGCTGGCCAGGTGAGTCTTAAGCTGCCTGTGGTCCTCCTGTTACAATAAGAGCAAAGATTTCATTGTTTCAGTCATTTTGGCTCGGCCTGGTTATAATCAATCAGTCAAAGGCAAGTGATGTTCAAATGAAAGAAGAAATTGCCCATGACCTTACTTGCAGCAAGAAATGGCGAATCACACTATTGTGATATTGTCATGCTATTCCCTAATTCTTTTTCATCTGAGTTCTCTTCCTCAGTTTCAAGAACTTCACTAATTTTCTCAGATAATCTCGACATTCTTGATCTTTTTTTTCTTTTCAATTAATTCTAAAGGCATTACATTGTTACCAGGATGAAAATCCTGAGCTACATGGTTATACATAACACCAGTGTCTCTGGTACAGGTATTGCATAAATTGTGCTTTGATGAAAACTAACATTGAAAATGATCATCAACTGTTTAGAACAGAAGTGAAAGTCAATAAGTGACCAGATATACAGTACAGATATTACATTGAAATTTTGTGGTAACTGAAGAAAATTTTGCACCATAGACTTCAATGTTAGAATCAAACATTTTGGAAAAAGTTTATTAGCATAGTGATATTTGTGCGACTATAATTTGAGTGCGACAGCATAATATCAAAGAATGTTTGTAAGATGGCGTGTTTCTCTTTGATTGTTTCTTCATCAGGGTGAAGAGGATCAAACAGCTCAATCAGCGAAGCTTAACATTTTGGTGAATGAAATAGCACAATGGCCTTACAGTGTAGGGAAAGAAAAAAAAAGCCCTTAAACACAGCACAACTGTCTAACAATAAACCACAATGGACTAATAATAGTAACAATATTATGAACACAATTATGTTACACCAAAAGTGTGATAGACCCTACCAAACATATTTCAATAATTGCCCCACTGCCTCTGCCCCCCCCCCCCCCATAAAAGAGAGAAAGCAAAACAAATGATGGAAATATGTTTTACTCTGCCATGAAAGTATGCTCATATCCTTAACAATTTGACAATACATGAATATCATATTAATAGCAAAATGTTTTGTACAGCATATCAATCTTACTCTGTGTATAATACAGTGAACACCCATTATAACGAACATGGTTATAACGAAATTCCGGTTACAACGAAGAAAAAATTCAGGCCGCAACATTATCCACTGTATGTATTTTTATTGTTTATTTGTTCGGTTATAATAAAATTTTGATATAACGAAAGAAAATTGGCGGTCCCAAGGACTTCATTATTACAGGAGTCCACTGTAGTTGGAACATATTGACTGCAGAATTCAAACAAGTAGAATGATGGTCTGAAAACTCTCCTTCTCTTCTCTTGTTCTCTTCATTTTGACCCACCTGCAGAGAGTTGAGACACTTGGCTAGGTACTGTTTGACCTCTGTATCTGTGCCTGGCTTGAGGCTGAGGGAGAGGTGTGTGAGGTGCTTGAAGGGGTTCGTCTCCACCACACTCAGCTGGGCCAAGCTCTGGGACAGGCCCCGCCCATCTCCAGCCTGGATCAACTGCAAGACAAACCTGGGAAAGGAGAACATAGAGCCGGGTGAAAGGTTTACACAGAACAGAATCTTTTTCCTTCTCTTACTTTTCTTCATATAGCACACAGTGCGAAGTGAATATCATTTGATATAAAGAAAATATAAAGAAAATTCAACAGATTTTTTTTTTTAATGAAAAGTTACATTCCCTTTACTTGAAGGGTAATATGATTCCCCCAACTTTCTGAAAGAGGGAAGTCCAGTGCTCTTTCATTATGTAAGAAAAATTAAAATATGTTACATTTTCTTTATATCTGGGTTTTTCTTATCATTCTTCAAATGTGATATCACAAACTGTAGTAGTCTTCTCATTCAGTAATGGCAAAATTTAAAAATGTATAATTTTTGAATGGATTGTCTGATTTTCCTCAAACTTTCGCTGATGTGTGCCACTAATACTGCTGCATTTACTCAATCTACATGTTTATTTCGGTTTCATTCTCTTAACGTATTAGGGACTTTATATTTTCTTGATTTCCTAGTTAACTATCCAATGGCAACAATCTGTACAAACATTTTAAAATTTGAACACCAGAAGTTAGTTAGAGCATAAAGCATTCTACAGGATATCTTGGGGACTAAAGATTTTGAGTTCCGTCAAAAGGTAGTTATAAATTGCAATTTCCACAAGTTCAAATTACATCTTCAGTCATCTGTACATGAAATGTTGTTTGAATACTGTTTATGTGGTATATTCCATATTTTTGTTATTTCCACCTATCTTCAGAAATTAACAACTTGTGAAAATATTGCCATCCTTAATACAAATGTTTGTACATAAGCTCCACAGGGGGAGGAGATGGGGATTCATATTTTGACTCTTTGCAAGATGATTTGAGAACGCTGGTGAAATATTACAGAGCATACAATTCCAAAAGGAATTCCAAGTTTGTCTCATGAAAACTGATTTTGAAATGGCTGAGATATCAAAAATAAGGTAAAACAAAGAGATCCTATATTTGTTTTTGGATACCTCAGCCATTTCAAAACCAATTTCCCAACAAGTAAACTTTAAATCCCACGTTTAGAATTGTATGCTCTTTCATATTCTACAAGAGGCTTGTAACAATCTCACAAAAAAAAGTTGGAAACCTCAGGCCCCATCTCAACCAAAACTATACCATCCCTTTAAACTAATTCTTTGTCAGTGTGGTATACAATCAAATATGTTGCACAGATACTGGAAGAAATAAATGAGTGGAATATCGGGTTGGAAACAATTTTGTACTCGGAATCACACTTACTTGCCATTCTCTTGTCCCTGGCTCTCTGCACATAAGCGCAAAAGTTCAATGAACTTCTGAGGAAAAGCACTGAAATCCACCAGTAAGCCTTGCTGGTTCTTCAATCTGTGTGACAATGAGAAAAACAGGCAATCTGGCATCCTGGTGTAACAGAATTATACAGTCACAAAGCTGAGAAGAGCTTACATTAACTAGAGTGTATGACATGGCATGCAGTGTGACATAATAACCACTGCCTCAAGAACAAAAGGCTACACAGTAGAAATGAAACTGTCTGTTTTGCAGATTTACATGTATGAAAGACTATTACTAAGAATGTTTTACTGATCCTTCTTCTATTCCAAAGGCTTTTATTATGATAATCCAAGCTAGTTATGATGATTCTGTAATGGCTACAACATACCACCATCCCCTAGTAGTGTAAGAGCGGTGATTTTTATTCATTAGTGCAGCATGAAACTAGCACAAAAAATATGAAAAAAATGAATTATTTGCTTGTTATATGTAATACACTACCTTATATTGTGATTCCACAAAATCAATGCATGAAATTCATCATAACAGGCTGAGTGCAAAAAAGAAAAATATTGGTGTTGTGAAAATTTCTATTTACTTACACCAATGTAAAATTATTGTTGAAAATCAGAATTTAAGATTTCCTAACAATTTAGGAATCATTATCTGCTGCTCTACTTTGTGAGCCACACTGGCCATAATTTGTGTGAAAAAACAAACAAACATTTCATTAATCTAATATGCACAATTTTTTTCTCTCTGAATTATCACTTGCTCAGTCAAATCTCTCTACCTGTCCCTAAGAACACATTTACCAAACTAGAAAAATGCCTACTATTTGATAAAGCTGGTGATGGTCACGTTATGATCATTTGAGTTTCATGATGACCTGCCATCTTCAGCTGCTTTGAGAAAAACTTTGTGTGATCCAGTTTACCCCTACCCCCCCCCCCCCCCCCCCTTGGAATAAGACGATTTGAACAAGCCTAAAGTACAAATGTCTGGGCAGAATGCAGGTAATAAAGACAGAAGTCAAGTAAAATGGCTGAAGGAGAATAGCTTACACTTGGAAATCTTCTTCTCCTAGATGAAGGTCGTAGAGAAAGAATGGATCTTTGTCATCTGTCAGTCGTACATGAAGCTCCTGAGTAAAAGAGAAAAGAAAAACAAACAAACAAAAATTGTCTCGGCAAGTTCTACATCTTGTGGCATCGCAGTCCTGTTTCATTTGTGAAATGAGTTCACAATACACATGTAAACACTCATGAAAATAATCATTAATATTTGTTGATTAAAGGCTACTATGGGAAAACAAGAAAATTAAAATTTTCAAATTTTACCATAGTTTAATTTACTGTAGTGAATGCATAGTGCTTTATGGTTGGTATAGTGACATTACTCAAAGTTGCATGTTTCTTATCTATATCCTACTACAGTGAGCAATGCATCAACTTGTTAAATTAGTTTAACCTAGTTGTAAAATGTAAGCCAAAAGAAAAGTTAGGGTATCAAATCATTCATTCAACAAAATCTGTATTACCACAGCAACTGATCCTTAACTGTGCAAGATTTTCCTTTACTCTACATACTCGAGAGTCTTTATTTATTTATTTTTCTATATTTCTCAACTTCTAGTACAATAAATTTTGATTATACAAACCTTTCTGTGAATAGGTGAGGTCACAGACACAATCTGCATTGCTATCCTGATTCCATTACACTCCTATTAGATCAAATTGTTGCTGCTTTTTAATGCATTACACATAAACATACAAGTGTACAGCTATACAGTACACTTCCGTTATAACAAACACAGTTATAAAGAAATTCCGGTTACAACGAAGTAAAAATTCAGGCAGCAGCATTATCCCAGGGCTGCACACTAACCTATTTCTTCTACTTACTTGGAGAGTGAAGATCTCCGCCAAGCCAGCTACCCATTTCCACCCACACACGCATGCAAGTTTGCCATATAGCACCCATTCATTTACATCATTAGCTTCCAGCAGTGTGGCGCCTTGCCCAGGCCCAAGAGCACACGTATGTGGTACGCGTATGCAAACCTCCAGTACACCCAGCATGAACTGCCAAATTCATAGACATTTAACATGAGATCCAAAAATCCAAAACAAATCCTGGATCAATACCAAAATGTAATTATCTATTCCTTGTGTCATTACTGACTTTTTCTGCATGTTTCATTCAAATCCATTTAAATTTTACACATTTTTGAGTTATTTTGCAAGCAGACAAACCAACATGGATGATCACTTGAGTCTTACGCCTTGACTTTGATAAAACCTCTTTCTTTGGCAGAGGTAGTAAAAACATATGTAAATTATTAAGTAAATGAGTATTCAAATACTAATACCTGACTGTCCTGAGTAGTATTTTGTGTCTCAAAAGCAACATCTTCAGAGAAGTGAAAAATCAATATCTGCATTATCTGCCTAGCATGAAATGTATAACTTGCAGAGTAAAAATAAGACTCTAACGTTAGCTCTTTTCCACCTGGACCTACCTGTCATCCTGTCCTTGTGACTTGAAGACAACAGTAAGGGTTTGGTCAAACAGTGCGCTGTCCATTACTTACTCTAATTTACACAGAACATAAGCTGCTGCATCTGCTGAGATTGTATTCACGACCGTGCCTGGATGAAATAAGACATAAAGTGGACATCCTTCATCACGATCATTAACTATACACAGCCCAGTCGCTGTATAGCACGCATAGCATCTGGTCGGGCTACATGATCATAAGAAATAAAAGAAAGCTAATGAAAGGAATTCTGTGAACAGACATCACATCCGCATCTAACTGCGGAGCCCCAACGTCAGCGTTGGGACGCGCCTTGCGCCGCGGTCTCCGGGGCTAATCCGCACCATGCCGGCAGTCTACACTCACATGGATTTAAGCAGGTGGGACTGATCTCTAACGCTCTGTGATAAACGTCAAACCTAGCGCAAGCAGAGCACATACTAGTAATCACGCCATGAATTTCGATAATCTTTGCAACTTAACACTAAGATAGATGACGGCGCATGATATTACTCACTGCTTCAAAATACATGATATGCCGTGTAAATGATCAATAAGCACAAAAACTTACAATAGTCAGGGGGCGAATGCGCTTCGCCCAAATTGAAATTCGCGCTACAACCAAACTTGTACATTGTACATCGTTAGGATATTGAGGTCGAGTGGGGTAGCGGGTGTACGTGTATTGCAATATGCGTATCTAGCGCTTGCCGCCTGATAGTCTAGTAGCGGCGTAACGGTTTGTAAACATGCACAAGGCGCAGAGAGACGCCCGTTGATTCGCCCCAGACGCTATACAGTCCCAAAAGGTCCCCACCAATATTAGCTGAAAAGGGTTATTACTGTTACTAATATGGCCAATTTCTTTTGCAGTGGAAGCAAAGATCGTATGGTGTAAGTAGTATAGCTAGGCTTCACAACAGAGATACCCCAAACATCAAAGCCAGTTATTTAATCTTGTAAGGGGCCCTAGACAGTAGTGCCCTCATATGAGTTCTATTTAGCTGAAAAGAGTCAGAATTTTTCCATGTCACTAAAGAACTTGTCCAGGTCAATATATATATATATATATATATATATATATATATATATATGGGGAAATGTGCGGAGGGAAGGTTGTGGGAGAGGGAATAAAAGTAACGTACATACTGGAGAGGGTACTCGGTATGTGACATGGAAAAGTTCTTTAGTTTTATTATGTAGGTCTATTGTTTGGTGTGTTTTTTTAATGCATTAAACTAAGCTTGGTTGCCACCTATAGGCCTACAACTTTATGGGCAATTATTATTTTTTAATAGCTTGAGTTGCTTACTTTGATTTGATTTAATTTGATTTGATTTCATTTCATTTGTTGGTTTCTGCCATTATTTCTGTACATGCGAAAATGTTGCATTTCAACTTCATATTTCTTATTATGAAAATGAATAGAATTTCTTTTTTTTTTATAGTGGTAATCTATTGCTCCTAAACCATAATATTTCGGTTCAAAATTTGGAGTTCTTAAGAGCGACTGAAGATCTGAACTGTATAGGATACATTATCATAAAAAACAGATTCCACATAGCAATTTAGATATAGGAAAGACGAGTTTGAAATATCATTAATTTACACTAGATAGTATAGGTGTTCCAATACGGACGTAAATAATCATGAACCCTTGCGGGACGCCACAATAGGGCCTATAGGCAATACTTCAGAGTTGACAGATTCATAGCATAAATAATGCTTTCTATCTGACAAATACATGTAATCTTTAAACCACTTCACGATCTTGCTAATGAGTTGGTGCCCTGTGCAAATGTGGAATGGAATTTTCAGCAAACCATCATTGTTAGTCTTGATTCAGCATATAATTTTGTATCAACAAAAATAGTCTGTTACAGGCAAGCCTTTCTATAAGTTTAGAATAGCTAGGAAAATGGAGAAAGCATTTCCGCCATGTTTGTTGAATTATGGATCAGCAGTTGTGATCTTACAAATTGATTATAGTTTGTAGAGGGAGAATTGATGAAAACTCACACCTCAAGAATAGAGATAATAACTTGAAACAAGAGAGGAGCCCTCTTTTTTTTTTCTTTTTGCGTGTTGAAACAACTACAGTATAGCAATTTCACACACGTTCGGAAATATGCCAGTTGATAACGGCAAGCTACGAATATAAACATAACTGTACTAATCTGTGTCATTTCTACCACCAAAAAAAAAAAAAAAAAAATCGGTGCTCATCTCATCATGACCATTTGTCATGTTTGTGTGGCTTGACTTTATTGAAATTGCAATGTCAAGGATTTCACTGTAACCTGTCTGTTAAAAAAAAAAAATCAACTATGAATTCTCATTTGGCATGCCTATGTAGTCCTACTGCTCTAGATCTGTTTGTGTCATATTGTCTGTGTCCATTTTTTAGGCTGTTTAAAGGGGTGCACGTCACGAGACCGACACCCACGAGTCATACAGCCCAAGAGTCATACAGCTCACAAGTCATCAGCCCATGAGTTATACAGCTCACGAGTCATATACAGTCCTTTGTAACAGTTCGACACTAAGCTAACAAGGCCCACGAGACCGACACATTAAGCCCCATGCTATATATCTGTCGAACTCGTGGGCTGTTTTTACCTATAACGTGTCGAACTCACGGGCTTTATTTTGCTTAGTGTCGAACTCATGGGCTGTATGACTCGTGAGCTGTATGACTCATGGACCTGTTTTCAATGTCGAACTCGTGGGCTGTACGACTCGTGGGTGTCGGTCTAGTGGGATGACCCCCATATAGATGGGGGTAGGTCTCCGGCAGGAAGAAAAAAAGTCACTTACACACACACACACACACACACACACACACACACACACACACACATACACACGCGCGCACGCACACACACATTTTCTAAAATTTTATACGTATAATTATACAGAAACTATAGTACTCTTTATTTATTTCTTTGTTGCAGAGGTGTAGTTTTTATTAAAAGTGTTGATATGTTCTCAACTGGATGTAAACTGCCTCTTTTTGTTGTATGTTTTGGTTCAGATAATCTCTCTAATATAGGCATACTTTGTTTCCTGATCCCCTAGTGTTTGTGTTATGTGCATGTGTTTCAAGATTGGTATCTATAAGGCATTATTTATGAGCTCATGCATGTTGAGACTATAATATTTCATAATGTATGAGTTCCTAGGATATATTCCTTTATTTTTCTTATTCTTCATCATCTTCTTCTTCTTCTTTTCTTTTCTTTTCTTTTCTTTAGACCTGCCCTCTTGAGACATATTATCACCATGATCTCAAACGTGGAGACAATCCTAAATCTTTAAGGTCTTAGGTGGCTTATTGTGATAATGATAATAATTTTTTAACCGTTTAAAGTATAGTTTAATCTAGATCAACACTTAATGGAATTGGGCAAACTATTTTGAATAAGACTAATTCTTTTGTTGTTGTTTTTTCATGATTAAACAGAATTGCACAAACACACTAGGACAAGCATATACACACTCACACGACATATATACGATATATATTACATATCGTATTATAAGCACATACACACATACATGCACACACACACATCGTATCTCTTTCTCTTCTCGTTTCTTCTCCCTTGAAAGGGTAAAATCATAACACGTTTTGATAATCAGCTATGAATGTACAAAATGACTCGAGAGACTTATAGAATATTTATTAACGTGATCTCATAACAATGCATTCCCTATAGCAAACGTACAACCGACCTCTCATTTATACATTACTAGTATTCAGTAGCTTCCATAATCATGAGGAGGGAATGATTTTCACCAAGGTATGTAATGTTTTGAAAACTGAAAAGACCAAATAGCATTGCCGAAAGATCTTCTACGAAGATACGAAATAGTTTCTCTCAAAGAGACAATTCAAAGATTAAGAGAAATGTTGAGAATAGTACTTGTAAAAAGTAGTGAGAAATATTGCCAAAAAAGCCCATCAACTTTATTGGAAAGTAAAAACAGCGATGCTCCAAACTTCTGTGCACATTGTGGTATACTTTTGCTGGAGAAGTTTGAGAGTGCGAGGGCGCCATTTCCAGGTGGTCAAGACTCCTTTCGAGCTGTCTGCAGTTCACACAGCATGTCCTTACATGTCATTCATCATTGCTATAAACTCTGCAGGTAGAGAAATAAAATACAAGTAAAGCTGAGGAGTATAAACATCACACAGCTGATCAACATGAATCTCATCCTGTCAGTGCTAAATAGTTGAGCGAGTGACTCTTTGATATATACATTTTCCCCACACTGTTTGTTTGTTTGCTTGTTTGTTTGTTTGATTTGTTTGTTTGTTTGTTTGTTTGTTTGTTTCTCTGTTCGTCTTTGTGAATTTGCCTGAGTGACGACCAGTGATCAATGTGTGAAGGATCCGAATTCATGGGTATAAAAAGAGAAGAAAAGGGCTGAGACATAGGAAAGGAATAGTTAATCTATACAAACAGATCAGTGTCACACAACTTGAACCAAGAATGTGTATTATATTTAGACAGGTGGGTGAGTGTCAGTGATATTTTATCCTAAAATATGTAATTGACTATATTGTATAGTTCTGAAAATGTTAGCACGCAGGCTTCATTAAATCAAGTAACAAGCTGTTAATATTGCATACTATTCAAACTATTCAAATTTCTGATGTCATAAACAGCTAAATGATTAAATACAAATAACATGTATAAGCAGATAAGCCACATCTCAATGTAATATATATAATATATATATTATATACATATATAAATATATATATATACGTATATATATAAACATGTTATCAATCAATGGAATGGCCTCCTCGATGTTTTTCCCTTTCTAAAATCCAACTTGATCAACATTAAAGAGGAAATCCATCGCAAAAAAAAGAAATAAACTTCAAAAGAAAGAGAAAAAATATCTCCTACAGAACGATACAAAAATTACAGCAATCAGATAAGAAATAAGGAACATTTGGCCTTTTGAAATTTCACGTTTTTCCCAAAATATTTATTGACCAGTCCTTATGAATACACAAATGAGCTATGATGATGTCATACCCCAACAATCTTTCATGTATGTTACATATGAAATTCGGGTTTGTCTGTTTGTTTGTTTGTTTATTGATTTTTAGGTAGTACAAGAAGGAAGTAAATGTTCCCATACTTGTTCCCAGAAATTGTAAGAGCATGACATCGTCAACTCGCTAATTTGAATATTCATAGCGACTGATAAAGAGGTATATCTTCCGAAAAAAAAAGAGAAATTTCAAAATGTCATAACTTCCCTATTTTTTCTTTGAAAAGTGACAACTTTTGAATGGATCGTTCGATTTCCCCCAAACTTTCACTGATGTGTTCTACTAATATTGCTGCATTCACTCAATTTATATGTATATGAAGGTGGACTTGTCCTAAATGCACCTACCTAAGTAGTTTAATTTCCCATCAGCGTTCTTGTCGAAGTCAGCGATCAATTTCTTGATCTCGTCATCGGAGAAGATACCGTTCAGCCCCGCGCTCAGTTCAGCTTCCCTGTATAGCGATACACGGGAGTAATCAGCGGAGAAAGTTAGACCAAGGAGGTTCAAGAGAATGGAGTCACAACTGTCTTATTTCCTTTGAACCGATGCATGGTGTATGTGCCACACTGGATCTTCCGCGCAGACAGGAATACAATTGACAACTGGCAATTGCATAATCACCAGCCACTTTCATAAAGGGAGATATGTCTTTGTGATGGTAATTACTTTTCGCCATCCCTATACGTGATACCAGTGAGGTGGAACCCACCTCCGTGGTGAGTTTTCGCTACACGACAGGACGGGAAGACCGAGAATACGCGGAAGAGTTCTGTGGACAGTCACTCGGACTCCCGTCCCCATATCTAAGCAGTTTCGCTTTCCTGTTAGGACGGAGGCGTGGGGACAAGATCGCTGATTGGCTGGCTGGTTAGCTGGCTCACTCCTGCCCAGCATCGGGACCGAACGCTATTTTGGCCGAATACAGTACTCGTTTTCCCCAGGACGGGACATTTCTTGGATTTGATCATGCGCAGAAGCAAATTTTACACACGGCACGTTCAAATACCGGCTGCGTCGTGCTTGCGAAAACTCCCTATTATAATGGTAATATAAAGGACTAAAGAAGAACTGTGATCATAACTTTTGAAAACTATCAATTTTACTGAGTATACGGGTAGAGAGAGCAAGCCCTCGTGAATGTATGTATATTTTCACGTCTGATCAACAAAATTTTGTATCACCCTTTATTGACTCAAAATAACAGAAGTCGCATTTGTCGTGCAGTATCCATTCAGAAACATTTATTTATACACACGTGAATGCGTTGTTCGAGCAATGCAAAATATTCTAATTTGCTAGAAGGCTTTAAAAAAAAATCAAAGAAAAATAAATGGGTTTACTAAGGGTATACGTTTCAGGGGGCATACTCGTCGAAGGAAGCGAGGCTACCATCTATATATAGATAGTAGTGTATACACTAAATTGACTTAAAAGCGCAAGTGCCCCGCTAAGGGGCGAAAAATTTGCATGTTATAGTTATGAAATTGACAATTTTTAGACAAGAACAGTGCCTTTGTTGTGCTTTAAGTAATTAATTATGATATACAGGGACACAACCACACCCTCCCCCCCCCCCAAAAAAAAAAAAGGGGGGGCAGGCAAGTACCCTCTCGTGCCCCCTCCCCGTTTCCGACGCCCTTGAATACCACACCTACAGCGTGAAATAATTTTCAGACGCAGTCGACTACAAGTATTGTGAAGACAGTACGAACACACTGTTGGACGTTGTGTTCTTTCCAGCAGGGTTCGACTGAGCAGTATTTGATGACGAAAATTAATCATTACATCGCCAGTGTGTTCTTCTATAAATCAGTTGGCCCACAGGCGTTATAATTAGCACTATTTTGAATGATATTCCCTTTTTATTTGTGATTTCCTGGGTAATACAACGAGAAAAAGTGCTTATATTGTGACGCAAAATCGAAATGGAAAGAATATGCCGCGAAGAATATTATTGTTCTTGTATACGTACGTGATGAGGCCATTTCCGTCCTTGTCGTATTGCTTAAACATCTCCACAGCCCTGTCTCTTTGTCTCTCACTCATTGTCGTAGGTCTTATCTTCTCCATCATACAAAGGAATTCATCGAAGTCAATCATTTTGTTTCCTGTGAACAAAATATACAGATGAGAATAACCAATTCGAATGTGGTGCGGCGTTGAGTATGCATGAGAAACTTGATTTTTATACAAACCGGTGTGTGAAGGGCAATTCAATTTCAATTCAATGTACGTGCTCTTATTTCTATCCAGCAACAGCAGGTAATATAAATACAAAGTATCATACAAAGTATTAATAAATCATATTGTTAACATTATTTTGTAAGAAATACTAATCATGAAGTTTGATACAAATAGACAAACATTTTTTTTAAAGAAACAATATATACAGAGACCCCCCAAAAAAGAATTAAAATAAATAAATAGATAAAATAAATAAATAAATGTATGAACGGAAAAGAGTAATCTACTAAAAAGCAGAGCTTGAAATACGTGGAACCCCAAAAAAGATATATCAATATTATATTCAAAGATATTCATCCACAACAAGAACTTTTTTTTCATAACTGATGTAGTTAATGTAGATGATATATAGACTAACAAAAATATAAAAAGATTAATGTTACGGTACAGACACTTTACTGAGTCGCGTGTACCAAATGATATTGTGACAAAAACAACAATACAAGCAAGCGTACTACTGCTATAAAAAAAAAAGAAAGGAGAGAATTAACACGTAGACAGACAAAAGATGCAATGGTGTAAATAAAGAAGAACAAACAACAAGGTGAAATTACAACACAACGAAGGTCAAAGAGAAGGAGGAAGGGCTAGAGAAGGAAGGGGAGAGGTGTGTGGACACGCCTTGCACTCCATCCCCGAGACAGGTGAAATTCTAAGGTTTATACGTATTTTTTTTTTCAATTCAAATAGATTTATTGGGAATTTTCTGCATTGAACATAATTATATTACAATGAAATACAGTCATTCCTTCTTTTTGTTCGAAACAATAAAACACACAGTTTGTACATCCAAACTTAACTGAGATGTACATGTATAGAGATTAAAGAAAAGAATAAGAGAACACGTCTATTGGGAACCGCTCGGGACAAAGTGAATCAATGATCCGACGGAATTATGGTACATGACGTATTGGGAGTGTGAATGCAGAAGACTGTCGTCAAATAAGCATATAGCTTGAAGATACGACAGTCTTGAAAGAGAAGAAAAAAAGAAAATGCGCAAAACATGCATCATGTATGCATATCGAAAAAAAAAGGAAAAGAAAAAGGTACATATGTATTGATATTCGGTTATCTAGGCTTGTGTGTAAAAGGCAAACATGTTCTCGGTTTGTATTGAATTGAAGTAAATTCTGCATTGGTCCGGTATTGATAAGATATTAATGTGATTTGGGTAGGGCCTATAGCATATAGGCCTCATAAAGGGGACATGAAATGCATTCGATCGTCGAGTGGGACAGTATGTGCACCTATTTGGAAGAAATAATTATATCATGAAATTTGGGGGTAAATTATTACAGCTCTAATTACAAATAAGCAGGTCAAGCGGAAATAGATATAAATATATAGGGTCCTATTTTATCTGACAAATCTTACATTCAGAAAATATAATCACATTTATGTTCTCATTCATAGTTTTATGAATGGTTTTAAAAAAACAAAAATTCAAAGAGCAAACTAATTTATAACGTGTATCATACTGATTCTGTGTTCTCATTTCGTTCAATGCCATAAAATCGCATTCACAACGACAAACAACATTATACAATAACATGATACAATGGCGTGTCAAGTCTTACATAATGAAGCTTCCAAATGAAATCTGTTTTTAACACACACACACACACACACACACACACATATCCAACCCGCCCCTACATGTTTTCAGTCCTCAGTTTTAAGTTTCTACTCACACCTGAATAAATCTAACCTATACTTATACAATACAATAAATCCCAAAAACCAGCAACAACAACAACAACAAAAACAATCGCTAACTCTCAAATACAACTATAAGCAAAAAAAAAAAAAAAAATGCACCCTTCATTTTCAACATTCCACCATGGGCTCGTATCATGATCCCACTTTATTTGACAAATACAAGCTAACTGTTCCTTTTTTTTTTTCGCTACTTATTTTCTTCTTCTACTCTCCCTATTATTTCATTACGTCATTCAAATTGATATGTATAAATAATATCCCAACACATATTTTACAACTCCTCTAAATTCAATCTCTGAATAACAATTTGCCACAATTCTTGCACAATCCCCAACCCCCCCCCCCCCCAAAAAAAAAGAATCCGAATGATTTTATCTCAGTGGTCAGACTTTTTCGATTTCCTCACTGCATAACCATGATAACCCTACTCTTTGAAAATACGCAATAAGTCGTATGTATTTTTCATCAAAATAACATAATCCTTAAACATTTTCCCTATATTTATACAAACTTAATTTTACACATATGCATATTACACCCCTCCCGCACACATAAACGCACACACACACCTTCTTCGCTTGTCTGTGTTTACATTCGAAAAGAAAATTAATTATGTAAAATTTCACAGATTTCTTTATACATTCTGATAAAAAAAAAGTGAAACTTTTTGAATTAAGATGATTTTAATTGAATGACTCACCATCAGTATCTACCTCACGCAGCTGGCCTTCGTTGTACCTAAATCCGAGATCTACGACCAACTGCTGAAACTCTTTGACGTCAATCTTTCCACTGCCATCCTTGTCTGCCTTGTCAAAGGCCTTGCGATATTCTGCATGAAAGCAAGGTTTTGGACAAATAGATAACATGATAATCAAGATAATTTCGAATCAAATCAGCGGCCCAGATCAGAGGGTAGTCTCGAGGCTTTGTATGATTTTTATAGTTTCTCCTTCTTTCTTTTTTTTTCCCTGCTGCATTGCAGCTGGCTGGTATATCACATAGGAATTGTTGATCCATGTCTTTCATTTTTCGACACTTCCAGTGCATTTTCAATTGAAGCCGTAATAATAAAGCCATGTCACATTCACATTGTCACTCCTCTGTCAAAACTGCTATAGTGTGTAGCATGAGGTTACTTGTTCTCATTTTATTGAGAAGAATGTTCTATATAACCCCGAGTATTGATGGTCATTTTTCTTTTGTTTGACATTTAGCTGTACCCGTGCTCCTCATCCTGTTCTTCACACTAGGCTTTTGTTGGGACCTGCTTCGTTTTTTAGTATAGTTCCATCATATTTATCAATAGCATTCTTTTACTTTGATTGAAACTGACACATCGACCCCTGTCTACTGGTTGTATTTTTTTCTTTTACATATCCAAGCTGGACATTATGCATTATCATATTTTATTATTTCATGTATTCTCCATCGAGAAATAAGAGAACAAAATTGAAATTGAAATAATAGGACCAATGTAATGGAAATTTAAGTTGACTTATATCATAATCCATGACATCCTTCACATCACTTATGTGGCCAAATGAAAGTGTCCAAGTACGTTCCCTTATTTCTTAACAACTTTCTTATTATTTCTTTTCTTCAGAACATTTGGGTTACGCACGCACACACACACACACACACACACACAAACAAACAAACAAACAATTCCAAACTTGTTTTTAGCAACATTAATCGCAAACGTCTCAAATTATCAAGAATGGAACTAATTCGTTTTGCAATCAAGCCATTCATTTACTGATGTTATTTTATCATGACTGCAGTCGTCTCCTTGGAAACGTTGTCAGGATCGACTTTAAAGGAATGGTACAGTATTGATGGAGATGAGAATTGGGCTTTTAACTTTTTGCGAGATACCAAGAAAACATTCATGATGATATAGTACAGAGCGTGCCATTTTAAGAGGAATTCAAAGTTTATTTGATAAAAATCGGGTTTGGAATGATTGAAACATACAAAAACAAAGATAAACAAAGCGATCGTAATAAAGTGTGGGTCCCACACTTCATTAGAATCGCTCTTTTTTGGATATCTCAGCCATTTCAAAACTAATTTTCATCAAATAAACATTGTATTCGTCATAGAATTACATGCTCTTTCATATTTCATAGAAGGTTTCTCATTATTTCATCAAAAAAATGTTAGAGACCCGAAATTAGGTCTCAACCAAAACTGTACGATCCCTTTAAAGGGAAAAAACAACTCAAAATAAAAGTTAGTCTGATAAGAAGGAGTAAAATATTACGAGTTCCACGGTATAAAATCGGATGAAATATAAGAAAGTTATGACATTTTGAAGTTTGGCTATTTTGGGGAAACAGTTCTTGAACAGTCATCATGAATATGCAAATGGAAAAGTGAGCATGTCATTTCCTCACAACTTATCATCTATAGTTTGTTCATAAAATTTTGAAATATCCAGTTTTTCATTAAAACGCAGTTACGCCTGAGGCTCGAAACCTCCTATATCAAACTGATCACTATTCTGAAGTTATTCAAGCAGGCTAACGTCATGTTTCAGACTTCAATGACAAAGACATTGAATTTTCATATGTGTGTGTGTGTGTGTTTGTGACGGAAGAATGACTTGCAGACGTTGCAGTGATATATGTATACATATATATATTTTTTTTTGACACGATCAATAGAAAATTGTGAGGGTATGACATGGTTAGTTTACTCATTTGCATATTCATACCCACTGTACAAGAACTGTGTTGGAGAAATTATCAAAACTGCAAAATTTCGTAACTTTCTTATTTTTCATCCGATTTCAGTTACAATTTTTACCGTTGAACTTGTAAAATTGTACTCTGTTTTATCAGACTAGCTTATATTTGGAGTGGATTTCCTCTTTACCTGTTCATTGCTTTTACGGGTGCAGTCACTCGAAAAGACATTTTAGCAAGGTCTAATCAAAACATTGCAAGAATGCGATGTGGGCGTCATACCTTCGAGCTGGGCGTCTGACACTTGAGAAGCCTTTAAAGGAGAACGGATGGAGAAAAAGAGGGAGATTTTAGAGATGAGAGAATTTGAGATAAGAGAATGAGAAAAAAAAAAAAAATGAGGATTGGAGAGAGACGAGGGAGGGAGGGGAGAGGGAGAGAGAGAGAGAGAATTATCAAATTATTGTGATGGGTAATCACATAACTTTGAAACCGTTCCAAACTGCTGTTATTATTGCCATTATGGGTCCTAGAAAGGATTTGTCATAATAACATAGGCAAGTCAGGAGCCAATGTAACGGAAGTTTGAAAAGTGTAATTAAACAGCGGAATATAGACATTCAAAAATCAAGAAAAGGAGAACATTGTAACCATTCCATATCACGTCAATACATCAACAGCGCACGATAACACAATGTGATAACACCTCACCATAATAGTTGAAGGATATTTAATGAAATTGACATAATGGATTATTCGTTATTCAAAATTTCAGTCCTAATGCTGAGGCCTTAAGCACAGAAATAACAAAAGAATATATACAGACCAAAAAGCCCATGGTCTCCGCACACATAGGCCTATACTTGTTTAATTAAGGACAATTCTTGACATAAGCATAATTATGATACGTAACATCACATCAGAGCTGGGTCATTCGAATAGAGAAATCAAATGTGAACCAATCAAGTTTTTGAGATTCATGTATGTTGCTTCGTAAATGGATCCATTGATTGCATAATTTTCTCCCTTACAAAATGCAGCTCACTGAACAACATGTGAGTAATCTTGTATCAAATATTTATGGAAATTTCAATTTCAGGCTGTAATCTTGAATACCTCAAAATCAGCGAGGAATCAATCGTTATATCATCCTAATTTGGAATCAGCATTCTTAGAATAAGGTAATAAGGAAATAATAGGAATTTCACATTTTGGCGGCCATTTGAATATCTCTAAACCCTCAAGGATTCGAGAATTCCGTCATCCAGATTCGGATTCAGCACCCTCGAAATAGGGCTAATCTATCCAAGAAAAAGAAAAAGAAAGGAAAAATGAAAAGAAAGGAAACGAAAACGAAAACATCTAACGGACGGCAAAATAAGGCTCAGTCCAACTTATATTCTTGCAACCTCTCCGATTTCGTGAGTGCACTTCTTGTATAGATTCACTGGCTTCAATGAACAAGGAATGATAATGCGTTATAGGCTACTGCAGGGGCATGGAGAAGCAGCAAAATGTGTAACCATGTCGACATCTGGAGTGACTATCTACCTATAGCCTTGGTTGATTATTCCACTGGAGACTATTATGTACATCAGAAATTCTCGCACCGAATTAAAAAAAACACAGCTTTTTCGGTTAGAGTTAAGAAATAAAAAGGAAGGTTGGTGAAGAGAGGGGATTATAGGAGCGATGATACGCAACGAGTCAGTCAAATCGGAATGGTCTGCTTGAGATTTAACAGTTCAATGCCTAGAAAATCTCTATTTTTATCTAACCTATATAGGCTGTCGTATTTTGTAAGTCCGCGTTACTTGTGTTCACCACTATAAAGGTCTAGAAATGGTACAAAACAGTATTTGATAGAATTTAAGGGCTGTTATTATATTTTGTAATCAATATCCGATCATTCGGTTGAAAACCAACAAATTTTCAATGGACACATTTCATTTGACCTTCATAATTATGTCAGTACATCGGTGTCAGTCCAGCGTATGATAATCATTATACGTTCGCCCCATAAAACTATATATATATACATTATCATATTGGCATAAATTCTAAAATATATTATTGCTTGTATCCAAGATCACGTTATACTGAGGAATAATGCACAACAGAAACAGAAAATTACCTGACATCCCATAAATGTCTCCTTTTACTTTGGAAATAACCCAATTGCACTCTGTCTTTTATTCTTTCGGCTTACGAGATCACTGGTTCCCCTTTCTCGAATACGTTTGCCCCTTATCGGCCACACCCGCCTGCGCTAAACAGTATTTTGGCCAGCAGAAGGCGTCACTTTTACATACTGACATACATCGTGCGCAAGGTATTAAAAAAAGCCACGATTCTCGAAAGTTATACTTTGTTTCCTGTTTAGCTATTCGACGTAGCTCTCCCCAGCCTTCCCCATCAGTCTACGAAAGAAAAACAGGGAGGAGGGAGAACCAGAAAAAGATTCAGATATTAAGAAAGATGGAATGATTGTAGAAATGATATTCAGGAATTTAGAAAAATAGACATTATACATACAGACAGACAGACACACAGACAGACAGACAGGCAGATTATCCCATAAGGAAGGGTGGAAAGACGAGCTTGACCAAAACATTAGAGGCATACAAACATCACAAGGAGAAGTAATTAGAGAGAGAACGTTTGCTGCAAAGATGACAGAGCACATTGTAGAGATTATTAAACGTGTATCTACAGCCTTACCTGTAGTCGGGACCTGTAGAAAGAGACGAATAAACGTCCACCCACTGATGGGCGAAGCATAACTTATGAACTTTTCAGAAACTATCTGAGTTGAAGCTATAAAGTAGCTGACATACACGCCTGGTCCACAATATTGGTTAATCCAAAGATGACAACAGCGAAATCATTTTATATTGTTTCGTAGGTTTTTACTGCATTGTTCTGTTTATCCAAAAAAAAAAAAAAAACACTCTCTCCCACTCCACGAATCTATTTCAGATGACTACTTTCTGTAATTTAAACACACACAAACACAAACACACACACACACACACACACACACACACACACACGAAATATTTCGAAAAATGATTTGAATTTCCTTTGGATCGTTATTCTACATTAACATCAGCTGAACTGCCTAACCGAATAAAAAAGAATGATAATGATAGCCATATCAAATGTGTTCAAACAGTAAATGTGCAATAATCAAAACAGTCTATGAAAAATTAAGACGTCCTAATATTATCTAAAATGTTGCGATCAAGGAACAAAATTTCCTCATGGAAATTTGGCTTCCTACAAAGTAGCTATACTCACCATTGTCAGTCGTTCAAAGGGTGGGATTGGAGGGACTAAATGTTCGGCCGAAGAGTGTGGCGGACTGGTCGTTTCTGAGGCTTAAGTCCTGAGAAGAACTAGTTATACTTTCTAACTACCAATAAGCAGCTCGCGTTTCAGCGACCACGTGCCTGCTACGCCCATCTTCCCCGAATCACATCCTCCGGGAGTTTTTTTTTTTCTCATAGCGCATCGCACGCGTATTTCATTTCATTTTTCATTTCATTTCATTTATTTCATTTCCAACAACTTTTAAAACACAAAATAACACAACATTAATGCAATAGTAACAAAGAAAAATACGTGAAGTTGACAATACTACGCCACAAAAGCAAAGTAAACAATGAAAATTGAATTGAAACTAAAGTTGCAGGAAATGGAGGAGACATGCTAAAAAGCTAAGCTTGTATTTTGCAGTCTCCTCGTGGACAAAAAGACTAAATAACATCAAAAAGCAATTAGCTAGACATAATATAAAAGGTGTACAACACATACAGACCTATACATATAAACAAACAAACAGACGGACAAACAAACACAAGCAACCTCTCTTGTAAAGAGAAAGATAGAGAGAGAAAAACAGAACACAGTAAAGGAAAAAGAGGAAAAGAGGAAAAGCGTATTTACACTTAGCACTCACCTAAAGGGCCCCTGAAATCCAAATGCATGTTGATTTGTGTTGTCTGATTTTTCTAGAAATATTCCATATATTTTGAACTTTTTTTTCTTCTATTTTTCTTCAGATTACTTGGGAACGCCCACAAAAAAAAAAATCCTTCCAAACCAATATTCCTCAGATGACCTCATCTGTCAATCATTGCTAAAGTACTGAAATGTTTAACAAAATACATCGAAATGCACCTTCCCCTCGACTCAGCATAACTTGCATGTTCCCTCGCCATGTCTTTTGTTAGTCATATTAATATCCAGAAACATGCAAGTTATGCTGAGTCGAGTGGAAGGTGTATTTCAATGTCTTTTGTTAAACATTTCAGTACTTTAGCAACGATTAATAGATGAGGTCATCTGAGGATTATTAGTTTGGAAGGATTTTTTTGTGGGCGTTCCCAAGTAATCTGAAGAAATATAGAAGAAAAAATCGTTAGATATACATGGAATGTTTCTAGATATTCGTTTTACCGCAAAAGTGATGTTGAGGGTATCAGAAATCAACACAAATCAACATGCATTTGGATTTCAGGGGCCCTTTAAATTCAAAATCTTAATTACATAAAAACAAATCATTGCAACTGATTAATAAGTTGCCCTGCATCGACGTAAAAATTTCATCAAGTTGACAACATCATTTTCACTTATCAAGCAAACAATGTAGAAACGTGATACATCTATGTTCACGATGTTAATTGATTTTCAAAGATTTGAATAAAAAACCCGCATATATATGTATATGATATATATATATATATATACATATATATTTATATAGTATATATATATATTATATATATAATATGTTAATATACATACATATATATTATATATATATATATGATAATAATTTATTGATAATATATATTTTATTATATATATATATATATATATATATATATTCACATACGAATCTGAATAATGAAGAACAAAAATTGAGAAAAAAACGCACGCTCAAGAGGAGTAGTCAAGAATACGGGGAGCATATGGCCTCCGTAAAATCATGCTCCCCAACTCATCGCCCCACCGGACACAATAAGTCTACCTTCAAGCCCTCAAAAGATCATTGGTCTGAGTGTGGATTAAGTGTGGGTGCGTGGATTTACAGACCTATCAACTTCTCCTCCAAATTACAATTCTGTTATAGTTCTCGACACGGATGGCAAGATCGCAGCTTCAAGCAAAAACAACCCATAGTAACTTTTTTCAAAACCCTTTCAAGACCATTGTAAAATATTGACGATGCTTGTGGTGATATGGGTAGAGTTAATTTAGGTAGCCTTCGTTTACAAACATTTTAAGGGTGCTGGCAGCATCTGCTGTAAATGACGTTGGTCATTTTTAAGTCCCCGCCACACTCGGGACCAAAAGCGGTCTTTCATGCACGATATCAATGACAATTTGATATGGTATAGTTCCCAGACGATTAATGTGATCACATCACGAGCAACCATTCCTCTTGCCTACGATGGCAAGAAGGCGCCAGCACGGTTCAATAATGGTCATATCCAATAGAGCTCTCTCTCTCTCTCTGTCTCTCTTTCTCACTCGTGATGACGACATTGTCTACTCCGTTTCCCATTTGCCTAATTCACAACAGTCTTATTTCTCTTATAGTTCTTTTTTAATGTTGCATTGAATAAGTAAGAGAGAGTTGTATTCTTCGCATCAGTCATTATCTGTTGTGCTGCAATAGCTAAAGGTGTTTTTTTTTTTTGGGGGGGGGGGAGATTTGTTCTTACTAAATAATGGTCAAATCAGAAATTAAATCATAATGGGCCGTTTATCTTTGTGCATAATTAAGCCAGTGGAATGATTGCCATTTTGTGCTACTATTACCTCGCCAAAGTTTTACTCGCTTGTGCAACGAATGTCGCTATTGAATTAATGCAACATTTTGTGATTTCACTTGTAAAAGTCGATCAAAAGTTCGATTTTTTTTTAATAAAGAAAAATCATATAATTCTTTCTTTCTGTGTTTACTTTTGGTCAATATATTAACTTTGTGGCAGTGAGAGTACCTTCCAAATGTAATTTGCAAAGATTTGTTTGATAAAAATGCTTATGCAGATAAGATTTGCGAAATACGTGGGAATATACGCTATTAAATTTTACCACCAAACGTTTACTTGTATGGAAAGTAGACCCTAATGAGAAAAATAATAAAAATCAACAACGTGTATGAAAAAGAAAGTGAACAACACTGAACAAATAGATATACGATAGAGTGTGTGTATTAGTGGAATGAGTATTAGAAGAGAGAGAGAGAGAGAGAGAGAGAGAGAGAGATGTGCAAATATTAAACGCTATTTTTGTGTATATTATAATAATTCGAATATAGTATTTACTTATTTCGAAATATGATGTAATGTGCTGTGGGCACATTGAATATGTATTTTGATATGAGAGTTAATATTTAGGAAGACAACATTGTGAGAAAATAATTTTTGAATTAAACTGATTATTTTTGCTGTGTAAAATGTGCTGATTTGAGCTGTATAATAACATCTGCATTAATAAGAATAATAACCGGCATACACAGTTAACATAAACTCAATTTATTGAGAATACTGATATAGTAGATATTGTAATTGTAATATTTGCTTTTGTTTTGTATTATAGGTTGATCTCATTCTGCATTGGTTAAGATGAATAAGACTGATTTGTTGTTTTGTTGTTCTATGCATTTTTTCCCATTACTATGTACTTAGAGAGATGAGCACCTCCCTGATCAGTTGCTGATATACTGTGTGTATTTCAATGTATTCATGGTCCTTGTTAATAATGCTGTGATTCAGCCTCCGGGCTGCGATGGATATTGATCAATTTAACACCTTTTCAATTTCAATTTCAATTTCAATTTCAATTTCAATGAATCTGTGCTATTTCTTTTCTTTTTATTTTACACCAGACAACGTCTCTCTGTAACACTAACGAACTAGGTTCATGTAAATGGATAATAAATTCGAAAAAGAACCTTATTGAAGGAGCTGGAAGCAAAATTCTCCACAATCCTCTCGGTACTAGAGCAACAAGAACAATTCCTAGTGTAATTTGCTTGTTTGTTTCATTTTCCATCTTAGGGGATGGCTGGATAGCCCATATTCACCTACACTATAGCTGGTCTTCCATGGGGTCCAGGTGGATGTGAGGTGGGACCACTGCACTTGTTTTTGCACCCTGCTCCTTTCGAAGAATGAATGAAGCGGGATCTTTTCTACGTTCATGAGACGTGACACAATCTCACACACGGGACGTCCATGTTATGTCCTATATCTGAGGAACAGAGCGTTTTTTATATACTTGAATAGAGGGAGAGGGTATATACTACACACGGCAATCGAACCCGATTGCTTTGGATCTAAGGGCAGACCCGCAATCGGGTGGGCCAAATCATGGCCGCAATATTGTCTGTACTTGTATGGCGTCAAGAGAAACGCGCAGATGAGGGTGTTCCCATGATCTCGATACCCACAGGTCCCCGACGAGCGGCATTGAAATTAACGAAGGTCCATGAATCAAACATCCACGAGTCATACAGCCCACGAGTTATGTGAACGAAGTATTAAAGGGGGGGAAAAAAAAACTGTCGATAACAGTTCGCTATTCGGTTCGTTAATATGAAAATGAAGAACCCAGTCTCTGAAAGGGGTGTGATTGAAGTAGGGCCTGTTAGACACTTTACCAAATGAAAAAAAAAAGTCTTGTAGTGATAATAGTAGTGATAATTTTCCATTTTCTTTGTTGAAACCTATATTCAAATTTAAACCCTTAGTCCAGATATTGAATCTATCATTTTAAACAGTAAAGGAATAAGACCTACCAGTGAAGCTGAAATATTTAAGAATTACGCCTAACTTGAAGACTTGTGAAAAGACTGATCTATATTACCAGATACCAATATGTATTATTTTCGCTCAGAGAGAAAATTGTATGCAGTCAGGTTCATGCTTCTGGGTATTCGAAAACTACCGAGGAATGTAAACCAGAGTGGCTTCCATTCACCGTGTTTACTACACTTCACCCAGACCACCCTCCACAAAGTTACGGAAGACTGATTCAGTTCTGTAGATGAAGTGGAACTATTATTGGTGTGTCCACTTTTATGGCCACCGTGAAGCATTTGATACAGTTGATTTACTCCTCGAATTGATCACAGATTATTTGAGTGGTCACTTTTCAATTCACTGTTGGCATGAGTACACTGACAAGTGACTGAAGTTAATAAATCCAATGAGACGTGGCAAAGGCCCATACCACAATTATATGCCCTGCAAAAACATCGGTGTTAGTAGATTTAACACCATGGGTGTTAAATCTAACATTGATCAAGTGTCAATAGAGGACCACACCGACATGTGTTGAAAAGTGTTCACTTGGCACTTTGTGGTGTTAATTTGACACTAGCTGGTGATGTTTTTGACACTGCGTTGGTGTTCATTCAACAATGACACTGATGGTGTTGATTTGATATTGCTGGTATTAATGTCAATGGTATAACACCCGCCAAGTGTCAAAAGGAGACCACATCAGCTGTTGATACTGTGGTGCAAATGTGTTCACACTTTTTAGGGCCTCCATTATACGTATTAAATGTCTAGGACGACATGTTTGAATTCAAGAGGAAAAAGCAGAAAAGATGGGCCTACAAATTAAGTGGTATAACATTAGCATATCTTGTGCAATATGAGTCAGGAACAATAAGTAACAGTGTATAGAAATTGAGCTTTGAGGAAGACGAAGAGGAAGTAAAGGAAAGGGAGAGATGTTGGTTTGTTTGTTTGTTTGTTTCAGTTCCATCTGAGAAAAAAAAAAGCTGGATAGCCCATATATTATTTAGCTGCAATAGCTGATCTTCCATGGGGTCCTGTTGAATGTGAGGAGTTAGGTCCCATGACAACTTATGTACGTAAAAGATCCCGCCTCATTTATTAATTGCAAAGACCAAGGTGTGCTTAACTCGGTGAAGTCCATTTATGTTTTGCTTCTTCCAAGAGGGGACGGTATGATCAGTTGGGTATGATTACACACAACAGTCATGACAGTGCTCAAGTGAGACCCGGGAATCGAACCGGGGTCCTTTGGATCGTGAGGCAGACGCGCTACCGACTGAGCTAACTCACTACCCGTTGCAGCTGACATAAATGAGGAAGTGTCATAATTAAAAAAAAAATGTCACAACCAACTGCACAATTTACAAAACGTATACAAGGAAATGAAACATACATGCACCTTCATCCATTTCATTTCTAAAAACACCAAGCGATGTCTCACCTGCATGACACCATTTATTCTCATAGTGTTTTATTGTAAATTCATTTGACCTTTTCTGACTCCACCAACATACGAACTTGGCAGGGATCTTTTTGTTGATGTGCCTGTGTGAGTTTTGTATGATCATGATACATAACTGGCAAGTCATATCGAGAGCACACAATATGATAATATAAGGTGTTTATATCGGGGAAAGTTCATTAAAATGTTGACCTTTGATCTTGTCAAAATTCTCATCATTATCACTATCATTTACTCCGGTACTTAGTTCCGTATGAGCTCTGTTGGGTCAAACTACAGGGTCAGACTTGACTTCTGATGATCATTGGACCAGCTATTGACCAATCACAGGTTTCAAAGCTCACAAGCCGAAAACCAAGTTGGCCAGACATACGCAGCAAGCAAACAAAACACATACAGCAGCTCACTCTGACACACCGTGCACACAGAGTCTTAGAAGGCTTGTGGAGCCGGGAAATGTGCAAACGCCGGGAAATGTGCAAACGCCGGGAAATGTGCAAACGTCTTGCCGGGAAATGTGCAAATCTCTAAATTTCATCAACGGGAAATGTGCAAATGTTCAGTTTTGCCGGGAAATGTGCAAAAGCCGCCGGGATATGTGCAAACCATTCATTTTCCCTATATGTTGTATACTCGTAGACGGAGGAGAAACTCTCAATCAAAGCTGCGCATAAACCATTATCATCATACCACCTGTCTTAGCGACAATCTTTTTTTTCTTTTCTTTTCTTTTTTTTTTTTTTTACATTTTCGGCATTTCCTTGTAAACCCCACAAGGAAATTTCACTAGATTTGGCATAACATCTTAATGGTGATATTATCGTAATTTCTTAAAATGAGCACCCCCACCACCTCCACCACCATCACCACGACCACCACCACCCAGGAGGTGGGAGGAAGGAGTTGAAGCCTCAGAGTCCCTAAACGCTTAATGTTTTTTTCTTCATTATGTCGAACCGAAAAAGATAGAGCTAAGTTAGTGCTATAAAGACATAAATGACTGAAATTTCATGTTTGATTATGGCGGACCAGGGGTGCCCTGATCGGGGGTGAGAGGGAGGGGATTTTTCACATTTTCAGCATATTCTCGAAAAATCTAGGAAGGATTTTCACCCAACTTGGCAGATACAGTCACATTTATGGTAATGACATGTTCTTGATTTGTTAGAATGAGCCCCCCCCCCCCCCCGCCCCATCGCCAAGGGGGGGGGGGGTGGTTAAAGCCTCAGCGTCCCTAAAATCCTGATTTTTTTTAAAAAAAATCTTCTTTTATCAAACCGAAAAAGATAGAGCTAAGTTAGTGCAATGAATACATTTATGAATGAGATTTCATGTTTCACTATGGCGGATCAAGGGGTGCCCAGATCGGGGGGTTCGGTGTAAAAATGGCAGAGGTAAAAATGGCAGGGGTAAAAATGGCAGGGGTAAAAATGGCAGGGGTAAAAATGGCAGAGGTAAAAATGGCAGAGGTAAAAATGGCAGAGGTAAAAATGGCAGGGGTAAAAATGGCAGAGGTAAAAATGGCAGAGGTAAAAATGGCAGAGGTAAAAATGGCAGAGGTGAAAATGGCAGAGGTAAAAATGGCAGAGGTAAAAATGGCAGAGGTAAAAATGGCAGAGGTAAAAATGGCAGAGATAAAAATGGCAGAGGTAAAAATGGCAGAGATAAAAATGGCAGAGGTAAAAATGGCAGAGGTAAAATTGGCAGAGGTAGAAATGGCAGGGGTAAAAATGGCAGAGGTAAAAATGGCAGAGGTAAAAATGTCAGAGGTAAAATGTTAGAAGTAATGAGAGCGATTTCGTCGGAGATAAACGTATGAAGAGGTTTTGAATGATAACTTAGCCAGAGCAAACTGTATTCATCGAATTATCAAATCCAAACTGCAGATTTGAAGAATGTTTATTGAATTATGTTTTAAAAAGATTAGAGCACTATTCTGAGTTTGATACAGCATGACATTCTGATGATACATCAGAAGCAGGTACACAGTGAATTGTCTTATGACTTCTGATAGTGAACAGTTTTTAATGGTTGCTCAGCAATGTAAACGCAGGAGGGAATACAGATCATTCTTATTGATACACAGAAAATGGGGAAAAGTGAATATGCTACCACTGGCAAATTACGTCCCGTAAAACCATACTGTTGGAAAGACATGCATTTTTCTTCTCTTTTTTAATGCGGGGCGTGGACTTTTTCTTGTCTGTATGGTTGAAGATCACCTATTGGAAAGCAATATACCGTGAAGTACCTGGTTTAGCAAATATTTAATCACAGATGATATAACTTTTGAGCCCAGCTATTAGTAAAATTGCTTTTACATTGAACATCTTTAATTAAAAAAAAATAATGATGCGCAGTGTGGGGCACGACATATTTCAATCTGTCTTAACGGATAACGTACTATTATGTTTCTTTGGAAATATAGATATTTCTCCTTTAATCATGCTATTAATGAACATCTTTAATTATCATCACACAATGAAGGATTAAAAATCTAGGGCAGCTAGTGTTACTTTATCGGATTGTATACCATGTTGTTATCATGTTGTTCTCGGGGTGAAACACGGAAACTGTGGTATCATAAAGTTTCATGAATAATGAATATAAGTTCATTTTGCACTACGATATATATTCATAAGCATTATGCCCTTCAGCATGGTGTTGTGGAGTTTGCCTGTTATATCAAAGAGGTTCTCTCGCCTTCTTGATGATTATAGTTTACCTCCTGATGGTTACATGCCATCATCATAATGCATGGTGAATATCAGAATTGTATAAAATCCGCTAGGTTTGTTACATGCTAAATAATTCTGGACTTAGAAATTACCTATATCTGGCTTACGTTACAGTCAACGGGTTTTCCTACGAAAACATTCAGGTTTCGTAGGAGCCTATTTATCTCACAAGGCCTGATCACGACATAATGTAGAAGTAAAATCACAAAACGCAAAAAACAAACTACAGCAGATGTATCGGCAGACATAAGTAAGCTCTTGCAAAATATTGTATTACATTGTTCAAGTATCACATGGCGCAAAAACAAATATCTCGAAGTTTAATGAACACTTTGTGGTCACTTTACAAACTTATGCCTATTAAGACTGGAGACGAACTTTAGCAATAGACTGTTCAGTGAGAGTAAATATATATACATGTATATAAATTACTTTGGTGAAGAAAGATCGAACCGCATGTTTTGGCTCAAACATCTTCAAGTACATGTATGTTGTTTGTTGCTGATTCTCCATAGTGCCATTGTGTTTGTGTGTATGTGTATATTAGTTTGATTCAAACAAAAATGTATCATATGAACTTCCATGAGAACGTGGAGTTTATTTCATAATCTTCATCATTTTATTCTGTTATAGGAGCTCACATGGGGAGACTTCTTTCTTCTTCTTCTCCTTTTGTATTAGATGCGTGGTGGATTTATATTATGTTTGAATAATGATACTGATTTATCTGTTTATCATGTTTGTAATATCGTTTGATTTGATTCACTGTGAATGTGATGTCAGCTGGGGCAAATTATTTTGAACAGGGCCCCATTTTTTTTTCATAATGTACCACAAACAAACACACACACACACACACACACACACACACACACACACACACACACACAAACACGCTCTCTCTCTCTCTCTCTCTTTCTTCTCTTCTCTTTCTTTCTTGATGACAGACATGATCAAACCGAAAATTAGAAAAGCCAGTAGTGTTGTAATAATCAGAAACATTTAGGCATAAACTTATTCGAAGGTTTATAATTTATTGACGTTATCACACAACAGTTCATTGAATCTATTTCATGTAGAACTACCACTTGAGAATTAATATTATACAGTCAACCTCTCACTTCATAAACATTCGTCCGTAGCTTGCAAGTCATAAGGAGGGGTGATTTTCACACAGTTATGAGGAAAAACTTGAAAGACCAAGAAACACTGACCTCCTGCATGGATAGAATCCTGAAAAAAATCCCTTTTTATGAAGGTAAACTTAACTAGTTATATTCCTTAAATATAATCCTGTAGCAATGAGTGTGTGAGTGAGAGAGAGAGTGTGTGTGTATAGTATGTATGCGTTAAGGTTTTCTATAGATTTTGTGTGTGTCTGTTTGCGTGCGAGGTATGTTTGTTTGTTTGTCTGTTTTGTTTTGTTTTGTTTTGTTTTATTTTGTTTTGTTTTGTTTTGTTTTGGGTGGTTTTTTTTTTTGCTCTGGTTGTCTGAAAGACAAGAAAGCCAGCATTATGAAATATATTTTTGCCAATTTCATATTTCTTATCACAACGTTTCCATGGTTTCTGTTAACTGATGACTTCCGTGTGTATTAGTATGTGAATATGATAATTTAGAAAAATGGGTGTATTGGCATTGCTGTTCTCATGCGAATGTGTATACACGCCACACCGATTTATCCTGTGCTGTATTTTGTCTATGCAGACATTTCCATTCGTTTGGAGAAACTGGTTTTAGAACCAGATAATGAAATTAGAAGGCGGAAATCATTTTCTTTAACATGGTCTTCTTTACCCAGGCTAGCCTCTTCAGTGTTGACGCTGTTCTACCAGAGGGCCCTGCCACTATTACTACCCTCGCGTTGCCATGTATACCAATTCATACACCCCTCGTAGAAATGGACATAGTGCATAGTGGGTAAAAACATCTTGTGCAGTAAAGGTCCAGGAGCACTGGGCTGGATTCGAACTCGGGTCCTCTGATTGGGAGTTGCATGGGAGTCCAATTCCGGATGCCACAGTGCCACCACATTTTGCACCCTCAAGGGACGGAGATTGAGAGGAAACACTATAATATGTGAAAACTATTGCTCAGAAATGGCATCAACTATATATTGAAAGTAAAAACATGATACTACAGTACTCCAAGTGTAAATGCAGGGTGTGGTACTGTCGCGGGAAAAGTTAGAAGGTGCGAGATGGGAGACGCCATTTTTCACAGAAGATGTCTCCCGATTTTCCTGCAGTACGCACGAACCAGCATGTCCTTACTACATCATCAGTCTCACGAACTCTGGAGGAAGACAGAAATTAAGTACAAGAAATATGAGTAAAAAAGATAAATATGTGCACAGCTGATGAACGTGAATCAGTATAGAATAAAAACTTAGTTGAGCGATGGATTTTCTGCCATATAACTTCTCCCTCACGGTTTTGGCTTTTTTTTTCGCACGTCATTGTGACTTTGCTTTCAATAATGACGCTCATGGAAGATTCCCGGTTCATGGGTATAAAAACAAGCAATGAACGGAGACACGGAAAAGCCAAAATCTATTCAAATTATACATCATTTCTGATTTTTTTTTGAGACCTGAGGGTATGAATTGCAAATTTTATTTGCAGAGGGAGACAAATTGAAGAAAATTCACACCTCAACCTTCACCCCTCTGATTAATATTCTCTTGCTTTCAATATTGAATAATTTTTTATTTATGGAAATTGCGAATAGCAATGAAGGTGGTATCTGCCACCTCTTTTCCGTTCGTGAGTGTTCGCATTGACATTGACTAAAGGGGAAAATGTGGACTTTTGCAGTTTTAGAAAGGAAATTCCGCAATCTGGTTGATTTTGGTGCTCTCTTTTTGAAGGAATACTTGGATAATTTTCATTCAGAAAAAAATAAAATATAATATAATATTTAAGGCAGTTTTTAGAAGGCTAAATTGTGGTATCTGTCACCTTTCTTACCGCGTCTGGTTCTAACTGTGTATAAATACTATAAGTTTATGGAGATGGACGGGAGGGGGGGGGGGAGTGGGCTAATAGCCAAAATAACATTTCTATGGCCAGTCTTTGTCTTCCAGGGGCCGGCCCCTTCCATTTCTGGTTACCCTGTCACTGCGTAACAGCCATTTGAAGTGTTTTGGTCAGGATGTCAGGATAATGACAATAATGATCATAAAACTACATCTACCACTATATAGCATGTCTTATACATACAATATTGTATGCTGTAAACTTACTCTCATATATACGTCTACTACTATGTCTATCACTTTCGCATTCTTTAAAGAGATGTTGATATAGATTTTTTGAGATGGGGCTTCAGGTTTCCAACTTTGTTGTGAGATAATGAGAAACCTCTTGAAATATGAAGGAGATACTTCTAAGAGGAATTTAGCGTTTATTTGATGAAGACTGATTTTGAAATGGTTGAGATATCTAAAAACAAAGAGGTCATCATAAAAAATGGGACACACTTTTTATTAAGATCACTTTGTTTAATCTTGTTTTTGGATATCTCTGCCATTTCAAAACTGATTTTGAATTCCTCATAGGATTGCATGCTCTTTGGTATTTCATATAAAGGGGTTTTTGATTTATCTCGTGAAAGGATAAAATCTGAACCCTCCATCTCAACCAAACATATACCATCCCTTTAACTGGCAAATAGGCTTGGGAGACAGAGTTACATTAAAATATTATTTGTCATCATTACGACACTACTACTTAGTACTTCTGAGCCCTGCATTGCCGTGGAACCTGTTTCACAAATATTGAGCGTAAGTTTTGATCAATTGCAAATTGCGTTTCATGAACAACGTTGCTATTAATCGTAAGTAAAACTGAAAGTTTGATTTTTCATGAAATCAAACGTAAGTGTCTATATGAAACAGAAATTACGCTCAATATCAAACTTACGCTCGATTCACTGAGTTATACGCTCAATAAATCGAGCGTAAAATCAATCGCATTTCATTATGAAACAGAACCCGAATCAAATTTTAAGACTGATCCACACTCACCTTCGTAGTTTATTTTTCCATCACCGTCCTTGTCGACCTCCTTGACCATTTCCTTGAGTTCTGCCTCACTGGCGTTGTCGCCCACGCTCTTCAGGGCCTCTCCGATTTCGGCCACCCTGAGAAATACAGAGTGTACACCCGAAAGAAATCGGCGGAGAAAGTTAGTTTGTTTGTTCGTTTGTCTGATTTTATTTGCGTGTTTTTTTTTTCTATAAATCACGCATGACAAAAGAATACACATATTTTGAAAATACCATTATACGACGCATAAGCTTAGCATAATGTCTTACAAATTGATTAAAAATACATACATATACTTTATGAGCATAATTGTATTCGATTCATTAGACTTACACCACTCTATAGCATAATATCACAAACGAGTTCAGAAGGAAATCGTGAAGATAACCGTTACGAATTAACTAGGTAATGATTGATTATTCATAGTATCAGAATATGTTATGTCGGTAAAATAACCAAAATTTAGGGAAAATAAGAAAGGGTTTGTTTTTAGTCAATTGATATCAGAATTGTGTATTTCTAGACAATAACAGAAAGGCAGGAGACCGCGATGATAAGCAGCAGCTTAACATGGATCGAGGCCTCGGAATAAAATTCGAACTTAGGTTTGACTTACATAACTGTATAAGGACGTGTCTATAAGATAAAATCAATAATTGACTCCAAAATATTGTAATAATTTAAGTTTTTTCTGGAGGCACGACCCCCCCCCCCCCTATACAGTATTACTATTATAGGAATGTTGTGCTAAGGTGAGACACACAATCAATTAACGTTTACCGGTGGTGGAGGAAATATCAGACATCATCAGATCACATTCGGTTGAAATGCATTCAAAATTGATAATGAAAAATGATGTAAGCTTCCTGAATTCTCATCAGATTTTTGGTCAAGCTATTCCCTGCGATGCTTTTACTCTTTCTTTATATAAGACTAACTTTTCGTTCCGGATTACCCTTTGAACCTTTATATTCCATGCACACTGTTTCAAAATCTCAGTGTCTTGTTATCAAATTTGAAAGATACTTTTAGCACTATATCATCATCATATTCTCTCATAGCATAATATTCAATTGTATTTGTAATTTTCTGCACACAACGGGCATCGGAAAAAAAGATATGGAGAAAAGAAAATGTGTGTTTGTTTTTTATATATATATATATACGTACGTGATGAAGCCATTGCCGTCCTTGTCGAACAACTTGAATGCGTTTATGAAGTCCTGCTTTTGGCTTTCAGACAATTTCGCAGGTCGCAGCTTCTCCATCATGACAACGAATTCTTCGAAGTCAATCTTTTTGTTTGCTGCGAAAAAAAAGGATGAGTGTTAAGAATTCTTAACGTTATAGCGTCACTTTCTTCGTGGGTAGGTACTTTAGATCAAATAAAATTTGAGTGTCAGTTGTTTAACTGATTAACGGGGTCGTGTCAAACTGTGGTATCAGTGTGTCGTGTGATGACGTAATTTCTTGATATCACGTGATGTTTCGTGCCTTTTTATAGTATCAATATGACCTGTTGAGAGTTGCCATAATTACTGAGGTGACGTGTGTCAAGGGGTCGTGTCGGGTGTTGGTGTTGTAACGTGGTGTGTATTCGTAGCGTCATGCCATAGTGTTGTAGCCACGTCGCGAGGCGTCGTGTCGTGTCGAAATGTTGCACTGTGGTGCGGCGTTGCGTATGCACGAGGAGTCTCTACATTGGACCTACAACACTCAACGAAACCAAAGCTAACGAGTGTACCTAATTTAACGAATTAATTGTCAAATGGCTTAAAGTTACTACAATCAGCCAGTTGTATTTGAGAATACTGAGATAAAGTACGAAAGAGACTGATTCAACTCTTATCTACACTTAGTAAGGTCACTACACACTACAAATTTCCTTAATGATTGCCAACGAAAATCCAAAGAGCAAATATGCTACATGCATTAAACACACTTCGATGCTTCAAGACACACACAAACACACACACACACGTACGTGCACGCACACACGCATAAACAAATAGTTTAGCGCGCGCACACACACACCCATCTTTTTTGCTTGTCGTGACTCACCGTCAGCATCTACGTCACTAAACTCCGGCAGGAGATTGGGGTTGTACTTCTTTCCGAGGACTTCGACCAACTGCCGAAACTCTTTCGCGTCAATCTTCCCACTACTATCCTTATCTGCCTTGTCGAAGGCCTTGCGGTATTCTGCAGGATAGCCAGTTTGGAGGAAATGGATTGAGCGAATAGAGATAAATGCATAAATATAACATAATTGAGTGGCAATGAGAAATATGCAGCTTGAAAGGGATGGTAAAGTTTGGTTGAGATGTGTTACAGATTTTGCCATTTTGTGAGATAATTAGACAACACTGATGAAATATTTAAGAACGTACAATTCAAAGAGAAATTCAAAGTTCATTTGATGAAAATCGGTTTGGAAATGGCTGAGATATACTAAAACAAAGTAAAATTAAGTGGTCCTAATAAAGGATAGATCCCATATTTTACGTTGTATTAGGATTTCTCTGTTTTTGGATATCTCAGCCACTCCATGACTCGATTCTTATTAAATAAACTTTGAATTTCTCTTCCGATTATTTACTTTTTGATATCTAATTACAAGAAGTCTCTAGTTATGTCACAAAAAAGTTGGAAAACTGAAGCCCCATCTCAACCAAAACTATATACCATTCCTTGAAGGATGCAAGCAAAAGCCTCCTCCAACAAATCAATGCTTGCAACTTTATTTATCTAATTGTGTGAAATGATTTATGTGCAGCCAGCCAGGCCATCTGGCGAACGCACATCACGACATAATATTATTATGATAGTATTTTAATTATTACCAACTATGATATTCTCATAGAATAGCACCCCCATCACAAAATGAGATCTAAGAACGGCTCACTGGTGGTAGTGTGGTCATTGTTATAATAAGTTATATTATATACGGCAAAAACGGGGTATTGAAATACATAGTGTTGTGTGAAAACTGCCTTGCTATTGAGCTCGTCTGCACGGTTCATACGGCTCATAAAATGCATACTGTAAGATCAATGTGTATATTTACTGCATAATAAATTGTTTAGTTTATCAATCGGCTGACTTTATTATACCCTGCTGGAAATGGCAGTGTCCCAGACAATGGGAAACACACTGTGAAAACTCTTCACACTGTTAGATTCGAGAGTTTTAAAGGTACTGTTTACCACTGGGAGCAGTGATTGATAAATGTTATTACATTTAATGCATACATTTGATGCATATGTAGGTCAGTTGTATCACAAAACATCCTACCATATAAACATTTCGCAATAAAGCCTAACTTAATATAAAGAGATATCACTATTTTTTTTTAATAAACCATAAATGTAAAGGGTGCTCTAGAAGCAATTTCATTATAATTATTGTTGACGCATACTGATAACTTTTTCTATTAGTTGCTTCTATCCCTAACTCACATTCTAGAACCATTCTGGAGCACTAAAACTTGTCATGCATGGTTTCTGTTTCATTTGCAAATGGTAAAGTAATGAGGAGTGAAGCTTGCTGGGTGCAGAAAAATGAAAACTTGAACAATTAAAAACATTGCCTTTTCAAACAATCCCTGATTTTGTGATGTGAATTCATATTCGTCTCAACTGAAGTCATCATAGACACAAAGTAATTGATATGAATAATACTGTGATTATCGTAGCTGATCGTCGTAGTGGAGAGACAAGGATTCATTCTAAACAATAATTTGTATCGGTGTAGTCGTCCGAAAAGACATTTTTGGCAATTTCAGGTCAAATATTTGTATCAAGATGATGTTGGAATCATACCTTCACGCTGGGCGGCTGTTACTTGAGAAGCCTGTAACGGAATGAGGAGAAAGGAGAGGAAAGTTTGAGAGGAAAAATACAAGATAAAAAGAGAGAAAATTAGGATTGGAGGGAAAATAGGGGAGAGGATGGGAGAGAGAGAAAGGGGGATGGAGGGGAGAATCATCAAATCATTGTGATAATGTATTTACTTCGAAACTGTTTTAACTGATATCATTTTCATTATGGGTCTTAGAAAGGATTTATTACAGGTAGATCACAAGCTGATGCAAATGAAGTCAGAAAGTTTGAACCTACACATGTATGCAGAATATAGAGTTATTCAAAATTATAAAAAAGAACACTAAAACCATTAAATATCACAGCATAATGCAATATCATACTATGTAATAAATAAGCTATCTCATTGCCATAATCGTAGTTGTGGTTTGTCTGATTGTATCAATTAATGACTAGCTGAGATGAGGATTAAGATTATGTAGACGTTGTTTATAGGAATCCCTGTGGCAAATACTTTGATACACCTACCGAGAAACACAGGCCTACAGTGTCATGAAAATTTTATTTTGGTTGAATTCAGTAAAAGTATAAGAACGTCGTTTGAAATATATATATATATATATATATATATATATATATATATATATATATTATATATATATTGTAGTTGCTCCGCGTATCGGCAGTACTAGATATAGCAATCGCACTGTCATCCCTGACGAAGGGGAGGACCCCCGAAAATTCGGATTTTTAATGAAAATCAAGATTGGCATTTAATGCATTCCTCTGTTGTGACATCATTATTGCTATATATATATATATATATATATATATATATATATATATATATATACATATATACATATACATATTTCAACCGATTGGACTGACGAAGGCCGAGGCGGGTTGAAAATTTTATGAATAAAAACCTTCTTGTTGGATTTATACAGATGGCGTATTTGAGATTCATTCTTCTTATAATTTTCTTATCTTCATGGGTTTTAAAGACAACCATAATTATTAAATCAATAAAGATGATTTTGATGAAAATTGTTTGGCTTATTCATTACATATGAAACTTCATTTCGGCTTTACCCTACAGGAAAGAATACAGTGTCCCATAGTGTGTTCACAATGTGTTCACATATTATAGTTGACTATGAGAAAACGTTCGAATTTAACAGTGTGAAGATGTGTTCACACTGTGGTGTGGTTTTCACAGAGTGTTCACATAGTAATGCTTTGTTTCACACTGTGAATTGATGACTCACATTGTGTTCACACTGTTAAAAACGCTCGCATTTAACAATGTGAAGAGATTTCACACTGTGTTCACACTGTTAAAACGCTCGAATTTAACAATGTGAAAAATTTCACACTGTGTTCACACTGTTAAAACGCTCGAATTCAACAGTGTAAAAAGATTCCACACTGCGATCACACTGTGTTTCTCATACTGTGGGACACTGTGTTCTTTCTAGCAGGGTATTCCGCTCAATGAATGCAAAAGTATTATAGGCCTACGCACAAACACAGAAAATATTTTTAAAAAAACATGATACACCATGAAGTCAACGCGCCCACACACGCGGTCACATTTTCATTACAGTTTATATCATAGTTAATGCTTCACATCACAGCTGGGATATAACTTAGAGAAATCAAGTGTAAACCAATTGTGGTGGAGGTGCGTGTATGTTGCTTGGTATAAACGTTGACTGTATAAAGTTCCCTCTGACAAAATGCATGTAACTGAACAACACAGGATGAGAAAAATACCGTACATGTTCTTCCGCTTTCAGAAGAGCCTAATAAATCGCCAAAAGAGGGGGTGAATGTTTAATCTTTTGACGTAAGTCAACAATGGTGCAGTTGTCGAGCTGAACAAATAAACGTCGAGATAAAACAATCTTTCGTTTTGGTCTTAGACTCTTAATCGTTTTGTCTATATAATGGTCATAAACATTGCAAAGTTGTGCTAAAGCAAGTTAAGACACACAACGCGTCCAAGCTACTTTTTACTATTGAAATCATATTTTTTATGAGATATACATGAAAGGATAGATACGGTTCTCGTCTATCATTTTCTTGATCCACAGCTCCATGACTTTGTGTGCAATTTCTGCATGACTGATTTAGAACACTGGACAGTGGTGCTACCAAAGTTACATTTGCACCGGGGTAAATGGTGACTTTGAGTGAATCTTCAGACTTTTATATTTTCGAAAAATAAAGTTCATAACCCAAACATCCATCTTTTCTACTTTCATAATATGAAAGTAGAAAAGATGGATGAGACCTTAGCGTCACAAATGATGCACAGGACAGAGTGGATCGATGAGAATTGGATGTATGAGTCTAACTTTGGAACTGTTTAAACCCACGAGCACAGCGAGTGGGTTTTAGACTGTTCCAAAGTTAAACAAGAGCATCCAATTCTCACAGATCCAAAAAAAAAAAAAAGGCCTGTGCATCATTTGTGTCGCAAAGTGGGTCCGTAAATTCATGAAATACAGCCTTTTCCTCATCATGCATTCGGTACACCTACAACACTATACAAGACTTGAGCCATGCGTTCGGATTTTACCGGACTCCAGTGGGCTCGTAGCTCAGTGTGGATCATGAAGAATGAATGTTGATGACCAATCAGACTGGGGAGATCCTAAAGCCCATTTTATTTATATGAATAACGTATGCTCGAGAAAAAGTTGCATGAGAAATGTTTCATTTCTACTGATTCTACGGAATTACAAAAACAAGCATTTAGCTCTCCCGATTTAGCACTAGACAATGGGCTCATTATTCTGCACGACTTCACGCAAAACAACGGCAGTGATACAGTGATTGTTGTTCAGAGAGGGGGTGGACATTTACAGAGAATGCTGTATGTATTATTCCATTGTTAGTATATTTTATGGAGAGATATATCAGCAAATGACTTTGGTGCAAATGACTTTGGTTCGCTCGATTAAGCATTACGTCGTGCAAGTATGTTTTCTGTAACCTTTCCGATCTGGCGAGTGCACTTTTTGTATAGATTCACTGGCTTCAGTGAACAAGGAATGATAATGCATTATAGGCTTGCGGCAGGGACATGATTAAAGAGGCTTACAATGTAGGCCTATACAATGCAGACTATTGGAATGGATGGCTATCTTCTTAGCTTTGGTTGATTATACCAGTGGAAACTATAGTGTACATAAAAAAATTCTAGCATCGAATTTTATAACTAGTGGTTCGGTGAATTAACAATGAAAGGAGAGGGTCGGTGAAGCGGTGAAGACCTGTTAGAGGGTTACAGGATAAACGTAACGAGACTGTCATATCTGAATGAACTGCTTTTGATTCAACAATGTAATGCCACGAAATTCTACATTTTAACGCAGGGGCGAATCCAGGGAGGACCGCAACCGGCGCACGCCCCCCCCCCCTTTATTTTTTATTAAAACAAAAGAAATAATAAGAAAAAATGGGGGAGGGGTGCGTGCGCCCCCCTTTTAATTTTGTAAACGCGCCCCCTCTTTACGGAATTCCTGGATCCGCCCCTGTAATGTAACCGGTTTGAGAGCAACCATGCAATGGAGCAGTGTTTAACGAGCTATTATAGCATCTTCTTTTTTTTTTTTCGTTAATCTTCCGAGATCACTGCATGTGCCCCTATATTAGATGCGTGGGTCCCATGACGGCTACACCCAGCTGCACTTGACAGAATGGGCAAAAAGTTTTCTACAGGAAGAGATTACTTGCGAGGCCTATACCAGTATACAGTAATATTCTCTGAAACTCTTTTCCTATTCAGTTTCGCTGCATGGATCTCACCCCACCCCTCCCCCTTCCTCTTAAATTTATAACATAAGAAGAGGGAGGGAGATACAGTGAGAAAGATACACAGATATAGACAAACGTATATAGCTAAAAACAGATAGATATATCGATATGGATAGATAGATAGATTATATAGATATAGATAGATAGATGTATACATAGATAGATAGATAGATAGATAGATAGATAGATAGATAGATAGATAGATAGATGGATGGATGGATGGATAGATATAGACAGATGGATATACCATATGAACTCTACGTCAACTAAATTGAACTGATGACCATAAAGGAAATGACACTCGTTTCATATACAAGATTGGTTGATTCACCGATGGTAAAAACAGGATTTATGAAACAAAAGACTTGGAGATATTTTTTTTCGGAAGGGGGGATCATGTCGTAAGGTATAGGTCTTTATTGCAGTACATGTATACTCTGGTCATCCGAAAAATACACACACTTCCACTCAACGAATCCAATTGATAGAGAACTGCTTCTTAAAGATGCACACGAAATGTTGAACATAATTCTGGAAAATATCCAAGACAACTCAAAAAGATTAGAACGTCTTATGTTCATGTTGCGTTAACGGTTCAAACTTTTTTCTACAGGAAACTTAGCTCTCTACACCGTATACTCACCATTTTCTGTAGTAGCTGTGCAAGGGATAGCGGAATGTGGGATTCGAGGGACCCAAGTTCGGTGGACTGTTCACTGCAAAAGGGTGCGGCAGACTGGTCTTTTAATCCTGAGTAGAGCCAGTTATATTTTAACTACCAGGCAGAGTTCTGTGGGCAGCTCTCGGTTCAGCGAGCACTTGCCTTCCACGCCCATTTCTGCCTCTCACCTCCCCTCCCCCCCCCCCCCCCCACCATCACGCGGGCGTACAATACACTTATTCACACCTTAGGTATCACACACTTTACCTCTTTGCTCACACCATCGTTAAAGGTATTGCTTATTACTTGGAGCAGTGATTTAAAAAATGTTCAAGTTATCACATTTGATGCTTTTTGTGTGTAGGTCGGTTGTATTACAAAACATCCTACCATATAAACATTTCGTAATAAAGCCTAAAATAAAAGGATATAACACTGTTTTTCTCAATAAACCTTAACTGTAGACGGTTTATTCTAGAAATAGCTATTGTTTACATCTTACATATCTAACCATACTTAACATTGATTATACTGATTAACAGTTCTACATTGGTTGGTTTTATCCCTAACTCACATTTTAGAACTATTTTGAAGCACTAAAGCTGGGTTTTTGTTTCATCTGAAAATGGTAAATAATGCCTTTAAGGGGCATCTCGCCGCCCACTCATCGCCATCTAGTGTGGGCGCCAGTATTTACAGACCCCGCCATATAGCCTTGACGTACCATACGCCTACTATTCTTATCCTCGGAGGTACCATCCCATAGATCTCATACGGCTGGCAAGACCACCGATTCGAGCAATAACAACCCGTTAAATATTTTCCTTAGCCCTCTCAAGACTACTGCAACGTATTGACAATGCTTGTGGTATGGACAGACATAAGAGAATAGCCGCCATTTGCAAACCACAGTATCTGAATAGGATGGCATTTAACCCTGTCAGGACCAAAGGCGGTCTTTCGTACATAATATCAATGAAACTTCGGTTTGATATGGTAGTTCCGAGACGGTTAATGTGATCACAGCACGAGCAACAATTGCTACGATGGCAAGAAGGCGCCAGCACTGTACAATATCAATAGAGTTCAAGCTCCCCCCCCCCCCTCTCTCCCTCTCTCTCTCTCTCTCTCTCTCTCTCTCTCTCAATATATATATATATATATATATATATATAATATACATATTTGAAACTGCTTAACAATTTTGGAGTTTTTATTGAAGAAGAGCAACAACAACAACAACAACAACAACAACAACAACAACAACAAAACGTTCCTGCATTATCCGTAAATGATCAGGCTGTCTTGTAGCTTCAACAACATAAATTCTCTTGGCTGTCATGTGGAGTATCATGTTGTATTACCTTCTTAAAACTATTGCTAGATGCATACACACATTATTTTGCTATGATGCTCTCCAACAATCTTGGGGAAAAGACGCTTTCTCTAATGATTAGCATTGATAAGTGAAGGCTGCTACAGCTCAACACGATTTGCACATGTTTCATATATATATCTGTCCTCTTATCAAACACTACCAAGTTTTGAACTTCTAAAACAGAGAACAGGTACCAAATATGACTCGTGGTTAACAATAATGAAATGTTCTAAAGCTCTTTGTTTTATGATTTTAAAAATAAACGAGGTCATTATAAGTATACATTTTTGAAGTGAAATCGAAATTACAACGGATAATTGCAAGTCATTAAACTCAAAATTCCCATCTCAAAGTATACGACATTAATATTTGTAAATTTGTAATCTATATAATGATCTCTGAAATATTAATAACTGCATCATAGGCAAATTCAGCTGTTATCTTCTGTGACTCTATAGCTGTGTTTACAGCACAGCAACATCTCAAGCAAGAAGAAGAAAAAAAATCATTCCCATAATTCGGGGGAAGAGACAAAATCCACAAACACGAAATTAACAAAGGAATTACATGTACGACGAACGAGTAAAACATGTACACTGTTTTCAGAGCTTATATACTAGACAGTCCCTGCCTGATTAGACCGAAGCATGGCTCTATTAGCTCTTAGCACTCTGACGCGTTCTTAGTTAATATTTGACAAGTTGATGTTAACCTAGTGTTGACACATGGCTTCAATTAGTTTTGACCAGTATAATAGAGTCATGCACTAATACAAGAGGTGCATCTCAAATTTAGACGATGGGAAGCTACGGTATCCGTCAATAATTAAGGAAGTAAACATGTCTGCATGTCGTACAATGTAGGGTGTGGTTGTGGTTTATAATGTTTGGTCGTGTTAGCGTACATGACCCACATTTTTATAGGCATAGGGCACAATTGGGTAAAATAATGGCGGAGGTTTCATTAGATTCGAACTGACAAGAAGGAGGTTGTTGGAGTTTGGAGTGTCTCAGGTATTTAGGAAACATTTAAAATTGTGAAAACCACAGTCAGATGCAAAATATAATCATATCATTATCATTAATGCTTTTCTTGAGGTAATGACGTAATTTGATTTTATTTGATTTGATTTGATTTGATTTTATTGTTTCCTGCATTATATCATTGCTCATGCAGATACATACACTCATATACATTGATGGTACCATACATATAAATGGATATACATAAACATTCATTGCTACCAAGGTAAGTTTCTTCATTACCTTTAGAATACAGCAATACAGTTTCTTCATTGCCTTTACAATGTACAACATAACATATCAGTGATGCAATTAATTAGACCAGGCGTCCACTAGGGTGCGGACAAGACGCGGACAAGACCCGGAATGCAAATTTGGTATTCCGCACTCCTTCGGCAACCTGTCCGCACGTTCCTGAACGTGTCCGCTCACTGTCCTAAACATGTCCGGGCGTTTCCGCACCTTCGGGAGAGAGAAAAATTTCCGCGTCCAAATTTTGATCGAGACCAAAATTTGGACGCGGAAATGAACTTCCTGACACCTTCGGCGACTTGTCCTGACGATGTCCTGAGGATGTCCCGCTTGTCCGGAACCCTTCCGCTCCTTCCGCACATGCTCCGGAAAGAATCCCGCGGTGTGTGGAAGCTTCGCGAATGAAAGCGGAAGACACCAGGAATGTTTTAGGACAGCGCGGAGCCGATGCGGATCTATATATGCAAGTGTCCGGAACCGATGCGGAAATTTTGTGATCCAGACACGAAAATGTCGACACTTTTCGCGAGCGTCATGCCAATGAAACGCAAAATAAGCAAGAAGGGAGGCGAGGCCCCCATGCAAATATCCCCATCACAGGCACACCTTTCGTCTAGTGATGAAGAACAAGTAAATCTAAGGAATTTCCGGTCCCAGAAGGCAAAGAAGAAGGTAGTAGAGACTGTGCCAAAAGCAACCAGAAAGAAGTGAAACCAGCCCCCTAACTTCCTAGTAAGTTTACGTTGATTTGATCTTTTCAGAAATTATTTTTCATCTGAGTGACTTTCCTGGTTCCTATTACTTACTATGGTACATTTTCCTTTATGTTGTTTTCGTATTTTATTTGCAAACAAACTAGGTTGTCCCATGTGACAGCCCAGCTGAAAAATCACAAAAGTAGATGGAAGTACACTCAGAAAAAAAAAAAGCATAGAATTTTTGGCTAAATGTTAATGTATTATACAAACATGAACAAGTTGTTATTCATACGTAAATGCTTTCTAATGATACAACATAGTAGAACAAAAGACAAATTCATCACAATAAAAAGCATGAATTAAATTACAAAGATATACCTGTGGTCTCATTACAATGTAATATCTTTGAAGCCCAAAATAACAATGAAAGCTAAAGATGATGGAGGTTACCAATGAAGAATTTTCTGTCAATTCAAAATTCAAGTGAAATGAGAGAAAAAGCAATGAATTATGAACTCGAAAAAGAGTCAAATTTTTGTCTTTCTTTTGTTTGTTTTTTTGCTGAGTGTATGTATTTAAGTACGCATTAAGCATCACAAATCATTTCAGAAATATTCTTTACCTGAATGATTTTCGTAGTTGTTATTACCTAATAATTTTATCTTATCTTTTGGTTTTAGTTGCAAATAAACTCGATTGTCCAATTTGACAGCCCAGCTGAACCCCCCCCCCCCAAAAAAAAAGGAAATTAAAGTAGGTTAAAAATATTTCCCCATTTTATACTTCATTGACAATAGGCTAGTAAGCTCTATGCATTAAAAAAAAAACTTCTCGGACTTGAATCATTGCAAAATGTTCAAAAGTGATCAAAATAAGAGAGAGTTAGAGATGCACAAGGGTAAAAATGAGAGAAATAAAAACAAATTTAATGATTAGGATCATTTTGGCATGCTCTGCAGAAGTATCAGACAAAACATGTATATACTTCACGATGGATAAAGCACAGGTCTAAAAAAAGGGAATAAAGAATTATATATATATATATATATATATATATATATATATATATATAACACAAAACTGCAACAAAGTTCATGCTGTATTCACCAACGGTTTATTTCTGATAAATTTTATGTAAGAGACACAAAGCTCGAGTGGGAGAAATCCAGACCCCAAAAGGAGAAATTCAAACTCAAGTGGGATTGAGAGAGGGAGATTTTGTGAAATTGGCCTAAAAAATGGGACATCTCTAGCATATCTTCCTATACATCCTACATCTCATCTTTTATCTACCATCCCATCCTGCACATTCAAGATGCTCATTTCATGGTAATCATTCAAGCTGTACAGCCCAGACTATTATCTCACTCAGAATCGAAGTAGTGTCTGTTAGTGAAGATTCCTACAGGGCTTATTATTGTCTGGTTTGCCAAGTTGGTTCCCTAGAGATGTACAGGGGAGATTCTTAAGTCTGCCCTTGGAATTTTCAAATGCCATCTCTATCACCACCGAGCACATTACATGATTGTCAGTAAAGGAAAGGGTGGGGCCTTTCAACATTCTCTCTCCAACTTGCTGTAGATGACATGCTTTCCCCATATTGGTTTGGGTTGCGTTGTTTGTGAGTGTTTGTGTGTGGGAGAGGGCACAGCAGATATTTGATTCTCTCATAGAGGAATAGATATAGCTGTATAGAAGTGTTTTTTTTTATTATGTTATTTTATCATCACATTTCTTTTTTTTTTTTGGGGGGGGGGGTGGACAAGGGTTTTGGGTTTGGGGGTTGGTAATGGCAAACTTTCAAACATATAAGTTTCAAATTTGTGGAATCAAGGTCATCTAAGGTCATTTAAGAAAAATGTAATAATTTTGCTACCACAAAGATGTGTTATCAAAACAAAAATATAGACCTATAATCTTCTTTTTAAGGCAAATATAATTTGTACAAATACAGCGATGTTTCAATTCTGAGATGTAGTTTTTTCTTCTACAAGTTTGGCTCAAGAAAGAAAAGTACTTTTCCTTAGTATGCTTGTTTTAGAGGATAACATACACAGAAAACCCTCGGTCTTGCACTGCATGCCTGACTTAAGTGTTTTTTGTCTTCACACAAGACTACAAATGATACCATCATAGTGAAACTTACGCCTCAATAGTCCAATGACATTTATTACTTTAAGTTTGGAGCTCTAATGTATACATGTATGTATGTATCTGAGATATTACAAGCCTGAACAGTGGTTTGAGAGGTTCCTACTTCAATGAGACAGACATTTCAAAACCTTCTTCTCTCTCTCTCTTGAAAAAAATGAACTGAGACATGAGAGCCACTGAGATCATGAGAACAAAAGAATCTCAAGACACTAAAAGCTTGGTGACAACTCTGAAACATATGACACTGCGCAGTGCGATATAAGACTTAGCCGCAATTCCCAGACTGAAAGACAAGCTGTATGTATGATATAATACAAAACATAAAGCCTGAAAGCAAGGATGCCTAAAACAGTGAGAATACACAGAACATCACGCTCACATACAAACACAAAAATGCCTATGTAGATCCCTACCCATCTGTACACAGTCACCTACTTTATGTACCTTCTCACATATAACTCACTAACACAAAAGTGCAATAACCCTCTCTAGTCCTCACCTTGGTCACCTCCACAAGGGAGTCCAGATACATGTTTCCCTTGGCCTCAGTGCTTCGGTCATCCTTGTGGTATTCCAGTAGGAATGACCGGTCAGCAAGCTGCTTCAGGTAGAAGAACCTCCTCTTGTAGGACTGTGTGTAAGAGTGAAAAAAAAAATGATAAAAAATAATCCAGATGAATCAACCAAGGCATTATTAGCATGTTCACCGGTAAAAAGAAATCAAGTTGGAAGTCAGATATAACTTAAAACACAACAACAGTAAAAAGCATATCCACCAAGGATGAAAATATATAAATTCCCTAGATATGTGTGACATCTGTCCACATACATTGTTAGATAACATCAGGGTGACAAATGAGAAAAGATATCTCAAGATGGAATATAAGAAAAGAAAAAAAAAAACTTTCCAAGCATTGATTAAATGACAATATGGCTTGGGCCATTGATAGACCATTCCAACACCCCACTCACAGTGCCAATGTAACACTGATTTTTGCAAACTTCCAATTTCTTGGTGGTGAGATGCAGATCAAATTAGCAACAAGGCTTGTCATAATGTATACATTGTAATGATCCTCATGGAACAACGGTTATACAGTACTTTGTCAATCACTATTTTCTAGCTGAGCTAACTTTACAAATGGACTGCAGAAAAGATTTTAGATTATCGATTTTAGACATCTTAAACACTATCAGTGAGTTAACTTCTGTTAACAATTGAAATTGGCCGAGCTAACTTTGCAAATAAACTGAAACATTTTAGATCACTGATTTTTGTACAACACATCTTACTGTTGCAATCAAACACTATCAGTGAGTTAACTTTTGTCAACTATTGAAAGTAAATAACTGACATGTAATAAAGGGCCTACGAAATGTAAAAAGTTACTTTCCAGCACATCCACATAATTCCACAATGGGTGGCATGAATATGTATTTTGATGAAGAATGTGTCTTTTTATTTATAACTCAATAAAAATGGTTGCACAGTTTATTCATCATAATAATAAGAATACTGCAGCAGATAAAGACATGAAGTGATGATTTGTAGGAATCTAGTACTACCAATAGCAGAGAGAAGAAAGTATTTTTGGACCAGGATTGATGTAATCATGTTTGCCTTCAGGTGGACTCCCTACTGTGCATAAATTGACATTCTGGTGGGTAGAAGGGTGCCTACCGTTCCCCTGGGCAATTTAGGTTCTCTCATGCTCAGCTAGCTCTACCAAGGTCTTCTGCTTATTACTAATAAAGGGCTTGCTAGAGTTCAAGCATCAATAACATCTTGGGGGAACATAATAACAGAGCAAAACAAGTTCTCTTGCTCAAAATTTAGATGAATGTATTTAATGTCATTGCCCTCTTTATTGACAATTTAAGCATTCATGAACTGGGGAAAATCTAACAAATATATTCATGGCATGTGCTTTGGCCATCATAATCCTGAACATATCTTTATATGGTATATCATGACCAATTGTCTTCATGTTCTCAAGAACACACACACACACACACAGATAAATAAATTGCATGTGTTGATGGTTTACCTGATGATATTACAATACAAAAGAATGTTCACCATATCTTAATTTTACTTTACATCATCATGTGCATCTGCACACTGCAGCTTGCAAAAATGCAACATTTGTAACCAGGCCTGTTTGTAACCACATGTCATGACAGAAGGGATTGCATGAATGGATGGAGGCTGGATGGAGCTGGATGATGAGCAGGAAGATTTAGCAACAGAGGGAATTAAAGAAGTGAGTGAATTGAATAAAACTGAGTCACTAAACCTCTGTACAAGTCTCAGGTATGGATCCAAACTAACTTTACTTCCATTCACTGTTTAGTTCAGGATCACGGACTGGTAAATTAACAATTTCCTATCTTTACAACACAAGAATGGAATGAGTCATTTTACAAACTCTGGATTTAATATCAATTGCATCATCATGTATTAATATGCATTCACTGATTTCCATAATGCTTAGCAATGAGTATCAATTGAAATTCAGCATTGATGTATGTTAGCTTTGATAAAGACAAGACACGATCATTAGATGTAATCATGCCAACTCACAATCCACTCATAACAGGGGGGTGAGAAGCCCTGCTCATAAACTAGCATTTTACAATCACAGCATTCTCTAATTTAAGAAATTCATCAGTATTTCAAACAACATGCCAAGAGTTGGTTCTCAACACAACCCTATGCACTGAGTGAAGGACCCTAAAAGGCACTTTGAATAGGTCATTACATATGTAGAATCAATGGCATTGCTCTACCATCACCGACAGTGACTCCCTACATGACTTCATGGTCAGTGTAAAGCAGCACACAAGAATGAAGGCATTTATTCGTCTATGCCTAGAAGACAACAAGTCTTCATCACCTACATATAAACATCTTTCAATCTGTTGTCTAGAATCAACTCTAAGATACTCTTAAGATCTAAAACCGATTTGAGGATATTTGCCCTTTGAGACTTTCTTTAGATATGGAAATTAATGCCATTATTGCACAGCAGGATATTGTACAGCAAATGAAAGAACAGCAAGGAACAATTAAATGAGATATTCAATGACATCACACATCATAGTCACACAAGTTCAATGAAATTATTTTTCTTTCTCAAGAGGGATTACTTAAACTGTGAATGAAAATCCATTCAGCAGTTCCATGAAAGCTATAGTGTGAATGCCTAGATAACATTGATGCTTTGTGACATTTCTTTCCTTTCCTTTTCAAATCACCCATGGAACTATCTTTGACAGATTATGTCTTCAGGTTATAGATCTACACCCAAGGTATTCTTATCTTATCTCATTTTGTTTTTAATGAATACTGCCAAAGATCAGACTAAGAGATAGGAAGATTTCTTTTTTTCCACACAAAATCCATTGAAATTTGTCTAAAAGACATCAGATAATGTTGGATTGAATACAAAGAGCATGTTTTGCATGTACAAACAGGTAAACATACATACACCACATCTATAACAACAATCAAAACGGTGCTGCTTGTTCACTTTAATTCTAACTGCTGATAGATAGAAGTTGCATATTTTGAACAATTTGCTCATAATTTAATATACACTGTAAAAGTGGATTTTTTTTTTTGCGTGAGTGATTTTTCTTGCATTTTTAATTCAGAATTAAGATATCACCTACAGACAAGCAAAAATATTTGCATGCTTTTCTTTTTGTGTCAGTTTTTGTGGCGTGAAATGCGTAAAAATTTCAACACCACTAAAATTTCCATTTTTACAGTATGCTGTCCTACAAGTCCCATGCAGATGTCAGAGTGCAATGTACAGTCCCTCAGCATTCTAAAACACCATGCAATGGCATAATTATTAACATTATTATAATCTATCCATCGCTCACTGTTACACTTATGCCACACTTAGTAACAAAACGACCTCAAACAAATGATGCCATTTTTGCTATCCTGTGGTACCCAATACATGCGGAAAATCAGCCATTTTATTCAATTATTACAAGTACTTTCTTTTCTTTTTTTATGCACTGTACTGTGGGTCACCCCCAAATGGGTGAAAGCAATTTTGAGTGCTTGATGCAAATATTTTGCAGCACAAATGTACAAAAACTCTGTGAATTCCCCTGTGATTACGGTTCTAGGGTCTCCCAATCTAAAGGGGAATCAAATTCTCTTCATTCTCAAAAATACACTGTAGAATTTGAAGTGCCAATTTCTTCCATCGAATACAGTAATGTTATAGTCAAAGAGTGTACACGCCCTTTGCATTTCTTTTAAAACCCCTGTAACTCTGACAAGCTTTCATGACATTATAATCAATGATATTGTATGACACGATCAGAAATTACCTACCACTTTTTGCACAGATTAAATGAGCGGGCCTAACTCTTTCCTTATCATTCCCTCATAACTAAATGATTATCAAAAAGTACTGATATCATCATTATTTTTGAATTCAAGTTGAACATGTCATAACAATTGGCATGGGATCATAATCTGTCATTACTAAAATTTGGCTGTCATAATATCATTGATTAAAACCTTTACATCTTATGAACATGAGATGGTGCTACACTACACCATAAGCCAGGGTATGATGGTATCCTGGCTCACGGCATGTCAAATCAAATTTTTGCATTTGCTTGTGTCATATATTAACAGATTAACATACTGATTCCTGGGTCTACACTACATAATTCAATTCAATTAACATCATGCTGCAAGAGTAAACTTTTGTTGATTGCAGCACTTAAAGCTTACTTCGTGGCACTGTACTTTTGGTCAGTACAAGTATGTCTGCTTGCATAATGATATATGGTGTAGTGAATGCACACTGCTTTGTGAACTGTTATTTGCAATTATTATTTGTTTAGTTACTGAGCAAATAAAATTAATTTATAAATGTAAACAAAGAGAAAAAGAAACCATACAGATGACACAATGCAATAATAACATGGTGAAGTATTAATATAAGTGCCCAAATGCTGCATGCTGCATGTGAAGAGTGCAAGTTTAGCGTGTTGCTGCTTCAAACTAAAATTGTTTGACTAACAGGTGTGGGTGGCCAATGAGGGCCCCCTGCCCTGCACATCATACCTTGGAAAAGGGAAAACTAACAGCTGGCATCAGAGATGAATTATCATTGACCTGCTTCGGAGGGTAGACGGCTGAATTCTTGAAGGAAAAATGATTCATAGTCATGATATTCCATAAATCCAACCTGCATCAGGCTTTCCTACTTAGTGCTCAATATTTATATTAGATACATGTAGGTCTTCAAAGCATGAGTTTCTTTAATTTTAGAAACATTGTGTAAGGGAGGAAGGCCCAGAATATATCTTAATAATTAGTGTTCTAGTTTGTTTCGGATGACGACAAAACTCCCAAATCGTGTTTGTTATTATTTATGAAACACATTTCTAGTCATGCAAATAATTATGGACTGTTCTGACATTTCTAGCTATTACCCTCCATCAACATTGCACAAAACAGCCGTGTCACCAGGTCTTTATTTTCTAATTAAAAAATGCAGCTCTCAAAACACTTTCACAAAAGAGTAGGCCTATGTTCCAACATACACTATATTCACTGTATACACACACACTCTGGTCATTTTATTTGGTTTGTCATGAAAGTGAATACCAGCTCAAGCTATGCTCTGCCTTTCAATATGTGCTGTACAAGTCAAACACATTTTGCCATCAAAGGCAAATTCTGAATCAAGCCAAACTTGATATTTTGGAAACTAGCCATGACTGGGCTCATATAATTTGAGAACTGAGGAATGAGGAAATATAACCATATTTTGTTTTCAGATACTCTGAAACAGCTCAAATAGTTCAAGACATGTTTCTAAACATGTTAACAAATTATGTTGGCTCCTCTATGAAACTGCTCTTTACTCAAGTACTGCAGTATGCCGCACAGACTCCACACTAACTATAGATCATCCTGGTACAACTCTCAGTATCTACTCCGCCATCTGCACGAATTGTCAAGTACATGTAGCTTCAATTTTACTTGTCATGGAAATATCATACCTAGCACAGAATCAAATAGCCAATGTCTGAACACATCACTGTTGTCACACTGATTCTGATGTGTTCAAGATAACTGTCAAAAGTGAAGATTGATTTCTTGACCTGGACTATACAGTTTTACAGTTTGAGAAGGCACTCTGGAGTGCAGGATAAAATTGGCTGTGCATACATTGACATTAAGGCACAGACGAGGTGCCAGCTTGAAGCCTGCCTTAAGATTACTAGTCTGTTTACCTCAACACTGCCTAACCTTTTTACCCCCCCCCCCCCCCCACCATATTGCCTATTATACAATAATCTTAGAGTGAACCTCCGGCAATTGGCTTGTTGATTAAAAAAATCATATTTCAGACTAATTGACATGGAAGGACATGTCTACACTGTACATGGCCATTGCCTCACTCCCTTTACCCCTACACTGCCATGGGCAGAGAGGGTGCTAAGACTGAAACACATGACAATGTACCAGATACTCAAAGTTAATATGAAAGGTATGTTGTACTTCATGTAAATGATGGACTAATATCCTGGAACATAATCTCCATCAAATTGGTGGTTTTCAATGTGACCACGCATCAAAGAAGTAAAGTGGAATGTAGTGTGGTTTTTAAATCAATTGAAGCTCTGGTTTACATACAGGGGCTTACAAAGTGGTAGAAAAGAACACACACATTATTAGTAAAGGGTCAGGAATAGCAAGCTGAGCACAATGTAGAAAACAAAAACAGACATACAGACAGTGTTAGAAGAATGAGGACACACACAGAAAGACAAACGACGAGGTCATTATATAAAACGCATTTTGCAAGCGAGTGTGAGTACTGCTCAACGTGGTGTATCAAGCAATGCTGCAAAATTCATACACAATGAAAATATGAAGTAGTAGTATCCCGAGAGACTCTATCACTTTCATCATAGCCACACCACTGCAGAGGGAAGGGGTGGAGTGATCACTCACAGGGGAAAAAAAATGCAGGGTTACTTGCACTTTTTGCTTTCAAACATACACATTTGTTGGTCAAGTGGTGTGGATAATTCAGCAGGGTAGGCCCAAGTCTGAAGTTACTCAAAATTAATGTTTCAGCCATTTTGCATTGGAAGTTTTCATAATACATGTGAAAGCAAACTCAGTGAAGCTTACAATAAAGGCAATTGTTGAAACAAATTTGTCATATTGTCTGTTTTGTGTGTTTGCATGTTTTATCCATTTGGAAATGAATGTTAATAAGGGCTGGTATTATTCTAGGTATTATATATTTTGCTTGAAAACTCTTTACTGCTTTTACCCACAGGCTTTCTTGATTATGAATCTGTGCTCAATTTTCAAGCACTGCACCAGTTTAATGCCCAACATATTGACCTCTATAAGAAAAGAATGACCGTCATCTTTTTCCAATATTTGTATACGAACAAAAGCAGTAGGTTATTGCATACAAAAACTTATACACTTCTTAAACACATTAGTAATATTCTGCATTTCATTAATTATATGTGGACAGATAATACATGAAATATCAATATACCTTTCTGGCCATGCAGCACTTTGCATTTCTGCAGTCAAAGTGTATGTCTACTAGCTATGGAAATGGCTCAGACATTTGGTATTTTCTGACAAAACATTTGCAACACAAACTTTGCGTCTTGTGTGCCAATACAGTTCAATGTCAGTCTACAACAGTTTACTTACAATTGAGTGGAAAACTTGTAAGGATATAAAGCACATTAGGGGGCAAGCAGTCAGGGACCATCTCCAAACTTACCCTCATAAACTGGATGTCTCCCTTGCTACCAAAGGGAGTCTTGTAGAGGTATCCCTGCTTGAAGATACTCCCTGAAGGAGACAGTAGGGAATCATCTTCTTTGTTTTCATCTGTTTCGTCCACCTCATAGTCATGCTTCACAAGCTTGTCTGGAATGCGATAGCTGTTGGCATAGATTGAAGATTGACAATGTGAACACTTGAATATAGATAACTGTCTTGGTTTACCTTAAAATACTCTACACTACCATTTTAGAAAGGAATGCTCGAGTTACCAGTTGACGTGATATGTCATACACATAAAACATACACACATAGTTCTCGTATGTAGCCCTGCATTTTTGAAAATTCCAGAAAAATTTGAGTACATGTACGTACCACAAATGATTAGCATTCATAATCATCTCGGTTTGATTCCAACATTTATCTGTGGCCATTTTCGTGGCATAACATGTTTGCAAATCACCACTGGCATTCAATACATATAGTGTAGACAAGAACTTTCTAGTGCATTTTAATTTTGCAAATCTTGGCTCCTCACAAAATTTGCAAAATTTCATGCACAGGAACATTTCTGGTTTTACAGCACTTACATCAGCCTTCTCCTTTTCACATGCATTCAATACAATACCAGTCACTCCTACGGGCCACCCTATAAGCTATTATGTTGAAATGACCAAGATGATGAGAGGAAGGACAAGGCTTACTTGGGAAGGTCATGGTAGCTCCCAGCGTAAGCTGCATACTTGTTGTTGACAACTCTCCACTCCTTAGTGTAGCTGTTTATACACTGGATGGGAGAGAAAGTCACATTTCATTAAATGTATGCAATGTCATCCTCCTGCTCAGAGAGAATATGACAATCAACTCAGATTAAAAAATATGATACAAATAATAGTTGTCTGAAGAGACATTTAAGAGCTTATCACATCCTACTGAAATAGTTGGCATGTATAAGATGGAACTCTCTTGTAAGAAAAATAACTTAATATAATTCATATCTCCAGCATCAAAAGGACATGAATACAGAAAAACATGGATATAGGGCTATAATCCTTCCATTTTGACATTGTATATATTTCACATTTCTGATAAAATTGTACGGTTTTGTTCTTACATTGATGTATTTAACTCATCTCTTTGAAAAAAAAATGCTCATCACTGCCATTATTCCAATTTTCTCACCACCACTTTCCTTTTTAAAAAAATTTATACTAATGTGCATTCACATAAATCTCCACAAATGATGTAATTAATTGTAAATAAGTGGTCCTACAAGTCTCATTCATATTCTTCTCATTTTCCCTGTAAAGAAGCAAGACACATAACTCCAATGTTCATTTCATAAGAGGATGATCTAGAAGGAGTTTTCATTGCTTACCTCCTTGACAAAAACAGAAGTAGCTTCCTGCAGGGCGGAGTCTGGTACTGTAGAGCAGGTGGTTCTTAGTGAGCGGGGGATGGAAGATTCCTGTCATGGGGCAAGAGTGTACAAATTCTTTGTCAAATGAATTACACACAGATGAATTACACTAATCATACATATACAGACATATACCATTTATTAAAAAAACAACAACTGGTGAAAGTAATACTTTGTGCATTATGGAAGAAAATTTTGTTGCAACAATTGGTGCAACAGTGCAAAAATATCACAACATTGGTGCTCATCACACACTACACCAGTGATCTCAGTTTCACAACGCCACCAAACTACATAGCTGTATGCCTTACACATGCTCAGAAGACATAAAATATTAAAGTCATCATTGGATGAGTTTGTTTATTAAAATGATATTGAAGTATTATCATCATTATTGTTATTACGGTAAAAAAAAAAGTCATATCAGGGCTGGATTGGCATTGAGATCACTGCAAAGATTTGAATGCCATGATGGCATTGTGTAACTGTAAATCTTACGCACACGAGATGACAAGTACACAACGCCATGACCCAGGGTATGATATGTACCTTGGGGTACGGCATGGTGCATCATAATATGAACTAATCACATGAACAATTCATGTTCTAATCCTGGCAATTAATATGACTGATGATTTCTCTCAATGATTATCTAGCTCTTGATGAAGAATGTTTCTGTATTCCATCACTGTGTGCACAGTCAGAACTTATTCTTCTCTCTCAATACAATCCATGGCCAGAAATGTCACTGAATCTTATCTACAAAGAAAGAGAGATGCAATACCAAAATATATCAAATCTATCACCTGGAAGAAAACCAATTATAAGAAACATCGACAGTAGAGTTCAATATAGTTTGTCTCATACAAGTCCTTTGGCAGTGAGTCTAGTGTAGGCCTACATTAAAGGCTTGTAGGATATACATGTAGCAACATTTAATATCCAACAAAACTGTGTTTTGTTAAACTTGAACAATTCTCTGAATTATATGCCATCAGAAACACATATTTACAGGCTGAAATAAAGTACATAGTTCAGTTTAAGTGTAATCACCTTAGCACAGAGCAAAGGAGATATCTGAAATCAAGACTACTACCATCTGCTTGCGTCTTTGGGGAAATTGAGACAGGAGCTTCTCATATCCCACAATACATCAGACTGAGACGGTGAATTGGATTGGATAGCAACCAATATCTTCTGCTTCCAAGTAGACTGGTCTGAGATGCATAGCAAATATTCACCAATTCTTACAGGGAGGGTACTATTTATTTGATTATTGGCAAAAGTTTGGTGATAAATGGCACACTTTGTAAATTTGTGATATCCAGCACTTGGTCAGTGATACTGGATAGTGAAATGAATAAATGAGATGGAAATACCATAATCATATTGATCCTTTAAAGCATTCCTCTATGGGGACAGGGGTAGGCATTTACATGATATGACATTACAATTCTGTTAATTGGTTACACAACTTGTACACCTACATACAAGAAAAGACTAAGAAAAGACTGAGAAGCTATGTGATATCAATCTCTTGTGAAGTCAAAGTCTAGATGGCATCTTCTTGTCTTGGTATTGATGATCAAATTTACTAATCTTTGAGATTTTTACAAAAAACTTCAGAAGTCATTTCTTAAAAATACATTTTTGGTGAAACCATAAAATAAATGAATGCTAAAAAAACAACAAACAATGAAGAATTGTAAGAAAAATCAATATAGAAATAACTGCTATTCTACTTCCTATATTAGTAGTGTTTTTTTTTTCTTATTGCCTGCCTACAATAATAGACACATAAAAACATTAACATGCAAAATTTTATGAACTACCAGACATGCAACTCAATAGAAATACAGCCTGAAAGTCAGGCCACACATGGCTGAACCTGCACTTATTGTACATAGCTTTAGTGTGTCTGACTGCATTGAATTTTCAGCATGTAATTAATGAGACAAAGGACGCCTGCAGTGCCCTGATCAGACTTGCTAAAGACTCTCTGGGTTTGGGATCACATTTATTATCCATGCAGGTAATTATCTTTGAATTATTCTCATTAGCTAGTGTTAGCTTCACTGTGGCCTTGTCGGTATAAGTTGAATCACAGTCGATACACAAATCCACATTCCTCCCTGTCTGAATACATTGACAGATCACTCCACTTCCGACATCCTCACACCAAACAATGTGTGCATTCATACTTATCATGTATTGCCACTGCAATTCAACCACAGTCAATAGTTTTAATGATATCTTGCAATATTTCTTGGATTTATGCCTGCATACCAAGTTTTGAGATCACGCACCTCATGAACAAGCCCCGCCCTCATTCAAGTTGTGTATATCATAGAGCTCTATTATTGCTGAAAGAGAGCTAAAACTGCACTCTTCTATACACGTGTATATGCACATGTAATATTTCACTAAATATTATTCTGACACTCTGCAAACATTTTGTAGGAAGTACAGTGTACAAGTACATACAGCTACATGTATCACGAACTCTAAAATGCAAGTGACCTATCACACTGGCACGCCTGCACAACAGCAATGCTGTACACACACATACACACAAATACACATTCAAAGAAAAAAAAAAAATTATTCAGTCTGGGCTGCGGGTATGAGATAAACCATGGTAGATATTTCATGCTAAATTGGATTATCATTACAGAGGATGTTGGTAGGGGTGCGTTCAGTCTCAATATTAAAATTTGCTATCCATAGGGTGTTACAACTAGCATGAAAAAACTGAGCACTGAGAACTGCAAGAGATTCATAACACATTGTACAGTGCTACCTTTATGGTTGACTGTCTCATGATATCATGCAGAGTACACCATAGTTTCATGTCTTGCCACAAAACTGAGCCATAAGCAAGTTGTATCACATACAATTACTAAAGAGGTCATGAAAGTTTGAAGATATTTCAAAAGGAAAAGATTTTTTAAAAGTTGACTTTTGTCTGTATCCACATTGTTTAAATGACATTATGCTTTGATATTAGTCAATACTTTACTATTTCCTTAAAAGTTCGTTAACATTTCAGTATGCTACCTCAGTGGCAAGTTCTTGTTGCATTTATGCTCATTAAAGAGTAAACAAATTCTCAAAATATTTTTGGTAGCACATAAAGCATATATCCTACTTGCTCATACTTTATGAATGTTCTTGTGAGCAGACACTTAAAACAAGCACACTGAGGAACACTTATAATTGGGAAGGCTGTGAATAAGGTCTTTGTCCCAAATGAATAGATTGTCCTGATAAGGTCAAAGGTCAAGTCCTTCAGGAACCCTGCTGAAGGAATTCTCATTGTCATCATCAAACTGGCATCTCTTAATTCATCTGTATATTAAGGGTGGATAAAAATCAGGTGGAACTTGATAAAGTTCATAAATCTGCACAAAAATCAGACAGAAAATCTTCATCTTCTAAAATGTATTTCTGGTTTAAGAGTCAGTATTGTGAGTAATACGTTATGTTTGGGGTTTTGTTGATTTTCAATAGTGAGGCTTTTCAACATTCTGCAACAAACAAACAGGCTTATATGTAACATTTCATGTATCATCACACACTACAGTGCAATATCCTCATGTCATTCAGAGGATGAGATTCTTGAAGTATACATAGGCCTATGTATACAAACATAAAGTACAAATCATGAAGGGTTAGAGTGAATTCTGGATCGATTATGACTGGCCCTTTCACTTTAACCCTGATGTGCTCATCATTGCTAGCCTCAACTCCCCTCAAACACGCCTCATCCTCCAGGCATCCCAGAATCTTATTTCCTACCCATTTATGCATCCACCCATCCATTCATAATGTCCATCACAGTGTTGAACACACAAACCCGGGTATGGTGCATCCATCATATATCTACAGTGCATTCTGAACTCTGCCAATTTCCCCCTGCAGATCACTGGTTAAATGTGTACGAACAGTCATAAGACAGAACCACTGAAGGTTGAGGAATGGTAATACTGTAATAGAAGCAGCTTTTGCTCTCATCACATCACTTGGATTTATCTGAACTGACTTTACAGAGAATCTTAACTCCTTGGGTGCATACTTTAATGTAAATTCCTTCTTGAAATTAAACAAAATGGCAGATAAGTGTCATGCAGATTAGATGAAGTGATGACGTCACTGCCTCATACAAACTTGTAATTCCCTTGCTGAGTGCACATAAATCTTCATTGAATAACCACGTCTGAAATCATATCATAATCATCAATATAAATATCTTGCATGTTTGTATTCAATTATTGTACCACTGTCATTTTAACACGGAAATGATGACAGTTACAAATTTTTGTGTTTTAATTGACGAATTACACTTATATTTAATACCAAAATTCATTATTATTGGACACTTTTACGGACAAAACCATCAGCATTGTCAGGTGACATGGTCATCTAATTTTCATACAATTTGTATGAGGAAAGGACTGATATTGTCATATTTCTTTAAACAGGTCAACACTGAAAAAAAAATAGCTTTCTTTTCTACACCTGACTTTGAAAAAGTTTCTACCAAGTTGTTTGTTTGATTTCATTCTGTTTAGGAAGTAAATTTGACCTTTCAAATTATTAGCCTCGTTCATTAGCCTTTAGTCATTCACACAATTACCATTACAAGTGAACTACTATAGACTTCTAATGTGATTTTTGAATTGTGATCTTGCAAAGAAATTCTTCTCTATGGTTTTTAAAATGTTCCAACTTGATTAGCTTCAAATTCTCTTGATATCACAGTCCTTTATCTTATACCTCCACATCATGTGAAAACATTTTTAAACATGACTTTCAAAGATTTGAAGTATTTTGCCACACCAGATGCATACAATAAATGAGGATTATCATGCACATGACCAAGGCATCAATTCAGTCTAATGCTTAAAATGTCAATTTGTGTTCCAGATTGCATAGATATTATCTTTTGCTGTTTCAGTATATCAGAATAAATGTCACTCTCGTCTTCTGGGTGCACTGTTGTTTGATTAACAGAGGAAAATCATCCAACATAAATTAGTTTATGGCACTGTAACAGATATAAGGTGCTATACAAATGCTGTGGATCATCATCATCATCATCATCATCATCATCATTATCTTCATCATCATCACTGAAGTGTAAATAACATTAATCTATTTGCTTTTCAATGTTCTTGGACATGGTATGGGGGCTGTTTTCCTATCTTCTTACTCTAGGACATGGCAGACAGGTAGCACCTGCCCGGTTGGAATAGGAGACAACAAGCAGACAAAATTGATTACAACACACAGTCCTGATGAATCACATTGTCAGGTGAACCATGGAGAAATATCAGGAATCTGACTCTATCTCATTCATCCCCTCACCTTTGGAATGACACTGACATTTCACTGGACATGTTTTCAGGTTAATACTGAGTTCTCAATTACTCATCAATGCCTATAGATTAATTCATAAAAATTCAGTCCTTTGGCATTTGATCAGAACTGACACTATGAAATTTGACAGTTTTATGAAATCCAGCGACTGTAAGTGTATGAATTGTTGCGAATCTATTCCATTCTGTTTCACGCCTCATTCGTGCATGCCCATCAGTGCAGCTGGCAATGACCCATATTATCCCCAGTGGGGGAGTTGACGCCTCTCAGCGTCTCATGCTTCTGCAGTTTTTAGTAAACACTCAAGGCGCATTGTATGCCATAGTCATTCACAGTAACTGGGCCACTGAGCGCCCTTTGCAACAAATGGAGCTGTGTGCATGGCGGAATTCACTGATGCATGAATGAAAAGGTGATACTCTAAGTGTACATGTAAGTTAAGAAAGCAAGAGTTGGATTGGCAACATACAGAATGTGTTCAGTCATGTATACAGGGACGAGTCCATCGCACACACACGGAAGCTGAGTGTATCAAAGAGAGCACCAAACTCTTTAGCCCCCCTCCTTGAGTTTATTGATCAGTCAAAAGTCCAAAGTGCTGCCCACTGCCCTACGTGTATATGTGTAGTTGACTACAAAAATTTAATTATCCAGGTAATCAATGATTGTGGGTTTATGGACGCATAGTCTGTCAGACCCTTGGCAACTGGTATTAAATGAGAAGCTGATGTAGCAACAATCAGCAAAACACAGAGTGAGTTGCCCCTCATGCATACCCGCTTTTAAGTACATTCACAAATTGAGTACATGCAGGTTAATCACCAAGCCCAGTAAATAATCAGTATTTGTAATAATCATAAAAAGCTAGTAAGGTGAGACCGAGCAGGTGAGCAAGAGAGAGAGAGAGAGAGAGAGAGATAGTAGATGTGTCAATGCAGGGAATAATTTTCAGACTTTTATTTGATTAGCAATTTCAGCTGATGAACAATATTTCGAATGGTATCCTGTACACTTCTGTGGAATAAAACTGCTACACAAAAGTTAGTTTGTGTAGCAGTGGTGTAAAAATGCATAGCAAATTGCGATGCGATACCAGGAAAATTATTCCCTGCAATGGAATGTGAGAGTTTATTAATAAGTACAAATGTATTTGTACGTGTTGTAATTTAGCACAATTTTCAGTCATTGCGCTCTAAGCCATCATTGCATACAATATCGTACCTGTGTATTCTAGAACAAGAATACATTTAGAATGTTATGTACATGTACATTATGTACAATTGCATTCTACATGTTTATTATCAGTTTATTGTATTGTCTAAATAAACTGCAAGAACGTTCTGTATAAGTTTGAATTGTGCATGATACATGTACAGAATGTAGGTCATAGGCATTTTTGCGAGATTTTCTCGCGAATCGACGCTGGGGCTAACATAAATGCATTCTTACCCTAGCTCATGGAGATATTTCCGTGTGTTTTTAAATTCGCAATACAACTGTGATTCGTGAATTCATGAAAATTAAACCCTCACAAAAATAGCAGCTTATACAGTAAATACGATGTAGGCCTACAATGTAAGTTGAATGCATCAGCAGGTCTGTCTCACACTAGAATATGGAGTCATGTTTACTGTTGTGTTGTCAATTTCACTTGACTAATCACAATTTCAGTTCCTGAGGGACCGCCTCCAAACCTGCTGAAAAGTTTATTGCTGAGTACAATGTTCATTTTGTAGTCACCACCCTCTCAAGTTGTATTTTCTTGTGATATCCATGTGAAAAACTTATTGAATGATGAATTATAGCTTCAATTTGTTCAATGTTTGGTAGTGCATGTTGCAGTTCCTCAGTTTTTAAATGTTTTTTGTTTAGGGGGAGGGGATTTGTGAAGAGATAAACACCTGCTTTTTAAGAGTACAGTACATGTACATACAGTGTACATGTGTACGTACTAGGGGCAGTTAGGATTTCATCATTCCATCCCATGATGTTTCCATGTCCATCAAGTACCATGTTTATGCTGGATTTCACCTAATTTCATGAAGAAAATAGATGACATTGTAAAAATAGTATACAATGTGTCTGAACAATATCTGGGAGGCATGTACAGTAATGCAGAGTTTCTAATGTTACTTTCATACAATGTATGTGCCTTATCATATTTTCATAGTCGACATCACTCAGCCGGAAGAAGATCGTCCACTATACGACATTTGACAGCAAGAAAAGGACAAATGCCGCATATCTCATTGGAGCCTACTCGGTAAAGAAAACAAAATGTTATATTGCTCTTGAATTGTGCTCAACGTGTACATGCTCCAATGGAGCACATGATAAAAGGGTACTTGTACTCATGCTTTTGTTTACCACTGCAATAGCATTATATCCCACATAATTTCTGTTTCCATTTATTACAAAGGGCTGTTGAACAAGAGGTATTTTAGTGGTGGTTTGGAAAAATGCCATGAACCACAACCTCAAAAATAAGCCAAGACAATAAAGATTAAATGTCAACAAGTCACCGACATTGTACCTTTGCATCCTACTGGATGGCACCTAAAATAGCCTGAATAGCAATATAATTGCTGTCATTTGCATTGTAACTGTTGAATTCTTGTCACTAGATACAGTAACTGTATGTGCATACTGTACATAAAAACCATGAGTATGAACTTCACATTGTTTAGATTGACCATGATGTTTCTTTACTTTCATTATGCCAGCATAGCACTACTGATAATTCAAGAGCAGAGCCTTGAAGAAATTGTTATTTCTGAACGTACAAGGTGCAAGTACGGACGTACAATCTTGTATAATTGAATATGGGAAAGCATAGACTGAAGGAGATAGAAAAGCTTGTTTGTAGGCAGGCATCCTGCAGCTTGTAAACAAGATTGTATTCCCGTCTGGCCGTCTTGCTAATCAAATATATTGCGATTGTCCGCTAATGAGGACACTTGCCACAAATTGGATGCCGGTGTAACAGTGATTACCTCCTCATTACAGGTGATTTACTTGAGGCGTACTCCTGAGGAGGCCTACAGGCCGCTGGTGGCCGGTACCAACCCACCGTATCTTCCGTTTAGGTAAGCAATCATCTTGTCACTGTCAGAATTTGAAGGAGGAAGTGGCCAACGTCTCACTTTGCAGCTGCTTGAATTACTCTTTGCGGTGATTACGCAAAGGTATAGGAGGGAGTGTTTGTGTGTGTTACACATGTGTTTGCTCGTGGTTGTGTGCATTTGTATATGAGTGCAAATTGATGAACAGTCTTGATGTTGTAAGGCATCAAAATGATCGGACACTGTAAATGGCATGTGACAGTGAGCTGAAGATAGGTGTTGAGTCGGTTGGTTGGTTACATTGTAGTTCATTCCTTTAATTAAATTGATTTCATGTTATTTCTTCCTTGGTTAGCAGCAAGTGTGCTTTTTAATGAAGTATTTCAAGCAGGTCCTGTTAATCGCCAACCTGCAAAATGTGTAATGTTTAATGATTTCTTTGGTGAAAAGGAAAATTTATGCATCAGCTCGCGACGCATTAATTCCTGCCTTCAATTTTGTTTGTGGCCATCACACACGTATACAAGTTGTAGCCTTCACATTGCAAGTGTGGTGCAATAAATCTGTGTGCTCAAAGTGATGTGAGGTTAAGCTGTTCTACAACAACTGTTTAATTAGGATGTAATCTGTTAGCACTTTTAATTGCATGTTTGATGTTCCTAGAAGTGCACATAGCCAAAGACTATATGGGATGGACTAATCAAAACAAAGGATCAATAAGTGCACACTGTTTATCCAGCACTGAGCTAATGTTTCTTGGGGTTTATTTCCGTTTTGCACTGCCATTATCCGTATCAGTAGTAGATTCAGTGGGAATTTGATCCAGAGTCTGCAATGTAAATTTCTATTTTATTTAAAGTCAACTGAAAGATGTGCCAAGAATCAAAGAATGGACGAGGACACTCCAGATTCATTCTAATTTCTCATGGCTAAACAACATAAATTTGATATGATGCTAAATGCTTTTCATGTGACGTAGTGATCATGGCGTCCATGGTTTAATATACAATTAAAGAAAATAGAGATGCAATTGCATTTGGATTGAGGAAAATGAGGTGATGTAGTTGATGTTTAACCCTTCACAGCTTGTGTTACCGGTACTCTACTATACAGATAAAGCTGTACAATGCAGGCCTACAATTTTTGTATGTTATAGTAGTAATGCAAAATACATGTAAGCATCTGTCAAAATTGGGGGATGTCGATCAAGATCTAAATACTGATATTTTTTTAGGCCTGTTCATACAGAGAGAAATATCCTGCTAATTGCCATTCGCAATAATTTTTGGACCAAACAGCCCATGCCCAATGCTTGCTGAAATTAGTGACCCTTGCCCTTGTGTTGGTGTGCTCTTGTGAAGTGTGTTGTGAATGTTGTGATGAAACATCTCATGGGTTTTTTTTTTCTCCAACATTTATACACTCACCTCAAAATTATCGCGCTTTTCTGAAATTATCATGGTAATTCTGAAATAGTCACAAGATTTCTTGATTTTGATCGCGATGCTGTTGGGGCTATTTAATGAATCTCCATGTCCAACAGGCAAAAATATCGAGATTTAGATCAAGATGCAAATCTTGAGATCTGTATCCCGCAAACTCACATCAGTGTGAATCCCACTGTAGTAGCTTCCATGCTGGGGTTTCAACTCCTTACCCTGCAGCTGAGCTCTGCTGCCCTATTACTACTACCCTTGGGCTAATTTTAGCAAACCACAGGCACACATGACTACTCCAGCAGAGGACCGGGTACTGTTTCCTCCATTTACTGCCAAGGCATTCAAACAGGTGGACCCCAGTGGCCTAGGTCCCAGAGAAAGGATCTAACCATGGGGCCTTCATGTTGTGACTAGAGCTAGAGGTGGTGATACATGTAACCGCATCATTTTCATCTAAAAGGGAAGTTACATGTCTCCCATACAAGCAAATCCTGACACATTGTAACTTACCAAACTTCTACCTCCCAACTTTATCCTACCATTTGCATATTTTTTGAACCCGATTGGCTGATGATGTGTCATGTATGAACTCATTTCAATTTGATATCCAAATGGGGTAAAGGGAGAAATAGATCTATTGTTAATTCATGTATTATAAAACCCAAACAAGAATGTACAGTGTACAGGATGGGTTTTCTGTGTAAATTTCAACCTGTCCTGAATGTTTATAAACAGCCCTGACTTGCAACATGTTGGAATCTCTTTATTCAACAAACTTGATGGGAAAAAGAAAATGTTTTTGTGTTCAGTCACATGGAAAATTAAGATAGTGGCTGAAGAGTAATCAGCATGTTCTGTTTTATTTTGTTTTGCTCTGGCAAAGCAAAAAGTTAATCATCTTCGATTTCAGTGTCTAAAGATAGAAGTGTATACCAGTAGTTTGGCACTGTAAACATTGAATGCCTGCCAACAGCATTGTTTGTGCAAGACTGAAGTATCTGTGGGAAGTGATAAATTCTGGAAGTGCACTGCTTTATGTTTGCTCATGCATTGCATGTACAGTGGGCAATGTGAGCTTACATCCCTACAAGGATGCTTTGTAGTAATCCATTGTGACATGCCCACCAGTATTTAAATCCAGAGACTCCAACCCAAAGCACCTTCTGATCTGGAGATTCTCCCGCCTGAAACCCCTAGCAAACGGGAGACTCCAACTTGATGTGTGCGAAGCGCGAAGTTCCTAGGGTTCTAGATGCTCTCTTGTGCTATCTAAGGCTTATTTTTTCAACACACGATAGAAATAAGTAAGAAATCCTTTCCAACGGGAGACAAAGAGCCAGGGTGGGAGATATTAAATCTCAAACGGGAGAACGGGAGATTTTGCAAAAATGGGTTTTCGGCGGGAGATCTCCCGTCGAAAATGGGAGAGTTGGAGTCTCTGTAAATCTGTGATACTGAATGTTCTCCTGTTGTTGAAAGTTGATGGCATGTAGCACGTGGTAGGGTGCATTAATTGGATGTTACAGCCGAATGCAGTGAGAAATGATGACAATATAATCCACATACATTGTAGATAGTATAAGTATGTACGTACATTGTACAAATTGTATGTCACACCAATACACATTATATCTCACACATTGCCTTGCATTCTCAGCCAGTCAATATTGTCTGAATGCACACAATTCCCATCCCTCAAATTGTGATATCGTGTACATGGTGGCACCCGGCCGTTATCTCAAATTTATATTGTGAATGCTTTTCCCTGTTATTGTGTGATTTCAATACATGTAATTATTATTTTACTATGTAATTTATTTCCATGGCTCTTGTTATGGTAGGACTCTAGTGATGCAGGGAAACATTTTTGTTGTGTTGTGTTGTATTGTATTGTATTGTCTTGTCTTGGTTAAGTGTGTTCATTTATGCTCTATTGAGCATTATACTTTCACAGGTATGATACATACTTTGTTTCATGACAAATGTTATAGTTTTTAATAAAAACAGAAAAAAAAATTGTGATACATGGTTAGAACTGCATTTCCAGGTGTATACATATTATGCCAAAGTGAGAAAATTTACAGCACTTGTAACATTGTACATTTATGTACACTTACATTATACAACGTATTTAATATTCATATCATATATTTTTTTACATTAATGGCATTACACTTTAAGTTTGTTCATGTACTTTGTACATCCTGTTGAGAAGACCAATCCTTGTGATTCTTCTTTAGGCTGATAATCAGGGAGCTGTGACACGCCCTTCGTTGTATTGTCCATCCCTTGATCTCAGGATTAGGATTTTTTTGCAGAGTGTATTGGCAGCAGTGTGGGGACAGATTTGTCACGTAAGTCTAAAAATAACTGATCATGTTGGTGTTGTGAGGTGGGTGGCATGTGTGTTCTGTTTATAGGGTGAAAGACAGCAGAGGGGTGTGTGGGTGTGTTCAAGACAGACTCTTCACATATCATGTGAGAATATGAGATACACTTCAAGGAAATACACATTGTTCATATGGTGTATGTACTGATTGTGCTGGCAGAACTGTTAAATTGGATGACCATTATTTGACCATACAGTCTTGTAACATTTTGCTTTGTGGATTTTGTAAATGACTTTGTATGTACACTGAATTTTGAAGAAGCTTTGTGCCGAAAATTTCAAGATGCATGTATCAATGAAATGTGCCATCTGACCATGCAGTGAGTTGAACAATTTCCAGGAAAGGAGTGTAATGAACAACCAAGCCTGCATTTTGAGTGTAAACATGTAAGTCCAGTTTGGAAACCATTTAGAAATATTCAAAGGAATGCATGTATTATAGATGTATCTGCAATGACTTTGTGCAGTTGCCATTGAAAAAGACTTTGACATTACCACTGTGGCTTCTTTTATGCACAACGTATTCACAAGTTAAAGAATGTAATTGCTTTGTTTTCAGTTACTTCAGGGAACTGAGAAGTTTTGAATTACTGCATGGCAGGAGACAGCAGGCATTTACAATGTAGTACCGGCATTTAGGATGGGGATGGGTAGGAATTATGTGGGAGGGTAGACGATGGAGAAAGAAGTTTGTAATGTCATGTGTCATTGTCAGACATGCATGAAGAATGTCGTCAATCTAGACAGGAATAGACTTGGATTAACCAATATTGTCATGTGCAGTGATAGATTAACAACCTTCCAGCTTATTCTTAGGACTCTTTTAGCTGACATAGATTGAAGTCATAAGCAAACTCAAGTCCTAGGTGATTCTTCGAGATTTATTTTTGGAGTATGATGCTTTATTGGGTGATCACCCCCTCATTTGGCAGTGACATTGATGAGATACAACAGGCAACAAACAGTTCACACATTGTCATAAACTTCCAGTCAATGTCTGTTCCTCAAAGCTGAGAGTGAAACAAATTATATTATAGCTGATATTGGTACAGGTTATTTTCTGAACTTTCTCTAAGGCGAATAATGTGTAAAATGGATCATGCAATTTTTTTTTAACCTCATAATGATAGGATTTTTTTTTTCCAGATCTTTCCAAATATATAGGGTCACCTTTCGTGCGCGCTCCCATTAAGCCCCGCCTAATTATACCATTCTATGGTCGCCATACATTCAGATGCACAATAGGCACAATGGAATGCTGATTCGTTATCGAGTTCTAGTTCAAAACGATGCTCTGACTATCGTTTCGTTATACGTTGTTTCGTTAGTCAGCATTCCGACGTATAAATTCATTGCATAGCTATACCGTTTTAGAATTTTTTTTTTTTTTTTTTTTTTTTGCGTCTGAACACCCTATGAGGGAGACCTTAGACTGGCTACCCATCTACATTCAGGGCCCCCAGAGAATGGATTATTCACCTTGTAACATGTCAATTGATCCTGGAGCCTACACAGCTTCTTGTTCGCATGACAACTGGAATAACATGTTCCTTTGTCCTTGAACTGCATGATGTATGAAAGGAAAGAATGCAAGGATAACCTGTTTTGCTATGAGCACTGGCAGAAGTAAAGATAAACAAATTGATTGACAAATTTGCCCGTCATCAACTGTAAATACATAGGGCCTACAGATTATTCATTGTTTTATAGTAATAGCTATGATGAAAATCATGAGTATACATACAGTGTACTTAAGAGTGAGGACCCGCCCTTATTTACGTTTACGGCAATGAAGGGCAATTTGTCAATCAGTTGTAATAAAAACCAGTCAATGCAAGAATCATTCATTTGAATAAAATATGCAGTACCCTTTTCTATACAGGATAAGAACCATCACTGGAAATGCCCATGATTTTTAACATTGATGATACTAGCACTGAATAGGTACTTAACTTTATTTACATCAGTGAAGGTAATTTGTTGTAATCTTTTGCAATAAAAACAAGTTGACATACAAATGTAAGAATGAATATTTTGAATAGAAGTAAAGAGTCTGAAACCTCTTTCTCATCTTTCACTCCTTCACAAGATTTGAAAAGGAATGGAAACAGGGAAGTGTTGACTCAAAGAAAAATGTCGGCATTGCTTTTTTGTTGATTGCATATATACTTTGTAGAATTATCCACAACATGAGAACATGGCCTGCTGTAAGGTGTTTTTTTTTTCATTGCTGAAGGCAGGGAGGTGGTTCCTCTCACCTCTGTGCTGAAATATAACTTTTAGATTCTTTAGTAAAAATATTTTCACTTTCAAAAAGGAACCTGAGATTAAGAGAAGTAGAAAGAGGCCCAAAATGTATAGTGGACTGCAAAATATCTTTCTGTCACTCTCACTTTATAAAAAAAAAACCCGACCAAACATAAAAAAACCAACCAAACATAAAAAAAACCCCAAATACAAACAAAAACTAACCACAATACGTGATATCCAGTTTGAATTTGTAGGACTCACAAGAAGTGATACATGTTGGTACATACTATGATAATGATTGGATTGTGGATTGCTTGCAATGTTGTACAAATACTCTGAAGATATATGCCCACAAAGACTGCCAGGGATACGGGAGAACAGCTCCTGTGCTGGAAATGTCAGGAGAAGATAGTGACCTTTCTCTCAGGCCTGACAGTACAAAAGGCTGTCTGAGGCAGTTGTATACCTTCAGCCCTCTGAGAGAGATTGGAGTTATGAAATTCTACCCCGTAATTGTTGTGACACAGTGCCTATTTACATTTTTTCCCCCGTGCTGTAGGTGTTTTGTGCAGCATACTCAACTCTGAAATGATACGCAAGCCATGGAGCTACAAACGAGTAGCTCCACGGGCAAGCACAGGGCTTGTGCATGCTTTGAAAATGTTGAATGGCTTTCTTTTTTTTTTTCAAGACTTTAAAACTCCATCTCATTGAATTTTTATTCTCTATCGAAATGAATTGTTGCTCAGGAATGGTGATCAAACTGGAGAATGTAAAAGGGTAAATTTTCTGATATTTGTGAGTGTCTTGATTCATAAAGGATGTCTTAAGAAGAAGAACTGAATTGAAACATACATGTAGCATGACTACCATGACTTTTTGCACAATGTCTTTTGGCGGAGTGTTTTTGCAGTCTTGACCAAAATGTGACAGTTTGGTCACTCCCAAGTAACATTCCCCACTAAGTCTAGAAATAGAAACAGTATTCAATAGAGTTTAAGGGCTATTATTATCATCTTTTCTAGTCAGTGGGCCATTCAGTTGAAGAACAACAAATTTTCAGTGAACATTTATAACCTTCAAGCACATGTACTGTAAAAGTGGAAATTTTGTGGTGTTGAAATTTTCGCACATTCTGCGCAACCAGAAACTAGCGCAAAGATAAAATCACACAAATGTTTTTGCCTGCCATATGTTCCAGTAGTTTTGATTCTGCAGAATTAAAAACACGCGAAACTCTTCTTACCTGGGTGAGTGCGAAAAGTTAGTCTCGCAAAACTATCTACTTTTGCAGTAAGTTTAGGCGTGTGTTGTATTGTAGGAGTACAGTCTGCAGCATTGCATACGACCCAATAGGCCTAGTGTACATTCACCAGATATCTTTAATTTTGTTATATTTTTTTTTAAAGGATTGTTTGTTTGAAGCAAGTTTGGGACAAAGTATCTCTCTCATTGTTCTTAAAGGTCATATTGGTGGGGGGGGGGGGTGGGGGGATAAGGCACTTTAAAGACATACAATGATCTGACATCCATGAAAAGTACTCTCAATGCGGTAGACATAGTGCTGGACTCAAGCTCTAGTGCACATTTGTAACAATCAGAAAACTGCATATTATGTGTCCTGTGAGAGACTGAGGAAAGGAGTGTGTGAGCAATGTCATTGTACTGAACTCTTCATCTTGGCCATGTGGCCATGATGTTGCCTTCATAGATATTCCTACAGTATGTCTTGAATTGTTATATTAGTAAGAGCTGCTTTGAGGCGCGAAATGAATGCCACATCAGATTATGATATTAGGAACATTTACATGCGTTAGTGATTGTATATTTTACATTGTCTGATTCTGTTCATGTGTTCACGGATCTGTTTCTTTTCCATTAATTTATTTTTGGGGTTAATTTGTTTTTCTAAACTAGGTTTCCGCAGGTTAGATTTGACATGTGGACAGTCTCATAGATGTACTGACCATTTTACAGTGAAAACAAAACAAAGCAAAGCAAAACAAAAGCAAAGCAAAACAAAAGCAAACTGCATTGGCCAGTATTAAGTCTGTCTTCACCTGACATTTTAATTTCAATGAGAGTCATTGCTGTCATGCCGGCCTCTGCTGCTATCCTGCTCAGATTTAGTAAGGGAAGGAAGTACAGTAATTATGGAATCTAGGATGCATTGCCTTTGCCTGACAGATTAAAGTACAGAGAAAAGATGCGAGCAAGATTTTGCCTCTAGCCAAGGAGCTCCAAATGCTAGGTGATGTTCAGACCCTGTGTCTGTCCAGTGATGTTGTATTAAAAGTGTAGTATGTGAACAGAACCATAAATTGGGATTTATCTGTGGTGTTACCATTGTTTTTCAGGTTGTCACTGTCATGGGGATGCTAGTATTGCCAAAATAAAAGGAAATGTCAGAATTTCGTCAAAAGAAAAGGCCAAAACAGAGGTTCAAGTAGAATACTTGTACGTGTAACGAGCTGAAAATAGGGGGCTTCCGAATAGGATGGGTATTATAAAGAGAATAATAAAAATTTAGAAGGTCATGAAGAAGATAGGGCAAAGCACAGGGTGAAGGAATAAAGGGAATAAAAGGGAAGGGAATAAGGTTCAGACAGCGGGCTTAGGGCATGGTAGGACAGTGTAGGGAATCAGACAAAGGGAATAAAGAAGAAGGACATTTGATAGACATCAGGTGATTTTTAAGGGAATAAAGAAATAGATAGGACCGGCAGGATGTTAGGAGTAGATGTTTGACGAGGAGTTGAGGTGTTTAACGAGAATATTGTGGTAGTGTGAGTTAAATTGGGAATCCTACTGGAGGAGTAAGTTAAAGGGCTCGTAGCGAAGCTAGGTTTTGTTTTATAAATATTAGGAGGAAGGGAGAGTGTCAGGTTGGGTTCGAAACGCAGGTAGGTTACGCAGGTGAGAGGAGAGGGTCAAGTTGGGGACAGGTAAGCGGATTGGTCGAAAGAGGGGTGTCAATAATTCAGGTGTGTGAAATTAATTAAAATGATTGGATAATGGAATTGTAGGAGGGATTTAAGGGTTAGTTTAAAAGGGCATGCATTGTAGGGAGGAGATGGATTTTTCAGAATTTTAGATTTCAGGAGAATTTTGCACACTTCGAGATAGATTTTTGCACAGATTTTGTGGACGGAACTTTCGGCACCCCTTTTGGGGAAATTTCGCCCGGATTTCCGCACACATTTTGGGAGAGACTTCTGCGAGCAAATTCTTGCGAGAACTTTTGCCCGGCTCGAGAGAGAACTCTGTCAGATATTTAAGTTTAGCAAGGATGAAGTCCTCAGAGCAGCAGATTTGAAGATGTAGCCCGTTGGCATAATTTCCTTCTGAACGTTTGTGGGGAAAGACCGAGTTTGGCAACACACAGGTGGACTGAACTGAATTATAGTGGGGTGTCGTCCTGAACAATGATTGATTTTTGCCAGACTAGTCATTAAGATGTAGTGCCGTGGGCCGAACTTTAATTTCTGACATGGGGAACGGCTTGCAATTCCGAATGACAATATAATTAGCGGAACAATCGGAATCTGATTCGAATGGGAACGCCTGTCCGTACCACTGTCCGACGAGTTGCCGTGTAAAAAGTGATTGTGAATTGTGCACAACCCCCACCCCTGATGCCCACTAATATCCCGATGAGGCCGAGGAGCAAGTGAAGCGAAGCCCAGACAGCCAGATCGACGCAGCCGCATACCAGCCGTCAGGGAGATGCTGCGACGAGCCGCCGGCGCGACGGAAGCGGTACGGGTCGAAGGCGACGAAGGCAGCCATCAGCAGAGTTACGTGTAGCGCTAGCGAAAAGGACTGAGCGAAGGAAGGACTTCCGTACATGACTGCAGTAATCCACGGACAATTTCCCCTCCCAATTAACCCCCCCCCCCTTTTGCACTTGCACCCGAAGCTGTATGTAAGTACAATAACCGAGATGAGATTGTCATGCGCATGCCCAGTTAAATTGTGTAATAGTGTTTGAATCGCCAGTGTCAAGTAATCATTGATAGAAATTGATTGAACAAGAGGAGATTTTCCCCTTGAATAAAAGGCAATTAATTTTATGAATTTGATGTAACGTTTACTTAATTTTTGTCCGTAAATTAACCTGACGAATTGCTGATGATGTGGCAGGTGTGTCTATTTATACGAGTGCACTAACCAAATCCCCTCGCGTCTTACAGACCGGGCGCGAGCCCAGCCATCCCCTGCCGCTGGTAGCCCCAGCCCAGGGCGGTGTGTTGGGTCGGGAGTAGAGGGTTAGACAGAACTCACTCCCTTTTTGCCGCGTTTATCAGCACGATGTTTTGAATAAATTTTAATTAATTATAAATAATGCAAAATGATGCATTAGAAAAAAAAATCTCCTCTTGGTCTAATAGTAGTTGGCAATTTGTTTATTGTTGAGAATTGCGATGTTGAAGTGATTGTTCAATTTCAGCTTATATGTTGAGAGGCTGATTATCAGTGAGTATTGTACAGTGGTTAGGATACTTAAAGCGAACTCTAGGAGGCACAGCAGGTAGGGTTATAATCAAACATTTTTCTACTACAGTGAGATTGGTTGATGCTTTAAACATGGATACGGAAGTTTGTATGGATTTTTTTGTCAAACATTGGTGGCTAATGATGTTTTCCGCGATAACCTTGTTGGTGTCGTTGATCGTTTTGCTCGTTGTCGCGTGGATTTATATGCCGTAATAGGGTTTTAGTATTCATTCATTTTGTGGTATAAATTGTTTTTAGTGGATACCGTCTATTAGATTTCGTGATTTGTTTTGCGTGTTCCAGTTTTTTTTTTTGGCACAAAATTCGCATTGATTTGTTGATATTTTTTTTTGCATGGACGAGAGCAGCAGGGGAATCTCCATACCCTGGGGAGATATCCGGAAGCTAGCTGCGAATTCGGGGTATTTCGCCTCTATCCGAGAACGAGGGTGGGGTCATAAGCTGATCCACTTATTGATATTACCGGAAGAGATTCGCAGGCCCCGAGACGCCTTTAGGGTTTTCTATAGGTATTCTCTGCGCCTGCCCTTGACCCGATCCCAGACAAACATACCAATTGAAGATTTCATTTATCTTTGCGGGTACTTGCAAGTCCCGCAGGGTATCCTCCGACATATAGTCACACGCTTTTACATAACACCAAGCCGCAGCGTGGAAGCGCTGAGCGATGCGCTGCACTATTGCGCCACTTTGGAATATCATGACTTTGTTTCATTTTACTTGACCTTGCTGGGGATCCCAATCTGTATCCCTTTGCTGACCCAGCCGGCGACTCGCGAATACGCCCAGTGTATCATGAAATGCGTTCTGGCAGCGTTACAAGAAAATTACCCGCGCCATCGCACCGCACACCTCTTCCCGCCGATCACCTGCCCCAGTGCTCTATTTTGCCTGAGTCCGGGTCATAATTATGTAAGACAACGGATCAAGTTGTTTTGTTGTACACCTAGGGCGACTAGGCGCTGTTGGTGCTTGGTATAAGCACATGGGAGTATGCAGTAGTGGATAAATGGTATCATAGTAGGCCTATTATATTATGTTTTTGTTCATGTGGTTAATTTTGATATGTGTGTAATTTGAGTTACAGTTGTATTCAGATTATTAGAGGTTGTGGATTGATTTTTTTGTTGTTGCTTTGTTGTTACATTAGGACTTAATTCCGATATCATGGCTTCATTGGCAGGAGATTGTTTGGTTTTAGTCCAAAACTTGAAACCGGATACGAAAGACGAGGAATTGAGGAAGTTTTTTGAGGGTGTGGGCTTTTTGACATATATAAAACTAGGGAGGGACTCCCTTACTGGTGAGCCCACTGGCACAGCTTACTGTGGCTTCAAGACAGCTGAGGAGGCGGCTAAGGCTAGAGAATTGAATGAAACGACACTTTTGGGGAGGAAAATTGGGGTAGCATGCATGCCTCGCACTTGCCTTTCTTTAAACATTTCGGAACCCAGGGTCCCTGAACAAAAACCACAAGTTGTGGTGCAAAACCCCTACAAATTGTCCTTTTTTAGTGGGGATCCAAAGCCGAAGGGGGGCGAAGTTTCGTTCGAATTGTGGAAATACGAGGTGGAATGCCTCGAGCAGGACGAAACGTGCCCCCCTGACGCCCTCAATAGGTTGGTCAGACGGTCGTTGAGGGGGGAGGCGGGACAAATGGTCCTTAACATGCCTCCCGATACGACGGTCTCCGGCATTGTTTCAAAGCTGGAAGGTTTTTATGGGACCCTGGAGAGTGGGGCAATGCTCCTACACCAATTGCACTGCACTAGACAACTCCAGGGGGAGGCGCTAGCAGCTTACAGCGCGCGTCTCCAGCTGTTGATAGACCGCGCGGAAAAGAGGGGAGGGATCCCCTCCTCCTCCAAAGATGAGACACTGCGAATCGTGTTTTGGAGGGGGCTGATGGACGAAACCGTGAAGCAAGCGATCCGGCATAGGTATGAGGTCGCGACGAGCTTTGACGAGTTAGTAAAAATAGCGCGCGCGATGGAACAAGAGGCGGCGGAAGCGCGCGAGTTCCGAGGTAGTGGACCGTCGCGGCCTCGCGCGCAACACCAGCCGGCTAGCGCGCAAGCGAGCGCTGCCCCCAAGGAGCTAGTAGCAGGGCTAGAAGAAATTAGGGATAGATTACAAAAGTTAGAACAGGGAGGGATGAATCATATTACTAATCAAGCTAGGCCTAGGCAGGGAGGGGCATGCTACCGCTGCGGCATGGTAGGTCATTTTGCGAGGGAGTGTACCCTCCCTCCGGTACCTCGCGGCCCACCCTATATGGCTGCACATCCCCCTGCCCCTTATCGCCCACCGCCCCCTCAGCATGCCCCGCCACCCATGCCCCCGCCCCATGCACAGCCGTTAAACGGACAGGACCCGCGTCCGTGGGGCAGGCCGTGGGTCAGGAAATAAGTAGCCAGATTCCTCGTAGTAGCAGCGAAGAAGCCACGGTTGTTGACAGGTTAATAGGAGGGGCGAATGAGGGCATTGCAAGAATAGGGGGGAAGACGTGTCGATGTTTATTAGATACGGGCTCACAGGTCAGTACTTTGTCAGAGGGGTTTTATAGACGTTATTTATCGAGGTTCCCCCTACACCAGATCGACAATTTGATAAGGGTCGAGGCGGCAAATGGGAATGCCGTCCCGTATTTTGGCTATATTGAAGTAGACATTTCATTTGACGGGGCCCTCCCCCAAGCAGGGAAAACCCCAGTAAGTAGTTTGATTTTAATTGTCCCCGAGACCCCGTACAACAAAACCGTCCCCATGTGTGTAGGTGTCAATGTAATACGCGAATGTGTTAGATTAGGGAGGGAGACCGTAGGACCCCGTTTTCTCGAAGAGTCTGGGGCTATGGAGGGCGTGACTGCCGCCTGGAAGCTAGTCTACGCGGCTGTCAGCGGCCCAAACTCCCCGAACGCTAAGGGCAATTTAGGTGTAGCCCGAAATGCCAGTCGAAAAGCGGTCCCCGTCCCGGCCCAAAAGGCCATTGTCGTGTCCGCTAAGATTAAGTTACGTCCATCCCCAGTCCAGTATGACGTGGTGTTTGAGCCGAAATTTCACAACCTCCCGTCAGGATTAGTTGTCGAGTCAGGCTTAGTGACAGTTAGTGAAGAGGTGCAAAAAGAGCAGAGTATCCCAGTTGTAGTTCAAAACCCGACAGACAGCACATTGTGGATTCCCCGACATGCCAAATTGGGGGAGGTATATTTGTGTGAGGAACTCACTACTGTACAGTCCCAAGAGCAGGTAATTGAGAGTCCCCCATCCCAGGCCGAGATAGTTGCCTCCCAGTTAGATTTTTCGGAGTCTAGCGCCCCGGAAGCAGCTATCGACCGCATTAAACAGTTAGTAGGACAATACAGTGGTGCGTTTAGCACCTCAGAAACGGACATAGGCCATAGTAAAATCGTGGAACACAAAATCCCCTTGGTAGACCCCACCCCCATAAACGAGAGATATAGGCGAATTCCTCCCGGTCAGTACGAGGAGGTGCGGAAGCATTTACAAGAAATGCAGGACGCAGGCGTAATTCGCGAATCTTATTCCCCATACGCAAGCCCAGTAGTGTTAGTACGCAAGAAAGACGGGTCCATGCGCTTTTGCATAGATTTTAGGAAACTCAATCAACGTACAGTTAGGGATTCCTATGCCCTGCCGCGGGTGGACGAGGTGCTGCAGATGATGGGGGGTGCCCGGTGGTTTAGCTCCCTTGACCTGAAGGCGGGATACTGGCAGATCGAAATAGCGGAGGAGGATAAATCCAAGACTGCCTTCGTTCTGCCACCCCCTTTTGGTCATTGGGAGTGTAACCGGATGCCCTTCGGACTCTGCAATGCCCCGTCGACCTTCCAAAGGGCTATGGAGAGGTGTCTAGGTGAGTTAAATCACACGTGCTGCGTTGTATACCTTGACGACATCATAGTTTTTGGTAGCACCTTAGAAGAACACACCGAGCGCTTGGGCAAGGTCATTGACCGATTGGCCACCCATGGGTTCAAGCTGAAGCCCTCCAAATGTCACTTACTACAGTCGAAGGTTAGTTATTTGGGCCACGTGATTTCGGAGGAGGGCATAGCAACGGACCCTGGGAAAACGGCCGCCATCGATCAATGGCCTACCCCCACAAACGAACGCGAGCTGCGAGCTTTTTTAGGTTTGGCCGGCTATTATCGAAAGTTCGTGCCGAACTTTGCCCGCGTAGCGCGCCCATTGTACGAATTATTAGGGGGGACAGGGGGGAAGAAGGGAAAGAAGAGCATGAAACCACCCCCACCATGGACCTGGGGGGCACGGCAAGCGGAAGCGTTTCAAACATTAAAAGCCAAATTAACTTCTGCCCCAGTGTTACAGTACCCGGATTTTTCCCAGCCTTTTATTTTGCACACGGACGCGAGTAGGACCGGTTTAGGTGCCGCGTTATATCAGAAGGACAATCAAGGGAGGGAGCGCGTTATTGCGTACGGTAGCCGCGCAGTTAACAAGGGAGAGCGCAATTACCCCGCCCATAAGCTAGAGTTTTTAGCCCTTAAGTGGGCCGTTACGGAGAAGTTCCACGAATTTCTCTACGGTAACGAGACCCATGTGTACACCGACAACAACCCCCTGACCTATGTGTTGACCACTGCAAAGTTGGACGCGACCGGACACCGATGGTTGGCTGCTTTGGCAAATTATCAGTTGACCTTGACTTACAGAACAGGTAGGACTAACATCGACGCTGACATTTTGTCAAGGAACCCCCACCCCCAGACAGAGTCCCATAGTAAGGAGACAGAGGGTGATGTGGCACCCACAGTAGTTCACTCGGTAATCACCGCCGTGGCCCAGGGGCTAGGAGAAGCCCGAGAAACAGGTACCCCCTTAGTGGAAGTAGTAGGACATGACGGACTGGTACACGCCCCACCCCCCTCCCCAGATACGAATGACGCTGACCCCTTAGGTGGCCCCCTTGATTGGTGCGAGGAACAGCGGACCGACCCCCACATAAGTAGAGTAATTGATTTGAAATCGAGTGATAGGTTACCCCCAAGGAAAGAATTAAGGAGGGAAAGTCCAGAGGTACAATGTTTAATGAGAGAATGGGATAAATTAGAATTACGGGAGGGAGTACTCTATAGGAGAAGACTGGTAGATGGAAGCACCCAATATCAGCTGGTATTGCCTGCAAGCCGACGGGAGTTTGTCTTAGATCTATTACATTCCAAACATGGTCATTTCGGTGTTGAGAAGACACTGGATTTAGTCCGAAGTAGATTTTATTGGGTTCACATGGGGCAGGATGTGAAGCATTTTGTAGGAACATGTGAGCGGTGCGTGCGCAGGAAGGGCGCGCCGGCAGCGCAAAACACAGCCCCTTTGGTGAACATTAGAACCACACGCCCAATGGAATTAGTTTGTATGGATTTCCTTACTGTGGAAGAGGGTCAGGGCAGCTGCGGAAATATTTTGGTAATAACCGATCATTTCACTCGGTATGCCGTCGCCGTCCCGACTAAGAACCAAACAGCTACCACTACAGCAAAAGCACTGTATGAGCACTTTTTTCTCCCCTACGGTTTCCCCGAGCGGTTACATTCTGACCAAGGTCGCAATTTCGAATCCCAGACAATAAATGAATTATGTAAGTTGGTCGGTGTAAAGAAAACTAGGACAACCCCCTACCACCCCCAGGGTAATGGCGCCTGCGAGCGCATGAACAGAACGCTGTTGGGAATGCTCGGCACTTTGCCTGAAGAGCAGAAGCGGAATTGGAAAGCGCATGTGTCAACTCTCGTCCATGCATATAATTCTACCAAGCACGGGTCCACTGGACACTCCCCATTTTTCTTAATGTTTGGACGCCATCCAAGGTTGCCCGTAGATGCTTTGTTAGGGGCTAGGGAAGGAGAGGAGTTTATCTCCTCCGATGAGTACGTGGCGTGCCTCCGAGAAAGACTGGAACATGCTTACAAACTTGCGGTGGAAACCGATCAGTTAGTCCAAGATAAGAATAAGAAAAGGTACGACGCCAACACTAGGGAGAATAAACTTGAAGTTGGGGATAGGGTATTAGTGCGTAACGTAGGGTTAAAGGGAAGACAGAAGCTAGCCGATAGGTGGGGTAGGGATGTACATGTTGTAGTGGGGCAGCCCAACATAGATATACCGGTGTATCAAGTAAGATCAGAAACGGGGGGAAAGAGGATGCAAATGCTCCATAGAAATTTATTAATGCTTTGTAATTTTATTCCTATTAAGGTGACCCGGGCCGTCAGCCCCAAGCGGAAACAAAATGTCAGCTCCCCTCCCCCAAGTGAAATTGAAGTAGTAGAGGATGAAACCCAGGATGTAGGGCGGGGTGAGGCCGTCGCTTGGCGTGTAGAGCCGAATGTCGCCGATGAAATTAATCAAATAATTGACAATGAGTCGCAGGATAATGTTAGGGAGTTGGACCCATCCATTGATAATGTAACAACAGAGGCTAGGGAAGGAGATAGTAATGATAGGGAAGAATGTATTGAATTGGAAGAGGTAGTAGATACCAAACCGTGTAACGAAGAAATTGAGGAACAAGTTGAAGCCCCAGGGGACGTGCCTGCCCCTCGGGACGAGCCAGAAGCCGCCTCGTTAGAGGAAGATCCTCCTTGTGAGGAGATCACAAAGGTGCTCCCGCGCTCCCGAGAGGTTGGCGTATTCCCAAGTACAAAGAGGTATTGTACAGCCAGTTGTGGAGACCTTAAGTAGGTCCACTATTGTTCATGTCTTGTGTACAGTTTTGTTAGTGAAGTGTATTTTTGCTTTCTTATCTGTAACAGAAAGTATTGTTGTATTGGTTTTAGTGTTGCTTTGTAATGATAATGTGAGAAGAGTTGCAAAGCGCTATATTGCAGAGTGTTTACGTTTCATTATGCTCCAATTGGAGGAAGATGCGGAGTCTCCACAGAGGGGACGCCCTAGTTCAGAATAAGCAGATTTGTGATTTTCATAAATCGATACAGTAATTTCAAAATAGGCGAATGGCCCAAATTCAGCCTGCTGGCTTTGCTGTTTTATGCTTTGTGTTTTATAATGTAATGTTTAGATGATGTTGTGTTTTGTGTTACGGAGCGGTCGGTTGATATGCTATCTCTTTTAATCGATTTAGTAATCAAGCTGACGGAGTTGGAAGTAGGGATATATTTTTTTGTACCTTTGCAAGGACTAAGGAGATTTGTGCTGACAAGTCAATGTAGCAATTCTGAATAGGAAATTGGCCAATTTTAGCCTACCAGTTTGCTGCCCTTACGTTCGCATAGGGAATATTGTTAAGTCGTTAATGGATATGTGCCTTAGGGGCGGTCACCGATGTTCCATATCACATAATCGATTGGTCATCGAGTTGACGGTGTAGTGAAGGAGGATAGTATTTTTTTGTAATGAAGCAACAATTAAGGAGATGTGCTTCGGAAAATTGATGTGATGTTATTATATAGGAAGGAGGGCCAGAATTTAGCCTACCCATTCATCGTTTTGGTTGACGTTATCTAATGTTGTGAATGATATTACGATGATTATATGCTTATTTGATTGTATTCGCGAGCATCAACCAATGTATGTAAATAGTCGTAGCAGTAAGAAATTCGGGAAATGCTTTGGTTAATCATGTGGTTGCCTTTTTATGGGAGGTTTCGTAGCCAGAACGCTGTGCCTCCGTTTGAATAGTGTATAATGTCATGAGTGTTCAGTTTAGGAGTCATTGTGTTGTTGAAATTTATGTGGCATGTGGTTAGGGTTTGATGTTATGCATATATGTTGTAAATATTTTCGCGGACAGTGGCTGGCGACATGACAGTGTAGGTTCCCCACAAGCATTCCTGGTTAAAAGGTAGGGAAAGCAAGACCGGGCTGAAGGGAAATGATGAGGACATCATTTTGTGAACAGGGGGGAAGATGTAACGAGCTGAAAATAGGGGGCTTCCGAATAGGATGGGTATTATAAAGAGAATAATAAAAATTTAGAAGGTCATGAAGAAGATAGGGCAAAGCACAGGGTGAAGGAATAAAGGGAATAAAAGGGAAGGGAATAAGGTTCAGACAGCGGGCTTAGGGCATGGTAGGACAGTGTAGGGAATCAGACAAAGGGAATAAAGAAGAAGGACATTTGATAGACATCAGGTGATTTTTAAGGGAATAAAGAAATAGATAGGACCGGCAGGATGTTAGGAGTAGATGTTTGACGAGGAGTTGAGGTGTTTAACGAGAATATTGTGGTAGTGTGAGTTAAATTGGGAATCCTACTGGAGGAGTAAGTTAAAGGGCTCGTAGCGAAGCTAGGTTTTGTTTTATAAATATTAGGAGGAAGGGAGAGTGTCAGGTTGGGTTCGAAACGCAGGTAGGTTACGCAGGTGAGAGGAGAGGGTCAAGTTGGGGACAGGTAAGCGGATTGGTCGAAAGAGGGGTGTCAATAATTCAGGTGTGTGAAATTAATTAAAATGATTGGATAATGGAATTGTAGGAGGGATTTAAGGGTTAGTTTAAAAGGGCATGCATTGTAGGGAGGAGATGGATTTTTCAGAATTTTAGATTTCAGGAGAATTTTGCACACTTCGAGATAGATTTTTGCACAGATTTTGTGGACGGAACTTTCGGCACCCCTTTTGGGGAAATTTCGCCCGGATTTCCGCACACATTTTGGGAGAGACTTCTGCGAGCAAATTCTTGCGAGAACTTTTGCCCGGCTCGAGAGAGAACTCTGTCAGATATTTAAGTTTAGCAAGGATGAAGTCCTCAGAGCAGCAGATTTGAAGATGTAGCCCGTTGGCATAATTTCCTTCTGAACGTTTGTGGGGAAAGACCGAGTTTGGCAACACACAGGTGGACTGAACTGAATTATAGTGGGGTGTCGTCCTGAACAATGATTGATTTTTGCCAGACTAGTCATTAAGATGTAGTGCCGTGGGCCGAACTTTAATTTCTGACATGGGGAACGGCTTGCAATTCCGAATGACAATATAATTAGCGGAACAATCGGAATCTGATTCGAATGGGAACGCCTGTCCGTACCACTGTCCGACGAGTTGCCGTGTAAAAAGTGATTGTGAATTGTGCACAACCCCCACCCCTGATGCCCACTAATATCCCGATGAGGCCGAGGAGCAAGTGAAGCGAAGCCCAGACAGCCAGATCGACGCAGCCGCATACCAGCCGTCAGGGAGATGCTGCGACGAGCCGCCGGCGCGACGGAAGCGGTACGGGTCGAAGGCGACGAAGGCAGCCATCAGCAGAGTTACGTGTAGCGCTAGCGAAAAGGACTGAGCGAAGGAAGGACTTCCGTACATGACTGCAGTAATCCACGGACAATTTCCCCTCCCAATTAACCCCCCCCCCTTTTGCACTTGCACCCGAAGCTGTATGTAAGTACAATAACCGAGATGAGATTGTCATGCGCATGCCCAGTTAAATTGTGTAATAGTGTTTGAATCGCCAGTGTCAAGTAATCATTGATAGAAATTGATTGAACAAGAGGAGATTTTCCCCTTGAATAAAAGGCAATTAATTTTATGAATTTGATGTAACGTTTACTTAATTTTTGTCCGTAAATTAACCTGACGAATTGCTGATGATGTGGCAGGTGTGTCTATTTATACGAGTGCACTAACCAAATCCCCTCGCGTCTTACAGACCGGGCGCGAGCCCAGCCATCCCCTGCCGCTGGTAGCCCCAGCCCAGGGCGGTGTGTTGGGTCGGGAGTAGAGGGTTAGATACGTATGCTTCTTTTAATACCTCTACAGTGCCAGGAATAAGAAGCACCTGACAGACTGTGTGAATAGTCATACTACTTTGCCAGATGAAACAACTACATTTAGTTATTTTCATGATTCCTGTGAAATGGTCACTCTTTTTTTTTTCAAATGCCTGGACACATTTTATTTGTTAATTCTGTCATGATTGACCAAACACAAAAAGTAAATGTTAATTAGAATGGAAATAAACAGAGCGTTTTCATGAATTTGATACCTGCTCCCCCTAAAGGTGGTAGAAATGCATTGCCTATGGTGTAGAATGGTAAGAGATTTAATTGTGTGACTATTAAATCAAATATGTCCAAGGAGTGACTTGAAATTCTTTTATGCACTGATGTTTCTTGGATGTAGCTGCACTAAACCTAGTGAAATGGATTGTATGACCATCTTATTTTCTGTGACACAGACAAGTCCTGCTAATAAACATTTAGAGCCAAATGACCTTTAAGACTTGGTGGGCTAAACAGGGTATAAAAGCTATAATGCCAGAGTGACCAGAGCGAAGGATTCATTTTAATATTGGTTGATGGGTGCTAGGGCAAAGGGAAATGGCCGGAGGATGTCCCTGAGAACAAACCCTTCCCCACAGAGGGATAGAGTTCATCAGTCGCATCTTCCCTTCTTTCTCTATTTCTCCTTCTATCTCCTTCCCTTCTTTCAATTTCTCGTTTCTCTGTCTGTAGTCAGACTAATCCTGGCCTCATATTGCAGCAGATTTGTGACAGACTGCACGGGGGTGGTAATAAAGGCCCCAAGATGTCAATTTCCTCTCTCGACCTCAAGCCGGGCCTTTCCTACGAGTTACAATTCAGAGACACTATCAAGCTCTGAATATCCTGTGGAATGTCTCAAATATTTGGTTTTGCTGCATTCTGTTGAAATTATTACAGAGATCCAAGTAGTAGTTGTGAGTTTAAAACTATACATGCAGGAAAAGTCTGCAGAACTGGAATTTCAGAAGGCCTTAGCAAAAAAAATAAAAAAATAAGAAATGGTCCTATAAATGAAATTTGTTTGAATAGTAAAGATGATGAAATTTCAAGTGTACATGGTAGAATTTTGTACAGTGTGTTCACTAGCACTAGCAGTGGTGGAATTTATGCCAAGTTAAACAGATGAGGTGATCCATGTATTTGTACTCGTGTTCACTGTGTGTTAGATTACATATAATGTGTCACTTTTTGTTTATTTCAGATTTTTCACTTTTTCATCAGATTCTGGGGAAAGGGTTGTCAATTTCAAGAATTCAATGTACATGTAAAATCACAGTCTTTCGTCACTTACTGTTGTGTTCAAAGGCACTTGTGGCTTGTAGAATCCTGCGCTGTACCAAACCGTGTGATACCCCTGTTATACAGGGACTTAACTCGCTTCAGGTCCAAACCTGAAGCAAGCTAACCTATCTCTCAGTATAAAAGGTCAAAAAATATGTAGTCTGAGCTAAAGTTAGCCCACTCTTGGGAGGTTGTAGATTGGGTCCACTTCAGGCCCAAGCTAACATCAGTATAAAAGGTATGTAGATTTTATCTAGGGCTAAATTCACTGACCCGTGATCAAAGAAAGCGTGTCTAATCTGGCACTTCCCTGTTGCCACCAGTGTGCTGTGCATTACATGTATGTATACTTGGGTGACCCGCACCTCGTCATAGTTAATGTTTGCGCGTATTTGAATCACATTTCGCCACTGAAATTCTTTGAAATTCAACGCACATACAGGAAAAATGCTGAAAATTCCAATGGAATCACAAGCTCACTGAACGATATCGAAAATTTGCAGCTATCGTCGTCAAACGCGAACGATACGAAATAGCTGTGCGCTAAGGAAGGGGCCCGCAACTCGTCACCCGCGCTCCCATAGACAAAGCACGTAAAAGACGTGTGCGGGTGACCGTGATGCTCCCATAGACATACACGTAAAAGATGCGTGCGGGGACAGTGGTGATACTTATAACAGGTAGGGTCCTATTCCGATTAAAATTTCCGATTTTCGCGAAAAACTGTTCGGTTTTCACCAAAAATTTGCTTTGCCCTGCCAAGTTTCAGGCATACTGAACACAGTCCCGGGCTTAAATTTTTGTTTAGTGCGCTTAAAACAATTTTAAGCGGGGTGACGGTATTCGGGCCCCTGACGAGGTGCGGGTACCTCGCTATACCGCATTATAGTGTATAACACATACAGTATTCTATGCTGTCACTGTTCACTGTTTGAGAAAACTTTTTTTTTTTCACTCTTTGGACATAGCCAACATATTGACATTATTATTAAGATTGTGTATAAAGTATAGATCAGTGTGGTACATACTGGATTATGCTGATGACAGGTTGAATTTTGCATAGAATGTAACAACTGAACTGCATTCATACTCACAAGTAAGCTTGCATACTGCCACTGAATGTTTGTGCTCATGGGAAGCACAGCAGGCTGATGTGGGGGGGGGGGGGGGGGTGGTGGGGAGATGGTTACCATGACAAATATTCTGGTCTTGCACATAACTCAGATGATCTAGAATGGCAGTATAAAAAGTCTGAGCGCGGTGTAAATTTATCTTGCTTTAGAAGCTAGCTAAAGTTGTTCACAGTATAAAAGAGGTAGGCCTATGTGAAAACCGTTAGTTAATACGGCAAACACATTAGTAAGAATAATGTTGCAATGTGCTGCTATAAGACATTCTTGAAACCTGTAATCCAACCCCATGTTTACATTCCTGCCTGTTGATACTAGGTATTTTGTGTCATGTCAGACATAAGATTACCTCACCAGCTGAGGTTGTCAACGGTCTGGTAAGAAGACACTTCAGGGCTTTTTACACTTGTAAATTTTTGCTTAGCCCCGGACCAACGGTGGGGCTAAGGGGGGGCCTTAGCCCCACCGTTGGTACGGGACTGTCCTTAGCCCACTTTCTGTTTACACTCGTTTTTGCCAAAGTGGGCTAGCCCCACCGATAGTACGGTACTATCTGGCCCTGCAAAATAGCAGGGGTTAGCACCGCAATTGCGGTGCCAAGCAAGTGAGTGTAAACAGAATGAAAAAATAATCCTGGGCTAAGCGACGGAGACGAAGTCCGACCCTCACTGACCAATCAGAAACGAGGTAATCAAGTGCTGCCGGTGCATGCGTGTACGCGTACAGTACACAGCGTAATTATGAATATTCATGTGGTTTGGAAAGTCCGGGGCTAAGAAATACGAGTGTAAAAAGGTCAGTTTTCTCCTTAGCCCCGGACAAGAGATAGTACGGGACTAATTGGCGAGTGTAAAAAGCTGAAAAAATTGGTACGGGACTAACGATAGTCCTGGGTCAGAGAAAGTCCGGGGTTATTAGAAACACAAGTGTAAAAAGCCCTTACATGTCTCAAGCAAGGAAAGTGTTTTGCTCTTGGAATCAGTTGGTGGGGGGGGGGGGGGGGGGGGAACAAGCAAACTACAGTGTATGGTAAGCCACAACTGGTCGTTTGTACTTTTTTCAGTACTTTTAGTTCCTTTTTTTTCCGCACACTGTGGTGTTAATGCAATATGTAAATTAAATTTTCCACATTAACTATTTATTTCATTAGCACAAGGTCGAAAGGAGAGAGCGAGAGAGAGAGAGAGAGAGAGAGAGAAGGATTCTGCCGTTCAGTTGATTGATGGTGTTCTGACATTGAAAGGGCACAGTTAATCTAATTTCGATGCTAACATGTCATGTCTTCATTAGGCTTATCTTCCTTGAGGAAAGTGCCAATGTCTGTTTGAAATCTTGTGTGCGATTAATACGACCTGTGTAATGGCATGTAATCGTATGCTTACCCAGTGTTCTGCAACCCTGTAATTCAGTGTTTGAGTAGCTACTTAACTAGGGGCGCTTTGTCAGACCGAGGTCTTGGCAAATTAGCTTATCCGGAGAGCATTGTGGCAATTGATGTGGCGGTAAATATGGTCCAGTGACTTCAAGAGATCAGTCAAATCATTGGATCTGTTGGTGGTGGTTCTAATGCCTCAGTCACTGGTTGCTAGGATGTATTTTACAACATAAACAAGGTTTTTAATTAGTGTGGTTTAACCTCAGCGCTAGCATTAACCATAACGGAACTTCAGGTTTTTAGTTTGACCCAATATGAATTGATAAATTGACCATACAAGCCTTGATTTTGACCTCATTGAGGGCATGTCCAAATTAAACAGTAACTTAGCAACTAGTGAAGTCCAGCAGTTCAGCGGTATACCTAGTAGGCCTAATATCTATCAACAAAACACTTGACAATTTACTGTATGAACTCCAGTTCCTTTACAACTGAGGGCATGCATGGACATTCTAATCAAGAGTACCTAAAAGTCACAAATGACTCCAGGTACTCTGTTCAGAACATTATGCTTTTGGCCTCCAAATGTGGTAAATGGGAAACTGAGTCTGGAAATGTGGCGATATTCTGAAACAGCAAACAGTATACCACAACACTACATGGGGATCATGGAAGCTTGCATTGTTGATGCTGTTCTCAGAAACGAATCTGACATATTTGGCAGCCAGTCCTGCCTGCTGTACTTATGTTTCCATGGCAATGGAATCACGGGTACAGCTCAATCACTGATGTGGAGTAGTAACACTGACTCCCCTGTGGGCCCCATGGCTGTTCACTTGTCTTTCTTTCTTTCCTGGCCGCTGGCACTTTTCCTACTCGCCATAGTTTGAACGTGAAGGAAAAGTATCGGCTTGTACCAGATTATACAGCAGAGCCTTTGCGAGCTGATAGCTCACCTTATGAGTTCTCAATGTTAATGGCATTGGTGCTTGCTTGCAGAATGCATAATTGTGTGGTTTTCCCAGAGTATTTTCCTCTTGTCATACTATAGTGCACAAGGAAACCAAAACACAAAGAACAATGTGGATTGAGTGAAAGCAGCAACATAAGTAGAACACATCAGTGAAAGTTTGAGGAAAATCGTACTGTCAGTGCAAAAAGTTATTAATTTTTAAAGTTTTGGTGTTGTAATGACTGGATAAGGAGACTTCTAGAGTTCATAATGTCATCTGTGGACAGCAATATAAAGAAAATATAGAGAGAATTCCACAAAAATTCATTTTTCATGAAAATTACACATTCTATCAACTTGATACTGACATATGTTAAGGTTAGTAATTATTCCCCCTGCTTTCTGAAAGCGGTTAGTCAAGTGCTCTTTCATTACGCTAGGGAAGTGAAAGCATGTTGAATTTTCTTTATATTTTCTTTATATTGTTGTCCACGCATGATGCTATAAACTCAAGTATACTTGTTTCCTTATCCAGTGGTTTCAACACCAAAACTTTTTAAGTTCATAACTTTTGCATTTATTATCCGATTTTCCTCAAACTTTCATTGATGTGCTCTACTAATGTCACTGCTTTCACTCAATCCACATTTCTCTAAGTTGGGTTTTGGTTTCCTTTAATACATGCTGTATTGTCTGGTATCGATAGCAAGATTGATTCTGCATTACTGATGCCATATAGTAGATCAGTAGTGATTTCCCTCCCCATTAGCAACAAGAAACGAGTGCTGATGGGCAAAGTTTACACATACACAACAAACATGAAGCAAAAATCCAACAGCATTTTATGCGCTGAATGTCAGTTGCAATGAATGAAACAAAACTTGATACACCTCGTGAGTATGATGATGAAGGAAAGAGTGATTGCTTTACATCAACAGTCCCTTTGTGCCAATGCATTCACCAGAGTCAATCCTTTCCCTCCTGAAGATTCACTTTTATTGTCATGGAAAGTACAGAGGTACCAAACAACCTGTCAACTAATCGTTCTTTGGAGTCATGTAGCAGGTGTAATTCTCTATCACTCTTCACTCTCAAAGACCCCTTCACACTTCTTTAGTGAACATTAAGTGGTATTTTGAAGTGCGAGAGGCTACTGGTTAATAGGAAACATAAGGTCGTTATTTCTGTTCAAATTATTGAAATTCTTGCGTCATGGTGATTTTATCGCAACTGATCGACAAAGTGCCCTTCAATGTACATTGATGTAAATATGCCCATGTTTGCCCATGATTTTTATCATGGCTACTACAAAACCCTTATCTACATTGATGATGGGCAATTTGTCAATCAGCTGCAATTGTTTTTGTTGTTTGACTCTGCACACAGCAGCCACCTCTCCACAGTAACAAGTTATGCAAGTGCTCCCATGTTCACCAATTGTACTGGTGCCATAACTTTGAAGAAAGATGAAAATCAAATACTCAAATTAGCAGCTCACATTGCAGAAAGCCTTTCTATTGAGGAAACAGGATGTGTAAAACTTTTCAGGAAGATGTCTTCACACTAGAACAAGTTGCTTTGATAACAACCTGAACTTAGAGAATTGAGTTGTTGAAAGAAATTACTCTCATTTTCACACCAATTAGGCCTACTGTAATCCACCAACCCATTTTACAGTAATTCAGTCAGATTAATGTTTCTTTGCTATCCTGAATAGCCCTCAATAATCAACATATCTTTCCATTCTGTTAATATTGTACTGTATCTTTGTAATTTTAGTTGTGCTTGAATGTAGTAGCTGTGTACATGTCTTATTCTTTTTTAATGGAAAAATTTGCTATTTCATTTGTGATATGTTCAATGCAGAAACCTCTGTAAATTTGAAGTTAAAAATTTAAGATAACATTGTGGTTCTAATTCCAAATTCAAACCACTTGTGACTTGTCTTGCTAGTTCCAGTTAGCAAAATGGATTACAATTTCACATATATGGAATACAGTACATGTGTTCTTCACATTCAGATGTGAATGAAGATGACATTCACACTGTGTTCTTGACCTTGGATGATGTGGGAGAAAGTGCGAGCTGATATTGAGCAAAGTTGCAGTACAAGAAAAGTTGTTAAGGCTAAACACAGACGAAGGTTTAAAGGTCATATGCTACAGGTTACAGTTGAGAATGTGGACTCTGTCTGATCCGCCCAAATACACTGCATTGATAGAAATGGCTGTGGATGCATTCAGAATGTATTCAGAATCAATGAGGAATGGATATGACTGGGTTCATCTGGTGGGCGTGCACCTGCCCTGTCCCCAACCCTGGATGATGTCTCTTGGCACCCATGCCAGCCCTGGCTTTTCCTCCTTGGCATATTATCAAAATGGGGAATATCCTAGTGCTGTTCTGAATGTTGGTTTTCTGTCTCTTTAATAGTAAACACATAAATACACAGAGTCAGTGGAAGGGCATCTACAAGAACACATTAAACAAAAACTTGCACTGTAGTGTCGATGTATCATGTGGTAATAGAACCCTACAGTCTACATGGTGTATAACTAAGGCTTACATACTCCTGTACCTTGACCTTTTGATATGGTAGGATTAAATATGTAGTCACATAGTTACTTTTTCTTTAGATTGTCTGGTCTGCAGACTTTCAATCTTGTATTTCTAGTTGACTAGGAAACTTGCAGAATTATTGGCAGTTTATTGCCAATCACATATCGATGCAAGAAACAGTAATATGCTTCAGTGGCAGTGCTAAGGTTTGAGTTTTGAGAAAGAAGTACCGGTAATGAGGGCAATGACAGCATTTTTGTGCAATATTAATTGCTTGTTTATATCTTAACATATTTAGTCCCAAACATAAAAAATTCTGTGTTTTTGAACAGTTTGTATTTATTCCGAAATTTACTACTTATTGTTACTATTTCATTGGGTAAGGTAAAACTTATTTCATTTGAGCTGTGTTTTCGTCATACATTACTTACTTCAGTAGCAGTATTTTAATAACGTTTCAATTACAGTAAATTCAGCAACATAATGTGGAAGATTGATTTCAATACTTCTCTCTCAAATTGGCACATTTGTCTTTTTTGTGAATTTGTGCAAATTCAGTGAATTTAATCGATTCCATGTATGATATATAGGAAATTCACTAAATCTATGATTTTCCAAATTAATGAACAAGATAGTAATTTCTGCTAGAATATCAAACCAAGATTTGATGGGATCAAGGAGCTATGTGTAGCTCTTTGATTTGATTACGGATATCCATGTCTTGTCAGCAAGCATGTTGACACAAGAATCGCCCATAAATTATATTTTTGTATGTACAGGAGTTTCCTTTTTTGGGACATTCACTGTGTATACCAGCACCCAGATATAATTGGCTAAAGTTGGACAAAAGAGCAAAAAATGTATTCTTGAATGGAACATCTTATGATTGATTTATCCAGTTTATCCACATTGATAGGAAAATAGTAATTGACTACTAGTACATGGTAAGACAAGCAGTGCAAAAGTCTAGTGCATGTATTTATAAGTGTACAAAATGTATCCTGGCAGTGTCTTCAAGGATGGGGCCCAACCAGACTCTGAGAAACGATTAATCTTGTGATCTGTTTTCCTGACAGATGGGCCTCTTTTCACAGACTTGTTGACATAATCCCTTAGTCTCGCATCAATCACCTTAGACTGGCTTGCCTTGCGATGCTTTTTCCAACCCAACTTTACTCTGCTTGGCCCGTTTCTGGTAGCAATACGTCTTGTTTAGGTAGGGGGAAAAATTCACTCCATGTATTTCTTCTCGTCATACCAAAGTGATATTGATAGGCAGGGAGCTGCTCCCTGATGCCAAACACTTCTCCTAGCTGTCTCATTACCAACAAGCTGTACATCCTACATGAGCGGATGTCAATAGTATTTCACATTTAAATCCTCAAAAGAGTTTGTAAATCCACAGGGCCTGCAGATGCACTTCAAACCAAAGACGCGACAAACCCAATTGCCATTTTGTCTGAGGTGACCTGAAATAACAATTTGGCAAGTAACATGAATTGGCACCCGCCTGCAGAAAGCATTTGATCTTGCTCTGAATGCTCATTTTCAGCGGGAGAAGTATTTTTTTTTCATGCGCTAATAGGTTTTGTAAGAAGAAATAAATAAGTGGTGTCATTTTAGAATTCTACAGTTGAGTGCATGGTATGGGATTCAAACAGGAGCTGCATCAGTTACAGCTCTAAATATCATTTATATGACATACAATTTGCTATTTGGTCAATACTATAAACGCATAAATGTTCACAGTACATTGATTTTCGCATATTTTGTGCTACTTCTGAATGGCGCGGATTCTAAAACCCACAAAAATATCTTCACAATTTTCTCTCTGCACATTTTGAATGGGTTGACAAGCGCACAGCATGAATTCAAGAACCCACTAATATGTTTTTAAGCTGCTCACCGTGAAAAATTAATCACGCGAAAATATTGACTTTTACTATTCTGATATCTACAAAGTATAAGGGATAAATTTCCTCTTGCAGTTGATGTATTACAATTCAGCTAGAGGATCGTAAAATATTAAAGGGGGGAGTTTCATTTCAGTTACACCTTTGGGGCATCTAGATAGGTAGCATGTTGTTCTTTGAATAAACAAATGCCATGTTATAAAATGATCTTTATGGATTATTTCTGAATCTTGACAGGTCCTACAGAAAAGTCAGGAAGATTAAAAAAAAAGAATGATACAGTTTCGCTTGAGATAGAGCTTGAGGTTTTCAATTTTTTTTTTTGTGATGATTTTTTTTTTTTACATAATGGGAAACCTTATGAAATATGAAAAAGCATTTTATGATTCTGGGAGAAATTCAAAGTTTATTTGATTAAAATTGGTTTGAAAATGGCTGAGATGTCTAAAACAAAGCGATCCTAATAAAAGATAAAAGGTGGAACCCACCTTTTATTAGGGTCGCTTTGTTTTACTTTGTTTTGGATATATCCATTTCAAAATGGATTCTCTTCAAATATTGAAATCCTCTCAGAACTGTATGCTTTCTAACATTTTATAAAGTGGTTTCAAAGTATATTGTGAAAAGTTAAAAGCTTTGAAATTCTCACCTCAGCCAATACTATACTACGATGTATGCTAACCCTTCAAAATAAAAACATTGTTTCTTATGGTTTTATTCACCTGTTCTCTTTTAACATGGAGAATTGACTTCGCAGTATCATGTACAAAGTATGTACAATGGATACATTATGGAATATTATACATTGTATCTTATGGTAGCTCTCCAAATAACCTGTTTGTAATTGCTGCCTTTTTTTCTTTTTTTCTTGTTTTAGATGGGTAGATCAGTTTCCAGAAGTGCCAATCATACTTGTTTTGTTCAAAATGATCCTTGATCATTTGTTAGCCTTTGTCAAACCCAGGTGCATTTTTAGTGCCACAAAAGCATGAAAGAAAAATATGAAATTAAATATATCTATTCACACTGTACTCCAGTCAACATCTCTTCCTAGACAGAGTAGTTTATTCCAGATGCACAGGAAATGGTTTGTGTGTTTGGCATGAATTATAATTATTGATGCATAATGGTATAAAATGCAGTGGAGTTTTCCCTGGCTTGCTCCTTGAACTCTGTGACTTTTGATTAGGCTTATCACTCACTGTTGGTCAATATTCCTCCATATTCTATGCCATCAACTTACAATGTATGAGTGTGTTGGAGTGTGTGTTTGTGTGTATGTTGATTTTATGTTGGGAATGTATATGTAATGTGCAGTTTTCTCTTTCAAAAGAAGCACAATCTTCACGCATGATGCCTAAATGATTTTATAGAAATGTTCCAACACAAATATATTGCTTTTGGCACTTGACTTCAGGATTTTTATAAGCAGAGATGATGCCAAACTTTTGATTGATAGACTTTATACAATGTAGAGTGCAAGGAAAGTCAAAATCAAAAGAGATGTACAAAGTCACCCCTAGTCAAATGTCATGTACACATTCTAATAAACATTGACATAATCCTTCTTTATATCAGTTGTCAGTTTAATCTATGCAGCTGACTCAATACTCATTTGCTTTATTGTTTTGTTAAAAAATGAATGATGCTACTAAAACAAGACTGGCAAGTTTTATTGTTCAGTTGCACACAAACTTCATTCTCTTCCTTTGCTGCAGGGTTGATTGAAATTGTGTTTGGACTCTGGAGGAAGTTTTATAGCAAGTCTCATTTTATATTCTGCTTCATTCTGTTTCTTTTCCTGCAGAGATGCCTCGTTTGGTGCGTGTACCTACAACCTCACGTTACTGGACTGCCTCAAGGGAATTGACAAGGCGGTCACCCACGGCTTCCTGGACTTTGAGAACTTTGACATCGAAGAATATGAACATTATGAGGTGAGGGCTTGCTCTCCAAAGGACAAGTTCACCTTAATATTGCTGTATTCACTCAATCCATATAGGTGAACTTCTCCTTATATCTTCCTTGTTTTCCCTATCCAGCTAGACATGTAAGTACTATAACATCTCACTCTAACAATGCAGTACTTTAACTCGTGATGTGGCAGGTTTATGTGCTCACCTTATTTGATAGAATTCCAAGTTCTCATTTTCTGCCCTCCGACAATTTTATTCAAAGTTATCAGTAATTATAGACTGGGAACAGTGTAGTGGCTTGCAAGTACACAGGGGTTGTACAACGAACCTGCTTGGCTAGGGCCCATCTATTGTGATTTGGACACACGGAACAGTTTAATTTCTAATTCAAAAGTAGTGATGTTGAACCTAGCAGCCCCAGAAATTGAGTTTCTGTGCAGTGCATTTCTGTGTGGTACTGTACATTTTGATTTTGAAGATTTTATGTACAAAAGTACATTTTATTACATTCTATTTACAATAATCAAATCTGTGTTTCACAAGATAAATAAAAAAAGAATTCTTTCATTTTTACCCTTTTTTGTTCATAAGATATTATTCTTTGTGTTGTTGCAGAATTTTCATAATCCTCTAACGTAATAACAGATTATCAAATTGGCAACACACTATGGAAGATTTGTTTGTTTGTTTGTTTGTTTGTTTGTTGTTGTTGTTGTTGTTGTTGTTTTTTTTTTTTTTGGGGGGGGGGGGAAGAGGTACCTGTGCAGTTTCTTATCCCGTGATCATATAGTATGGTGCTCTCCATCTGCATAGCATCAGTGAAAGCAAATATGTGATGAAGAGATGAAAAATTAAATTTTGTTCAAAGGAATATTACACGCAAGGTTTATCCCCAAAGAAGCACCCCACTTGAAACTAGTACCCAGCTATAGGGAAACTGCTGTACACACTTACAAGCATACAAATATAATTTTGCAGAGCACTTTCCAATAGAGAATGCAAGTTGATAGATTGTAGGTTGAAACCTGTACCCTCTACACATAGACTTTAGAAGTTTCTGTGTTGGCCATTAACGAAGGCATTTGGTTTTCATGTTTAGTTTCTGTTTCGTAACGCACAATAATGATCACAAGATATTGAAGAAAAGTGAAGAGCTGCCATTGTTGCACATTTAGATATTATGCTGCATAGTAGCATAAATGAAGATAGGTCAGTTTACATGTCATATAGTGAGCTATTTGCGGTCACTTAATGGTTATGACTTGTTTGGTGATACGCTTACAGCTTATCACCTATTTGCATTTGTCATAAATCTTCCGTTTTATCTTTTTTCTTCTTTCTTTCTGACGTATTTTGTCAACGCAATATCTCTACAATGACTTGACCAATTACTGTAACATGAAAGTTTCAGTCATTTGATCTCATGTCAATATATTGATAAAGAAAACTTGTCATAGCATTAACTTATATGCGACGTCATCTAGGCGCCATTTTGTGATTTAGAGATGATGTCCAATGATCAATCATACCGTTGTAACTAAATGTCATATCTTTATCATTTTTAGTGGACAAAATGTTCATGTGACGGCTGGTCTTCTTGCACAATACTTGTTAGGTTATCATGACATGCGCGTATGCCATCTTAAAGTGACGAGTTTCATATCTCGTGTTGCTTTTCTAGTATACATAATTATGTAAAACTATCGATCTCGGCATTTATGTCATGGAATCAACTACAATTAAAGGACTTGATTTGATACTTCTCTTGACTTTTGTGTCAGAATAGGAAGTTATTATAGTTTGTTTTGTTTGTTTTTTAGTACTGGAGACTAATTATGCATTTTGGCTTTTTATTCTAAAGTGTGGGTATGAAGTATATATTCATTCAAAATTAATGTAATCTCAAGACGTATGGAGAATAGTTATTGACCTATATTTACATATCGTACGCAATTCATACAACAGACTTCAAACACTGCATAGTTTAGACTTTGAGGTGCATGTTCAGTACTAAAAGTATGTTAGGACCTCAACAGAAGTGGACATTGATGGAGTCACTTTGCCTGTAGCAATAACTAAAATCTTGGAAAATGTAATAAAAGTATCAAGGGAGCTACCTTTGAAAATAGCACTTCATAAAGTCACAAAAATATCATTGCAGGGTGCATGCTACTGTACCCATAAGTGCCCGCTGAAATATGAGTAGAGGTACGCTGTAGCTTTATTAAGAGGGTGAAGTGTTTTGATTGAACCATTATGAAGTATATTTTTTAGTGATGGATTTAGAGGATGAGTCTGATCCTGCCAAAATGAAACGGGAATCTTCTGCCTGTGGACAAGGAGAGGTCAATATACCAGATTACAGTCATGCCAGAGACAGCCAGACACATTCAAGCAGTCTTCAAAAAGAATTTATGTCCCCCCCCCCCCAAGTATTCTCTGCCCTGTGACCCACCTTCACACTTTCTGTGCCCAATGATCCCTAAGTAGGCAACTCTTATTTTGATGTTCCTCATTGGATTTATCCCATCATGCCTGAGGGCTTAACATGTATTTTTTTGCTTCATTAATCACTACATTCAACATCCTGTATCACCCTGCATCGATGACGGAGATAAAATGTCAAATGCAGGAATACAGTCATTCATCATAATCAAGTTAATTTCATATAGGGCCTAAATCAAATTACTTGAACTTTCATCAGAATTATTGAACGACACAGCATTTAAGATTCTGGCTCCTAGATGGGTAAAAATGGTACATGTATCTACAGGCCAAAACGTAAAATGCTAAAATTATTATAAGGAGAGACAGAGGAAAAGAGATAGATGTGTTCAATAGTTATACACGATGCATAGTATGATACTAAAACATGGGAAGAGAGGTATTGATTAGTGGTTGATTGATTGTTTGATTGATTTAATCAATTGATCAGGATAGATCTAAAGGCAAAGTAGATGGGGTGTTACTACATGTGTAGTGTGTATAAAGAAGGGGGATTTTTTTGACTGCATCACTTCCATAGTACAGGGTAGCACAATTACCTTGTATCGTAAGATGTGTCACATGTACTTTAACATGGCCCATAATGTCAGTTGAAATTGCTCTGCTATTTGTGGATGTGACTACCAAAAGGGAGCTGAAACGTGATCATGTTTTCAACCCAGGAAGCATTTACAATAAGTGCCTCAAATCTATGGTCCTGTTTGATTGCTTCTTTGAAAACACCATCCACTGCAGGGCTGTATTCATGATTCATACAGATTCCTATTACACATCCTCAGAGGAGTCAATATCAAACTGTGCATTTGCTACAGACGGTCATTCCTTAGCATATAATCTGCACGTGCCCCCAAATATTGCAAGTTAATTTCACAAATATGCCCTCTCCAGCCAGCTGAGTGATATACATCTGAATCTGATTTCCGTTCCATCCCAAGTGCGCAGCGCAATTAATTCTCGATTGCTGTGTAGGAATGCGGGAAGGTGCATGAGCATCCAATTTTGAGATGATTTCCTTCCTCCAGTATTTTACAATTAAACCCCACTCCCTGGCTACAGCATCATTTCCTCATCGCTGTCTCTACTCCGGATCCCGCTTCCTGGGGGCTGAATGCATACTGCTGGTTCCTCCCAGGGCAATTTTGTTGGAGAAGTCATCCCACTGTAATTGGTCGTTGAACTCTGGGAGGGCCTTAGCCATGTCTGGTATTGGCCTGCATGCATTGCATTATCAGTGGTTTTGTGAATGAAGCTTGTTGAAACTGGTATAGTTGATCAATCAGGGAAATATCTCCATCACAGTGTGATCGAAACTTTGTACAGCGGTACCTGTTATAGATAATGCAGAAAATTCAGAAATATTCAAAATACACATGTATGTGTCACTCAAATTTTGAAATGTACCTGTGTTGATTGTGCTATTGTTTTTTTGTTTTGTTTTGTTTTGTTTTGTTTTTTTTACATTGGCCTTTCAAATGAATGAAAGAATTAGTGATGATTGTTCCAGGGACAGTTGAGGTTATCACTTGGATGCTGATGTATCAATGCAGTTTAGAAAGTTTTGTTGTGCTGCAGCACTGTAAGCACACCCAGTGTTTCTGCATCTACTAGATTCCATCCTTAAAGGACAAGTTCACCTTAATTTATGTTTCACTTTTCTGGCATAATACAAGAGCACTTGACTTCCCTCTTTCAGAAGGCGGGAGAAATAATATTACCCTTAACATATGTCGGTAACGAGTCGAGGGAATGTGTACTTTTCAACACCAAAAAAATTGAATTTGGTGGAATTCTCTTTTTATTTTCTTAAAAACCCTTCTACGCATGTGGCATCACAAACTGTAGTAGTTGTTTCTCAACCAGCTATGGCAGCACTTAAACTTTGAAAAATCATAACTTTTGAACAGATAATTCAATTTTCATCAAACTTTCACGTAGACATGTGTAATACATATATTGCTGAACGGTATACATTCACTCAATCAACTCATGTATGCTAAGGAAAACATGTCCTTAAATCACACCCAGTAACAAAGACACATGGACATGCTTGCACAGAACCCTGCAGTTGATCTCTAGGGTCCAGACATAATGTCAATGTACACTGTAGTAACTTACCAAACTCCCGTATAAGGTATAGTATACGAATAATTTATGAGTTGTGAGTGCATTAGGGCACGAATATAGCACGAGGCGCGAGATAAGCCACTGGTCTATTCAACAAGGCGGGAACAGAAATTGAGGAAAAAATGCTGAAATGAAAATGAAAATTACTCGACTGGGCATATGCGGGCACTAATCTGATATATCTATCAGTAAAGAATTATACTTGAAGATTATTACATGTTAGTTTCATTTGGGGAAATTAAGTCGAAAAGTGATAAAACCAGCTTTCCAGGATGATACAGTTTTAAACATTTTCACATAATACAGCTCTGATTTACACTTTTACGCAAATTTCTGAAAGGAATTGATTTTTGTTTTACATGCTTTATTATTAAGTGAAATTTCATTTCATGTAATAAATAGATTTATAAGCAAAATATAGCCAACATTATGATAATGTTCAAAATGAATCTTCAGATTGCCCAGCAAGACGGCGGCTTGGAACATCGATCATCAAAGGCACAAGTGCACCGGTGGAATTCTTTTGTACATCAATAGAAATCTGACAACTGTTTGAATAAATTACAGCCAGTTGGAACTCCATGTATAAAACCTCCTTGGTATAACACACATATAAAATACACACGCATACACACATTCAGCACACACCACATGTGCACAGCATGTACAATGTATGATAATGAGCTTCAAAGGAGACATTCTAATTTTATGTCGAGAGATGGTGGAAAGACGTGAAATCTTTCCTCCCACACAAAACCTGAAAGTGGCATGTTTATAGTTGATAGGCACTACATTCGTGGCATGCATGATGACATCCTAAAGATCACACATGCTTCATACTACAATGTACATTTGGCAGCATATCCCTTTTTCTGTCTCTTTTTTTCTTTTTTTACATGATGTCAATGCTTGGGTTTGCTTGCAATCAAACCTTGTATAGGACAGTATGTGTGGATAGCAATTGTCAAATTTGCTGGTTTCCAGTGCATTGTTGGTGCCCACTCATTCATAGCAGGCATGTCTACAGTTCAAGATAAACACAGCCGTGTTGGTGATTCTGTGGCATTGTGTAAACTTTCCCACACTATGTCAAGATTTTACGCCAACTGTCATGGCAAATAACAGTCCTTTCTTTTCTCTCTCCCTTTCCAATCCCACACTTGACTCTTATTCCATGGCAGGGATTCAGAAAATCCTTGTCTTGAGACCGGACAAGTCAACAACAACAGCAACAAAAGTGCTAGAATGGATAGTGCCACCCTCAACCGCTTTTAAATTCAGTTTATATGCCAAGTTGTAAACAATGCTTTTTATACCTTCCATACCTTGACTTAATCTCACACACTTCGCCACACATTTAAAAGAAACACTCTGTATGACAGTGATTAGAGTGCACATACATATAATGTATATATGGCATTCAAGAATGATTCCCCCCCCCCCCCAATCTGTGAACCATTAAAGTTTCTGGGGCACTTTAAATACCAATGGTTATCACTGATACAACATATGACCAATTAGTGTCAAACTACTGCTGTGTAGATCTAGAAGAAATAGACAGGTGCTGGAATATTCTTGAATTTTATATCGTAATTTCGTGAGAGATTACGTCATATATGAGATCCCGCTAGTGCGCGCGCCACTCAATTCGTTAGTCGCCGCCATCTTGCTAACACGCGAATTTCTGTGCTCGGAAAATTCGCCGGAATTGCACTTGAATATTCAAGTTTTCGTTCGAGTTGGATCGACGTAATAGCGAAAGTTACCTCTACGGGAGGTTTTGCCAGGTTTTTTCTGGTTTTAACGATCATTCTTCAGCTGAACAGCAACGGAATTTATGTCTTCGACCAACGTTCCAAACGTGGGCGGCGCAGCCGCACCACCGCTGCTGACAGCAGTCGCGTCCCCGGCAGCCACCGGCGGGGGTCGCGGAGACCAGCACGCACAAGAGTGCAAGCAGAAAACTGCGACAGCCAAAGGTAAAACGCCTACTAGAGCCGGCAAGGCAGGTACTAGTAATAGTACTACTACAACAAGCAGTGCTAACCCTAGCGGTAGTACCGGTGCAAACAAAACAGTGAAACCACCTGCCAAACTGGCCTCTAAAGTTTCAACTTTGGAAGATAGACTCGGCAAGCTTGAAGGCCAATTAGCTGTGGTTGTTCAATTTGTGGAGGCACAGTCGGCAAAGCAGACACCAGCCCGTGAAGGCGGTGGCAATGGAAAGAGTATCAGGACTCGTTCTGAATACTCCCCTTCAGACTCGGCAGATACTGACTGCCATTATGATGATGAATATGCGGCACCATTTCTGGGCCGAGATATGGATGAAAACTCTGTGATTATCCAACCAGGTCAAGGGGATAGTCGTGATGACAAATTTGATATTGAAGAAGGCGAAGTTCCCCCTTCTGTAGTGGAGAAAGTGCCAAACATTGCAGCCAAATTTGCTGTGGCTGAGGAAGTTGGTCCCCCCATTGACCCAGAAATTGCTAAGTCTACAGCCTACCTTCTGACCCACCAGCTCGAGCCCAAAGTGGTAGATGAAACGATCACTAAATACCCCATTCCCAGCAACTGTGAGCTGGTGGATGTGCCGAAAGTCAACCAAAGAATCTGGAATGGGCTACCTGCCTTTTCAAAGACACGAGACCTCAAATTTCAGAGACTCCAAAAGAATCTCACGAGAGGCATCAATGCCTACATACATACAGTGTCGGCACAGGATATCACTGAACAGCAACAAGATGCACTAGCACTTCTGTGCAGTGCGAATTTCGAGCTAAATTCCTTGCGTAAGGAATTCATGAAACCAGACATTGGTTATCAATTCCAGCATCTCTGCAAGCCCTCTACCCCGGTCTCCAAATTCCTTTTTGGTGACGACCTGGGAAGGCAAATGAAAGACATAAGAGATGAACAAAAAGCAACTGAGGGTGTCCTCAGGAGTGAGCATAGCAGACAATACAAAAAGCAGCGTTTCAGCCCATATGACTATGGCAGGAGTGCATATGGCAAGGGCAGGAGCAAGATTACATCAGGAAGCTCAAATTTGCCCCAACAGTACCGCGACGCGGGCTGGACTACTTCTCGTGCAAGTACAAGTGATGTCACTAGGCCTACAGGTGCAAAAGGACCGTGGACTGGAGCTACCAGCCATGCTTTTTTAGGCCAGCGCCCCAAGGGGAGGGGGAAGCCGTCGGCTCCCCACACCTTCACACATCCCAGCCAGCACCAACCGCACTGCGGCAGCAAGCAGGGCTCAGGGATGAAGAGAGCACGATAACCTCCAGTTCAACTGACGAGGTAAACATGACATCTGATTCTAGTGATTATGCAAAGCTATGTCATAATAATGTAGAACCTATGGTAGGAGGTCGACTGAAGCAATTCCTCCCAAAGTGGCGCAAAATTACTTCAGACCCACATGTGCTAAATGCTGTAAGTGGCTACAGGCTTGAATTCAGTAAAGAGATGGGTTCACCATCTAGAACTAAACCCCCTTACCTTTTTCGGTGTAATAAAGCCGAAGAGGCTGATATTGATCTTGAAATTTCTAAACTCCATGACAAGGGAGTAATCGAACCGTGCCAGATGGAAACTGGAGAATTCGTGTCTAATATTTTTACACGGCCTAAAAAAGACGGGGGTACACGCGTTATCCTAGACCTGTCTGATCTCAACAAATATCTCCAGTACCAGCATTTTAAGATGGAAAATATCCATACTGCTATTGAACTCATTTCAGAAAATAGCTTCTTAGCTTCAGTCGACCTTCGGGACGCGTACTATACAGTACCTGTGCACCCAACACACAGGAAGTTCTTAAAGTTCTCCTGGAAAAATCAACTTTGGCAATTCAAAGTACTGCCTAATGGCCTGAGCACGGCGCCAAGGTTATTCACTAAACTACTGAAACCTGTATTTACATTACTGAGAGAGCAAGGGCATGTAGTAATTGGATACCTTGACGATGTACTCATTATTGGAGAAAGTGAGAATCAAACATTGCAAACGGTTTTTGAAACCACTAGCATCCTTGCACAACTTGGGTTCTTGGTACACCCAGAAAAATCAGTACTATGCCCCACTCAAGAAATACAATTTCTTGGTTTCATTCTCAATACTCAGGCCATGACAATTCGACTGCCTGATAACAAATCAGAGGAAATACAGTCCTTGTGCAATGAACTTATGCAAATGGCAAACCCCAGTATCAGGCAGGTGGCTAGAATTATCGGGAAAATGGTAGCATCATTTCCCGCAGTCCAGTATGGACAGCTCTATTACAGGGCTTTAGAAAGGGACAAAATCAAAGCACTCAAAATGAATAAGGGGCATTTTGACAGAAAAATGAGCCTATCTTTGGAAGCAAAACAAGAGCTGCAATGGTGGACAGACAATGTGCAGTCTACTTTCTCACCCTTACGACACCCTAAACCTATGCTCGAATTGTGCACGGATGCCAGTGGCAAAGGCTGGGGGGCATCTGATCATACCACCCATACAGGGGGTAGATGGAATGAAGACGAACTGCAAAAAGCCAGGGAGAATAAGATTAATTATCTGGAGACCCTGGCTGCTGGCATGGGACTCAAGTCCTTCTGTTCTAATTCACAAAACATTCATGTTTTGTTACGGCTAGATAACAGTACTGCTGTTGCGTACATTAACAACATGGGAGGCATTAAATCCCTTGACTGTGATCGGGCAGCCCGAGAGATTTGGCAGTGGTGCGAAACTCGTAAAATTTGGGTCACTGCAGCACACTTGCCAGGAAAGCTGAATGTGGAGGCAGACCGCATGTCTAGAATTTTCAATGACCGCACAGAATGGATGCTTGACCGCGCAGTTTTCCAAGAAATAACTTCACGTTTTGGGACACCAGAAATAGACCTATTTGCCTCCAGACTTAACAAGCAGGTAGAGAACTATGTCACATGGTTGCCCGACCCACATGCCAAGGCTGTTGATGCCTTTACTCTCGATTGGGGAAAGTGGTACTTTTACGCATTTCCTCCTTTCTGCTTAGTTGCTAAGTGCATTCAAAAAATCAAATCTGATAATGCAACTGGGATACTAGTAGTCCCAAAATGGCCAAGCCAGCCATGGTTTCCTCTCCTAAACAGGATGATGAATGAGGAACCACTTGTTATTCATAGGAGTGAATCCTTACTAACATTGCCAGTTTCTAACACTCCTCACCCACTAAACACTCAGATTGATCTTCTTGCTTGCAGGTTCTGTGCAAGCCCTTCAGAGATGCGGGATTGAATGCACGTATAACTGCTGTAATGGCCTCCTCTTGGAGAAAAGGGACTAAAAAACAGTATGCAGTGTACATAAACAAATGGAAAGCATTTTGTGACAAAAAATGCAGCAACTACTTGTACTCGGATGTTCAAGCTATCCTGGAATTCCTGAGTGACATTTTCTTCGATAAAGGGGCAGGTTACAGTGTCATAAACTTAGCACGGAGTGCTCTATCTTCATTTGTGATTCTTCGAGATACTATGTTTACAGTTGGAAACCATCCCTTTATCCAGAGGTTTATGAAGGGAGTCTTTCAGCTACGCCCACCCAAGCCTAGATACATGGAAATGTGGGACGTTAACCTTGTTTTCAATTTTCTTCGTTCTTGGTCGCCAGCGCACATTTTGGACCTGAAAAAGTTGACGCTTAAATTGTGTGTGATTATTGCATTAATCTCAGCACAAAGGATTCAATCATTACACTATCTAAGCTTGGATGGTATGGTGTTAAGAGATAATGCAGTCACCTTTCACCTTCATGATCTCCTAAAACAGAGCAAGCCTGGAAATTACTCACACAGTGTCAAGCTCCAGGCATACCCGCCAGACAGGAGACTTTGTGTAGTCAGGTACTTGCAGGAATACATCAGCAGGACCCGCAGAATCAGAGCTAGTGAACGGTACCTTTTTGTTAGCTACAAGAAACCGTATCACAGGGTATCATCTCAAACAATCGCTCGCTGGATTAAGGAGGTTTTGGAGGCTGCGGGTATTGATACAGAGATCTACAAGGCGCACTCTACTCGGGCAGCGTCTACCTCCGCAGCCAATAAGGGAAATTTCCCGGTATCTAAAATACTTGCGCAAGCCGGTTGGGCCAACGAAAGAACCTTTCGCAAGTACTACAACAAGCCCTGTCCTGCTGAGAAAACCTTTGTAGAAACAATTATCAAAAAATAGACTGTGAAGCCCTAAGATTTGGGCAGACATGTCTTGAACTGCCTGAACTTGTGAACTCTTGGAGACACAATATCTCTGCAGCATTCAACCTGAATGAGATTTGCAATGGAACCTCTTGTAAGGTATGCTTCCTACCCCTTTTCGGGGGGGGTTGCCTCGAGAATGTAACCACTGGCTTTGAAATCTCATATATGACGTAATCTCTCACGAAATTACGATATAAAATGGAAGATTAAACGAGAACTTACCGTTTGAAGTTTAATATTAATTTTATGAGTAATTGGAGGGTGAGATTACGTCCCACCTCACCCTCCCCCAAATTTCAAACGGTAACTTAATCTCTCGTTATCTTCCTACATCAGTGGTCACATTCTTGCTTCTAATATTGAGTGGCGCGCGCACTAGCGGGATCTCATATATGACGTAATCTCACCCTCCAATTACTCATAAAATTAATATTAAACTTCAAACGGTAAGTTCTCGTTTAATCTTCCATTTCATTGAATGCCCAGTACATAATTCTAGTGACAGTGGACAACAGGGCAAATTTGATATGAGAGTGGCAACATGAATTTTTCTCATCTTCTCCTGAAGGGAAACATACGTAGGTGACTAAACTTTAGAGGGTGCAATATAAGTTTGCAATGACTTCAAAATGCAAGGTAAAAGAGATTTACATATAGATGCTACGGTGAAAAATAGACTGCATGTACCAAAACTCAAAACTCTTCTTTTGAATTGTGCACAAATGTGGATGATGATGATGAACAGCTTTGTATGTAGCACCATCTATCTGTATAATATTCAATGGTGCCCGGCTCTCACAGAGTGTCACACATCATTCACAAAGTTGCTGGAAAAAAGCAGGTCTTCAGTTCAGATTTCAAGGTCTAGCATTGAGTTTGGTGTGCACCAAGCTGTCTGGCATGTGGAGTTATTGTGCTGTGTAGATACCATCTACAAAAGCCATTGATTGTATTCTTCATTTTATCACACTCTATTGGATTGCATACCTAGAATGTGACGTCCGCATTATATATTTGGAAGCAGCTAGCGGAACAACTGAATAGATAATGTGTTTTGATGACTTGACTGAGTGCTGGATGGTATTGCAGCCTTTTACCTCAAGCAATTAATTTACATCCATTGGACAATATAACTAATCATCTCTGTTTTTGACCTTGCTCTTTTGCAGAGAGTGGAGAATGGTGACTTCAACTGGATTGTACCAAATAAATTTCTGGCCTTCAGTGGACCCCACCCAAAGAGCAAGATTGAAAATGGTAAAAAAAAAAGAAAGAAACACACACACAACAACAAATATTTACAAAGAAAAAGAAAAAGAAAAAGAAATCGAGATTGAGTTGTATCATCCCGATTATTTCTTGGTTGAATGAGGACATGAAGGAATGGAAGTTTGGGTGCAGTACCAACAACTGAGAGTAAATTTGGATGTCTTTTTTTTTTCCAACTCAATTTCAAAGAGTCATAACCTTGGGTCATATTTTTACTTAATTATCAAAGTGCTTTTTCATGATGGGACAGTGAGCTTCAAGGATACATGCAAACTATTATGCATAGAAAATGTTGAGTTGTTTGTGTTGGACGCTTTGAGATTGTTTTGAATGAGGCAGAATAGTGGGTTACAAAGCTAGAGTACTCCTTTTCCATTGTGTACTGTCTTTGCCATGTTGCAGCTCAGTATCCAGACTCATCTTGGGTTTTTTTTTCTTCTTTAAATAATTATTTACCTTATTCTTTACCCAAGTTACAATAAATGCATTCATAGTCAAGTTGGGGAGCACTTCCATTATTTACAACACTAGAGCATCTTTGTTATCCACTCGCCTAGTATATGTAGGGGCTTATAAGTAAAAAGACTTGTAAATATATTTAAGTATGCAAATTGAATTAGCATGACATTTATTGGAGCTTGATCAGCCCTCAGCCTGGAGACTAGACTAACTACTGACATACATTAACTTCTATCAGATCCTAACATCAAGTCCTGAGAAGTAATAGGTGACTCTCCATGTATCCATTAAACGTCTTTCTTTGTGATAGGCTATCCCTACCACGCACCCGAGGCATACTTTCCGTACTTCAGAAAACACAACATCACAGCGATAGTCCGGCTGAACAAGAAGATCTACGACGCCAGGCGGTTCACCGACGCCGGCTTCGACCACTACGATCTGTTCTTCATCGACGGCAGCACGCCCAGCGACGCCATCCTCCAGAAGTTCCTCACATTATCAGAGAATGCTGAGGGAGCCCTTGCAGTCCATTGTAAAGGTGAGGCTGGTGTGATGTTCTTATATCATGTATGTGTGATGTCTTCTCTAACACTGAGTTGTATAGGGTTCAGTTCAACTGTGTAATGGCAGAAGTTCATGAGATATATCTATTTGGAAAGTCAGTGCTTGGGTGATAACTTCACTAGCTCATATATTTAGCCAAAGTATTCATTTTTAGTTTGTGGGTAATGAGCACCAGAGGATGATTCTGACATATGAAACAAGCAAGTGCCCAGAGGGGATGCATGTATACACATATGTCTAGCCAAAAGTTAGGCTACTTGTAAATCTACAGTCAAGGATTCTGTAGTATAACTACGACAAAGGGTCTTGCACGCTTCGGGGACCCCCCCCCCCCCCCTTCATTTTAACCCGTTGAGGACAGACTGACTTTGCTACAACATGCATTTCCCATTGACCCCTACTGGAGTATACTCGGGACTCGTCTTCAACGGGTTAACTGTCTTAACACATACTCCACTCCTCTCCAACCCTTCCTGAAGGACACAGGGGTGGCTACATTCGCATTATATGCAGCCTTTTGAATGTCATGTCTGCATCTACAAAACTTTGGGATGAGGGTTGATTGATAGCAAGGAGTGGAGTTGTGGAGGAACGTAGCCAGACAAAGACACAAGAATTAATGAGTAAGGAAATGCCAGTCACTAAAGATAGCTGAACCAGACTGAACAGCTGGTCTTCAGCAATTGAGAACGAAAGAAATGGATGGAGAAAGTTGTATACAGACAGGAAAAGGAAGAGGCTTCGGAAAGAGGAGGCACTGACTAAAAGACAAAAAGGATGAAAAGTTGAGGGATAGAGAAATAATTGAAGAAAGAGAGAGAGGAGAGAGAGAGAGAGAGAGAGGTGGACTGGAGAAATTAGCTTACAGCTGAAAAGAGACTACTGCAAAGCTGGGATTCCCCATGATTGCATCATGGGGTATTGCTCACGAGTATATATTTGCATACATCACACTTTCTTAATCTTGTGTATTGGGTACTTTGTAGTATTGATGTCCTACCATATTTTAGTGCTGTGTGATTGCTCAAATCTCGTGTGAGATAGTGCACTTCATGGTAGAGTGAGTAGGGTCTTGTTTGCACTTGGGTGAAATTGTTTTTGACTGGTTAGGTTTAAAACAAGATCAGAAACACTTTTGCATGTGCATCATAGTGTAGAAAAGTGTTACAGTTGCATGAAATTGACATCTCAATTACCCTCAAAATTAGAGTCAAACTACTGACTCTCAGCAATGCAGAATTCAAAGCTCTTTGATAGAAAAATGGTCATAGCTTGAATTGTAACCTGAACACTTATTATTAAGAGGCATAACTGATTGGATTTTCAGAGCCCTTTGATATGCATGTGACATAGTTTTAAAGATCATGAAAGGTAACATTGAAATTATTACTGTAATCATTTTAGAAGACCATTTTAAAAAAAAAGTAGTGATAATTGTAAATTACAGATTTGATGTGTCAGAAGTTTGAGTTATGCTGTATTACCTCACATAAGTTGCTTAATACCTTACACCAGGTGAAGGACAGGGTAACTTGACGATCTCGAGGGAATCATAATTCCCCACAACCTCCGTCAACTCTCTGTATTTTCTCCAGTCATTAGGGAAGCATTAGATCACAGATGAGTTTTACAGAGCTAATGTAGTGACACAATTTGATCATTACGAGGCTGAATGGCTGTGTGATTAATGCACCGCGGTGTAATACCCGTACATGTGTGCCGTGTGTAGCATGATGCTCAGCAGTAAATTCAACCTCTGCCCGAGTGTGGGAAAATATACGGGCATCTATTGTGCATGTAAGCACATACAAAATTAGTCATGATACTAAATTTGATAGTGTCAGTTTATTTTTCCTCCTAGTTTCGAGTAAATATGTGAATAGAAACATTTTGTGTTTATATAAGTAATACAATATTAAGTGCCATGTAGTAGAATTCCTCAATATAACAGTGAATAGATGTCAATCAAATAAAGAATGTGCAAGTATCGCTTACTGATGAAAGATTTCCATTCTCAGTCTTGTTTGTAATCATCATAACAATGATGTAACTTATTTTTGAATGACATGTAGTTGAAGTGATACTAAAGTCGTCTGCCACGTAGGAAAATATGCTTCTCCCCAGTCTATTCCTTATTTTGTTTCCAAACTCCATTTCTATTCAATTGTTGACAGAACCTATTTGTATGCCATACTCTGCCCACATGTAAGACGTTTGTAGGGGTGCAATGTAGCATCAAAGTATCTTTGCATGTTTCTGACACTGTGGTAATGTTGCCTCTTTTAGTTTGTTGGTTACCATGGAAACTTTCTTCATTGTTACCGTCTATGCTAGGTGTTATTCGTTTTTCTTTGTAGGCTGTTATAGGTCATGATCAAAATAGGTCAGAGTTTCTGGTTTCCTTAGGGTAAAATCTTCGTAATATCAACAGCTCTTTTGCAGACATTGACCTGAGAAATTCTCAATAGTTTATCGCTTGGAATTAGAAATGAATCTTTCCCTGTGAGTAGCAAGGCATGGAACTTGACCGTCATGTTTATATCTAGTGGCAGTCCTGGACCTTAATATTTAGAAGCCAGCACACTGGCATCCACTGTATTGCAGTGTTAGAGGAGAATGCTGGGCATCACCCCATCGGTGAGAAATCTTAAGAGAAACACCCATTGATTTTGATGTGCGAAATCAATAGTATAAATCTCTCTGAACGACCTTGTATGTGTTCTCTTGGAATTCCTTGTATTGTTTCTTTTGTTTGGTCACCCATTCTCTGAGTTGTGTATTGTGGTAACTCGAAATCCAATTGGTGTGATATGGTCACTTATCATTGCATTGCTTAATACTTGGCAATACAAAGAATACAAGTGTGTTTCTTTCACTGGTCCCCACGGAATGTACATGTACAAAAAAATATAGGCATAAGTCCCACTGTAAAGGTGGGCAAGGTCCTCATAATGTATTGAAACAGGAAAGGGCCCCAGTACTTCATCAAAACAGGCAAGGGCCCCATACTTTATTAAAACAGACAAGAGCCCATTCATTTTTTGAGTATTGCCTGACAATAAGTTGTAGCTGCCCTGTCGGTCAAATGGGTGCTTAAAGCACCCTGGCTGTTATTACTTTTATTTCCACTAATATTGGATTGTGTATTTTGCTATATTGTAGTAGATACTAATCTGAAGTACCACTGTATTGAGATAAGAAATATTACCTTCAAAGCCAGACTATGTCATCAGTATAAACTTTAGAACTTTATGCTGCAGAGTTTATTCCAACAATGTATTAAGACCTGTATGTTACCAAGTTTGCCAATAATATTTAGGTTGTGATTTATTATGAAAACGGGGAGGTGACCATCGTTTATAAGTGATAAGTGAACAAATAAATTGGTATATTGTTGTAAGCCCACAACTGTTTAAATTACTTGAGTAGAAGATGCATGGGAATCTTCCACAAACGATAATGTTATGTATTCTATGTAGTATGATTTGGTAGTCTCGTTAAGGGATGGTGATTACAAAAAGTTTACACAGCAGAGAACCTCTTGTGCTGTTTATCAATTTAATATGTATTTTACACAAACTGGATAAGAGCTAGTAATTTTTTTTTGTTATTTGATTCACAAATAGCACACAGCATGCAAAATTTGTGCGAGAAAACCCTGCAAAATATAGCGGTGACAGTAGTGTGTCTATAACAAAGTTCTGTGATGAAATGCAGAGATTGAGGGGATAATGCAATGAGCAAGGTTATTCTGTAGTTTGGTCATTTTATCCGACTTTGATGATATACATCAAAACTCTGGATGACATTAGAATTTTCCCTCCTTTTTTTCTTTGGTTGCCATGGTTTCCAGCCGGCCTTGGGCGGACAGGCACACTGATAGGCTGCTACATCATGAAGCACTACCGGTTCACGGCGGCTGAGACCATCGCCTGGATTAGGATATGTAGGCCAGGCTCTGTCATTGGGCCTCAGCAGCACTATATGGAGGAGTGAGTATCCATACAATTGACTGATTTACTATCAAATGTAGTCAAATTTATTATTGTTTCGTTTATTTGGTCCAAGTAACAAGCTTTCCCATTAAACTGTTCCTAATGGATAAACTTCAGTACTTGGTATCCATCCTGTATGCATTAATCGTTGTAATGTTGGGCAAGCCTTGGGCAAACTTTCTGGTTGCCAGGAACAATCCTTGTGTAAAAGATATGCATGGAATTTGAATGTGTTTGTAAACGAGTCTATTTGGGGTTTATTTATAGGGATGATATAACTGTAGCACATGAAACAGTATAAATTCAAACAAATCAGAGCAAAATGTTGACATCTGTAAATGATGTACGGTATTTTCTCATGGTTATGCAACAGTGATACCGCTGACCTTGTGCCATTCAGTTAGACAAAGAAATGAATGCCCCTCTTCTTTCTTCTCACTGTTAAAAAGGATAATCACTTTTTTCAAAGACTCTAAAGCAGCTGTGAACCTCTCTCAACGTAGAGTCATTGTTGCGAATTCATGTAACTCTTGATGAATTTGATGTAGGGGATGCATTTTCTCCTTTTGTAATCAGTTTCTTGAAATGGAATTTTTTTTAAAGAACAGCATGCACTCCAATTGATGATTTTTGAGGCAATGACATCGCATGTAATTTGCTTGTATGGTTTCCACTTACATTTTGCCCCTAGTGAAAACATATGATACTATACTTTGTAACAATTTTACAGTGTGAAAAATTGAGCAAAGAAAATGGGATTCCTCAAATTGATGAAATTCTTCCGTCGAGATGTTTGTCAATCAGTTGAAATGGGATTCCATCGGGAATCCCATTGTGTGTTTACTTTGAACACAGTGATCACAGTGTGCTTACTTTGAATGAAATGTAATTCTACTACTGTTTGATTTCACACTTTTATCAAAGTCATCTGGAATACAGTTTTCCCTGTTCTGTCATAACATGCCTTAAATCTACCCAAAAAGAAACTGGAGTACAAATATATTATCTCTCTGAAGCATGGGAATGAAATCTGTGTGTTCTGACCTTAGCTTGCTATAACAGTGTGTGTAATTGTTCTTGTGTGTTTTTCTCCCCCCCCCCCCCCCCCCCCCCCCCCAGGAAGCAGGCCAGTATGTGGGTACAAGGTGACATCTTTAGGAAGAAGGCTAGAGAGGGACAGGTTGCAAATAAGAACAGCGTGTCGAGGATACTCAGCGCTGTGGACGACATCACCATCAACGACAACGACCGGACGATGCCGTACGGGGTGAGTGGAGGAGGGGAGGGCATATTCAAACAGTGGAATACTAGTATTCACTCTTTGGAATTCTAATGGAATCTTGATTTATTAATTTGTGTATTTTGAATAAATTATTACTTATTTATACTGTTGTAGGACCCCCAAGAATAGTAGTAAGTATACCACTGATAGGCTAAATAAATGAATTAAATATATTGAACCAAAGAGGGGGTTTCACACTTTAAACGACAGAATGCATTGTGGAATTACATATATATGTGAAACACATTTCTAAATGCGTATAGAGTTATGGAGTGTTCATGCACTGATATCAATTCTCTTCTTCTGACTGCTAACTGCACATGACATTGCACTTTCCATTGTACAGGACCTAAAAGTGAAACACCATTCATTTGCTGATCTTGTAATCCAGTCAGAATAATTATGTTGAAATAAATAGATATAATAGCTGCCTCACAAACTTTAATCTGTAAATCAAAATATGCAATGAAGAATACACTTACACTTGGCAGTATATAACTATGTGAATGTACCATGGAGAAAGTAATAATGCAGTCATGCCAAACTCCACCCCTCAGTCACCTTACAGATGTCAAACCATTCAGAGTATAAACCTGCCACCCGTGATTACGTACAAATTGATGGAAAAGACCTCTGTAGAGACCATGTTTTGGAAAAATGTGATGAAACTTTGCTTTCAGACCCATTGAAGTTATATTGATAGCATACACATTTCGGCACACGTTTCTGTATATGTTTTTAAACCAACAAGTTCTTAAATACGTGTGAGAGCCTTGAACAAAGAAATTGAAATGCAGAATAGGGAAAGCAAGCTGGAAAGAAGATGGATGGGCAGAAATGAGAAGAAATTCAAATGGAGAGAGATGAAGAGATTCAGTGGAAATGCTGAGAAAAACATCCACACCTGAAAGAAAGATATACTCAGTTGATGGATCTGTAGAAAGATGAGGAGACAGTATGTAAAACGTCAAAGCCTTCAGATGCAAGCTGTTCCAAGAATGTGCACCTGGCATAGAACGCTTGCAACCTTGGTTGCTGAATAGGTGCATTTTATAGGCAATGTAGAGAAATGTATGGTGATCTGTAGACCCACATTGGCAAGGGCATAGGACTCGGCAGGGATCCACACAAGCGACCTTGTATTACAAAATCAGCAGTAGGTGGCATGGCGAACCTTCCTTTAGTTAGGTCACATTTGGAAAGAAGAAACAGCCAGCTTTGAAGTTATGCATACACTTCGTAACTCGTCAAAGTGGGAACATTCCTAACCCACTGAAATAAATGAAAAAAAAAAATTGTAGGAATTTACTTCTGTGAAAACGTGTTGTAAACTGAGTGGTTCATTGCTGACTCAGTTAGGCTTCATGTTTTGTGCACACAAAAGGGGATTTAGAAATCCATTATGGATTTAGAAATCCATAGCAACCACTATGAAGTGTTTTTCAGACAATCCTGGTACTTGGCATATTCATTAAAGCACACTCTATTCAGGATTATCGCAAAGTGTCAGTGCTACTGATGACTGTTTTTGAAAACTTGCAAGGATTTCACGTTTCTCGAGGGCAAAAGATGGAGAAAAACAAAGTAAGAAGAAAAATGTGTCTAAAAAGCCTGTAGAATCTTCATCCATATTCATGCTTCCAACTTGAGGGTAAGATGCAAAAAGGGATCATTTCTTCAGGAAGTATTATTATGGGACATCAACATTGTTCACCGTCTGTAAAACATGCTGTTAGATGTGACCTTTCAGAAATTTGTAAGTAGTGTTGGCATGGTCTCAAATGCAGATTGCATAATTGTGTGAGTAAGGTCTGTGGTGTCTTGTTGAAAAATAGGTAGGGTTGAAATGAGGACCGTAGAAATCTCTAATATGACACATTTGTAATGAAAAACTGATCAGAGACAGGCTTGGCAAGCATTAATGCATTACAGGTATTATTTGTGTCTGCGTATGTGTGTATAAAGAGTTTGCATTTTGTGTTTGTGTATTTCTTGAAAAGGAAGAAGTGTAGAATTAACGCGAGAAATGGAGAAAAAAACAAGACAAATGTTTGGTCCCCGTCTGCATAGTTTAAACCCATTGAGGACGGTTTGATTTTGCTACAACACGCATTTCCCATAGACACCTGCCCGAGTATACTCAGGACTCTTCCTCAACGGGTTAACTATCTGTTACACTATGATGAGAGCCGCTGTACAGAGCGAAACTCCTTTGATCTCATGCACTGTCTTTTCCTCTCCTTGTGCCATTTTACCCATCCTTAATCATCTTCAGCCACACAGGATAGCATCTTCAGCTTTGTGGTACAATGGAAAGTAATCCATACTTTATCTATTCTGACCAGACCAGATATCTTCCATTCATACTCACCCATCCACGCCATGATATAGCCCCAGACTGGGCCCTTTGAATACAAGCCATTGATCTTCAGTGGTGAGGGAACAAAAGCAGACAGGTGCTTTATACCATCCAAGCGGGCGCCTCCAACTGTAGGGGAGGGTCAAGATGCCTTTGTTTGAACAAAGGAGAGGGGAAGATATGTCTTTGGTGCATCCAGCCTTGAAGAGTTAACTCATGCATAACACCTGTGGGGAGTAGTCAGTGGGATGACAGCACTGACTGCCAAGACTGAATTATTCTGAGAAATGGATGCACACATGTGCATGACATTCATTTTCATTTTACCTTGAGAAGGGGGTAGAGAGGGAGGCAAAGCTGTAGTTGTCTAACAAACAAGCAGAAGGGGTGGAGGTGGGGTGGGGTATGGAATAGAACACTGCTGTACCCGTCCAAATCATGTATTGAATTTCCCCAACTGACATTACCACACTAGTTACTCCATACTCCTGGACAGCGTTTCCTAAAAGTTTTCAGCCCTGACAAGTTGCCAGTTTTTGACAATGTCAGTAAAGTTCTTGGGTTTTGATCGGCTGAGAAGTTCTGGTCACTGACTGTAATACTATGGTGATTTTCAGAGACTGGCAACTTGTCAGGGCCGACAAATTTCATGAAATGGAGCCCTGCAAGATCCTTCTGATCCTTCACTATTCTGCATGCAGAGCAAGGCCTTCTGTTTTTGACCCCACCTTGATGTCTTGATGAGATTGAGATATCAAATTATTCATTCTGTTTTTATAAACATCAAGTGACAATGTCACCTACTCAAAATTTTCATCTTTCAAAAATATTGCTGCTACTTACATTTGGAATATGTGAATAACTTGGGCAAAAGAGAGATAGATAGAGGCAGAGAACACTTCATTTGATGTACAAATGTCATGTCAAAAGTTTTTTCTTCAGTCAGTATCTCTGAAGTGTTTTTCTCCTGACTCCAGGAATGTTTTGAGGTTTGGTTGGTCCGCTCGGGTGACAAGGGCTTTAATCTCCCATGTAGCTGTAGTTTTGAATTATGTCCTATAAAACACCAGTTGCAGTTTGCATGTGTGCCATCTTGTGGGAGTTACATGCCTGTTGTGAGTGATTGATTCATTATTTCCTGTCATGAAATATGATCTTTGACCCCCAATTTATGGTAATGCACACTGCTGTAGGAACAACAAGAACTAAACCCTGAAAACAAAATTTCACAAATAAAAAAAAGAAAAAAAAAAGTTAGGGAACAACTTCACTTTATTTGTTATTACCTGCATCTGTCACAAGATGCATAATACCTGGTAACACATTTTGCTTGAATTGATCAATGTACCACCTGCAATGAGTTTGCAGTTATTCCCAGAGTAGATCAGCAAGATGATGCTACCCTTGACCTGTAGTACTAATCTTTCCCATGTGGATGAACGGACAATGATGCACCACCATGTGAGCCTTGTCCGTGGTGCATCAGGGGCCTATAAACGCCAAGTGGTAATTGGCAAAGTCTGATTGTCATTGTGACCTTATGCCATGTCATCCTTTGCCTTTGTCTCCATAGCAACCTGGCGAGTCCTACAAGCTCCGCTCCTCCATCAGCTCCTCGCAGACGATGACGCAGGGCGACAAGCTGCGGCAGCTCAAGGTTTCAAGGAAGGCGAGGTCGGCGACCACAGGAAGTCTCAAGTAAGAGAGAAGAAGAAATATAAACCAGACCTTGTGTTATACTTCTTCCTCAAAGTAAATGCAAACCTGTCTCCAGTCATCATATCTCTTTTTAAAAGCACAATCTTCGTCACACGTTTTGTATTTTCCTTTCATGTCCGGTTTCGTGATATTGCCATGTTGAAGTGTGGCATATCTTTCCTTTCTTGTAAAGTGTGATTTTATGTAATTTTATGTTTTGTATATATATATATATATATTCAACACATGTACAATATTGCAGTTGAAAACAAGAAACATAGTCAATTTCATGACAAGTGAAATGCAGTGGTTCCTGATAACCCCACCCCAACACTTAGTGATATGAATGCACTCACAAAGAAACCAAAGTCTGTTTATTAAGGCTTGACTAATAAATATTGATACCTTGAAATTGATTTTTGCAAGTGACATTAAACTATGATTTATACTGTGTCCAATATCCAAAGCTGATGCTACAATTAGCTCATTTATAGCTCAGTGTTCCATTAGATGTCTTTGTGATATTCTCATGGCATATTTATCGCGGCATTACCTGCAGCTTTCATTCAACCTTTTGAGTGTTTTGAGCTCTGATTGGCACGGAAAAAATATAACAACATAGCTTTGTACATGTACACTCTGTCTAAAGTCCCTGACACAGACAGTGTTAATTGATTTGGAGACTCTGTTTAGTCTGGCATATGTACAAATGTTTTTTCTTTTTAACCATCCTGGTTTTTCCCACTCCTTTCTCTCAACCTCTTCTATTCTCTTCCTCCTTTTCTCATCTGTTGCTGTTTCCTCCTGTTACCCCTAGGCCTGGGAAAATAATATTTGTGGGCCTGGGAATAATTGGGAAGAGGTTACATCTCGGCAGGTAAAACTCTGGGCTGCATTACACTCTATGGCCTGAATTCACGAAGGTGGTACAATCTTGTCCATGGTTTAAACCATGAACAAAGACCGTGGGGCGCCAAGGGTCACATGGGATATTTTGTTATGAAATCAATCATTTCGTTAACAACATTATCATTTCATTACAAAATTCGTTGGCGAATTTACTGATTTCGTAACAAAATATTCCATGCGATGCTTGGCACTGCATGGTCTTTGTCCATGGTTTTAACCATGTACAAGATTGTACCACCTTCATGAATTCGGGCCTCTGTGTACCGAATTATAGTAATAGAAATGATGATGAGAATAGAAATAACAGTGATAATAGAAATAGTGACAGTGATGAAAGTGGAAATTTTCCTGCACTTTGCACAACAGAAAAAAATTTCAGCATGCAAATATTTTTATCTTATACTTTGATTCCACAGAATTAAAAACACGGTCTGTCTTTATCTTATCTGACACAGAGCGAAAAATTCCCACACTAAAATGTCCGTGTTTACAGTATGGCGATAATGATAGTGAGAACGGTAGGAATAATGAAAGTGATGATGTTAGTAGTAATGATAATGGTAATTATACAATTTGTTATTATGACCATGAATATAATGACAGTGATATTAGTGATAGTGCACATGTTTTGCAGAGTGCATATTCCCATGAGTACCCCAACATGCTCAGACACCTCGGAAGAACTGTTATAGAGAAAAGAATAAGAGAGAGAAATGAAATACAGCAACATGACAGCATGGTTTGGAACTAAAAATCAAAGGGTACTTGTTTGTTCTATTATAGAATCTTTTGGCAATAAGAAATTAATACTGACTTGCTCCCACAATTTATAACCGCATTTGTGATTGTGATTCTGAAATGCGAAAATTTGTATTGTTTACGTAAGGATACAGTGGAATTTGATACTTACAAGCAGGAGTAGCATGCTTCAGTGTTGTGAAATACAGAAATTTGTATTGTTCACTTAAGGATACAGTGGATTTGATACTTTACAAGCATGAGTAGCATGCTTCAGTGTTCTGGATGTTAGGAGTATACACATTCCCCTCAGTGGTTTAGTTTATTCGATTTCAGACCAGTGGTACTGAAAAACAACTTATGAAATACTGAAATATCATGCATAATTTGCTAACAAGAACAGTTAGGCTGTAGGTCTTTTGAAGTAGTACTGATCTTTGTGGTTAATGAAAATGTGAGGTCAGATATGTAGTCACCAAAATATAGATGATCTTGAATAGACGTTGTTTCTGCACTTTTTGGCTCATATCTTGTGAATAGTGTCTTAGATTTTGTTTTGAAAGGTTAGGCAAGATTTTAAAATGCTTTTTTAAATATGATTGCCATTCAGTATGACAGGACTCAGTGTTGTGATGTCAGAATAATTCTGAGAACAGCCCAAAAGAGATTCCTTTTTTGTCTGTTAAGTCAAGATAAATTAATGTACTTCTTCACTTTTATCTGTGTCTGAACTTGTGTGTGCCCCCAAATCTCATAGATAAATACCTTCAAGTCCATTCATTATCTCTCAATACCATGTGAAGCCCAGTCTTTTACTCTCATTACTTTATTAATCACTCCGATCTCGTCTGCCATGGCTTATGCTTCCTCCAGTGGCAGTATCCCATCACAACTGAATACTACAAGCCTCTCAGTTGTTTCATCCATGTTGTTTTTTTTTCCCCAGGATGGAGGACGGTAAAATCCACACAAGGTCAACCACGCAGCCCATCAGGTTAGTATTGATTTGTTGGTCAGTAGTCAGGCCTACCCAGTGTAAAGTGTCTGGTGGAATACAGTGAATCTTTGTTGGTGGGTGTGCTTATGATTGGCTGTCTGCCCTGAATGTGCAGAATTCAATTTTAGTTGACACCAGTCATTTACTGCACCATGCAGTGTTTGGCACTTAATGACCATGCTTTTTTTTGATTAAGTGCTGCCCACTAATCACAGAAAAAAAGAAAGAAAGAAATTATGTGAGAAGACAAAATACTGATAATTTTCAGAGATGTTGGTGGAAAATATGTCAGAAGAAGAAGAAGAAGAAGATAGAAGGCTTTCAGTCGTGGGACCAATAAAATTGTGGCTGCCCATTCATTGCTTAATAACAATTTTAAAAATGAGTTAAGCACATGACAGTTTTGATAGTGCTGTGCACCTGGGGAAAAGGGACAACTTATTATTATTAATATTATTATTATTATTATTTGTTTGCTTTGTGTGTATTGCTCATTGTTCACCAAATGTTCTTTCTTTCTGTGAGGAAGATACTCCAGGAATAACACTTCAGGTCACAAGATGTGGATAATTCTCACAATATTCCTTGTGTAAACTGATTCGTGTGTTGCACATGTTTCTAATTTGATTTGATGGCCAGTTTCTAATTCGATTTGATGGCCAGTTGTTAATGGGCTATTGGGAATTTGACGTTCTGTAATAGCATCCAATTTTATTTTTGATGCTTTTAGTTTCTATAAGGGTCATTACCTTTGTCTAATAGCAGTTATTACTCTCTTATTACTTTACATCAAATCTTCAATTCAAATCCATTACAATTGCTGACATTGATGCTTTTCTTTTTGTGTACTCACATCTCTTGCAACGCTCACTCTGTTATATTTATGCCCTATGGCAGCACAAAGTATTCAGAGAACTCATAAATTGAATTTTGTGAAATCATGCTTTGATTTGCTGTTATTTTTTCCTGTTTTGAACAAAATATTTGATTTTGATAACAGTCCTCAAGTTCTGCGCACTTTTCTGAGGTATTGTATTTTGCATCTCAAGTGTTTGGAAATAATTTTTCTCGTTTGCATCTTGAAGTATTCTGTCACACAACACATTACTGACCCTCACTCTTTTAACTCACCACACTCACTGAAAATTAATCAGCAAGTGTTGATTGGTAATTGTAGTCTTGATGTAGTAGAGTGATAAACTGCAGCCAGCCTCACTGACAAAATGCTGAATAAAAGTTAGATCAAACTTGCTAACAGGCCAAACTGCCATATGTGAGAAATTTTGTCTATGCTCAACTTACAGTTATAACATTTTCCTGTCAGTGAAGAGGAACGGTGTAAAATTGTGGAATTCCATTTGTAATTTAAGCAGAGTTTTGAATAGAATTACCCTCAAAGAGTAGATTTTCAGCATAATAGTGGTAGTAGATGTCAAGTAATGGAGATCATTCCATGAGAGGCACAGTGGAGATTCCTTTAATAACCATTAATGATGTCGTTAACAAGATAGTTATATGTCAATACCATCTTCTAAAGACTTAACAACCACTTGTAAGCACAGTGGTAATGGGTGTGCTAAGTTAACATGATACGTCTCTCTCAGCTGAGCACCCATTCTGTTTACTTCCCAGCTCAGTGTGTCATTAGACTTTATTCTGCGTAGGACAGGGTTACGGATGAAATGGAAGGGACCTAAAATCTCAAATGAGTTCTTGTTCGACTCTTCCTGGAAAAATATCCCAATTTTATTTCAGACATAATGTCAGACATAATGTCATACAGGAGTGCTTACACACACATTTATGAAGACATGTTTGCCTAGAACAGAAATGATTACTCAATATGCCGTTGTACAAAGAAAAAGCCCCTTACACACACACACACACACACACACCAATACAAGACAAAACAAAGCAATGCAATAATGTAAGAAAGTGAGGAGATTTAGAGAAGTCTGCGTCTCTACTAAAACTACATTGTATATCTTATAAAGCTTGGGAAGGATTTATCACTAAAAGTAGAAATTATCTTGCTTGTATATTTCTTTTGAAAAGGAGCGATAGTGATGGTTACGTGACCAGAGTCAAATTATAGCATGTAAAAAGAAAAAATGGATATTCTGATAATGCACTAATTTTGTCATTGAACAGAAAGTACATATTTTTGTTTAGCTTCCTTTATTTGTATGTAAAGATATTGATATATGTGGTGTATAATCTATATATCTATCAAATTCTTGCATGATGTAATATGGGATCCTGGGAGTTGACTGTAAGAATCTCATCCCTTCAGATTTACGCTTAGTTGAATCTGAGTTTGGGCTTCTGTTTTTCCTAACAGAGAGTTAAGAAAGACAAGAGTAAATGAACGGGAGAATGTTATGTTTGAATAGTCTTGTTATTGATTGAGTATTAAGAGTAGCATGCAAGTGTGTGCTAAGTGTTTATAATATAAATGCATTTTGTATACTGTTAACATATATACTCTCTTTCTTGCATTTAATAGAGATTTTAATGGAGAGGGTGATTGTTTCTGTACACTTGAAGAAATAATGTCTTCTACTTTCACTACTCCAAAGTGACCATAAAATTCTAAGCATGCCTTTGATGTATTTGAGATCTGTCATTAGTCACCCATAGGTTACTTGTAATCCCCCTTTGTTGGAATGCAAGTGTGTGATGTGTATTAAATTGTACAATGTCCAGTCCTAATATAACTAATGATGAACTTTACTCTGGGTTTGGAATTAATGTAGTCTAGCGCTAATCAGTGTACCAGAACTTACAATAGACAGTTTCCCTTTTGACAATATTGCATTTGCTTTCATGACAAAAGGCAGACACAGTAAGTAAGTTATTGCTAGCCACTTTTAAATCCACAGACATTATGTTCCATGTCACATAGCTTTCTGCTTCCAGTGAACATGTTTCTGACATTACAACACACTACCAGTATGTCAGGTGAATATCAGTATGGCCTTATTTGCTCATTATGAACGAGAAAAATGAACAAGAAATGGTACAATATGTGCATTTGAGTTAGTACTTAATTCTTGTTACCTAGTTTCATGACCTCATGGCCTCAATTGGTGTTCGTGAACAGGAATTATCAAGTAATATTTTTGTCTGGAAATGGTTTTGCAAATGGCATAACATGAATATTTTTTTTTCTTACACCCTCCCCCATTCCTCAACCATGCCTCTCACTATTTGTTAATTCCCAAACATACCTTAAAACCTTTGTCCCCTTGTTGATTTCATATACCTTCCAACATATACCACACACCCCTCATTGTATCATCTGTACATCACTTATACCCCTGCTTCCCTTCTGAACGATGATGTCGCCATGGCAACAGGAGCAAAGCAAGTAGTAAAAAGTAAGAATGAATGTTTGGATTGTCACGTCTAGATTCTGCTGTGGTATGTCACAAAGGGCAAAAATTGTTGGTTGCTGTGCAAGTTGTAAAAGTTTGCTGCTTCATATTAGAGCATGTTGCTTTTTGAGCCTTCATTGTTTGTTTAAACTCTGTTGTTTCTGTATGCATTTCATCGCTGGTTTGCATTTATCTTTGCTCTACACATTATTGACATTTTTTAAATTTAAGAGAGCAAAATTGTATATTGCCACCAGAAAAACAGTATTGTCACAATTTCTGTACCATTAACCCTAAAATGGCTGGGGGGGGGGGGGGGATGGGATCTGCCTTCCCCCTGATTTGGCATAGCCAAAAAGGCCCGGCCTGATTGGGGATAACATATACAAAACCTACTGGTTGTTAGACTGGTCTTCTTAATGAATCCTCTATCATGTTTATCTATCTATAGTTACGTTCAGACGACAAGCCTTAACCTCGAGGTTAGGAAACCTTGAGGTTAGCGCTTATAGTTAGGGACCGTGAAGATGCACTCGTAGTTAGCTAACCTCGAGGTTTGCTCGATGTTAAGAGCCACGAGAAATCTTCTGGTTATCGCTCTAACCACGAGCCGCGGGGGGTCCCCACTCGTAGTTAAGCACCATGTGGACACAAAAATCAACGCACTCAAAGGGGCAGGAATTTGACCTCGAGGTTTCATAACCTCGAGGTTTAGATTCGTCGTGTGGACACACGTTGTAGTTAGGGGGCAAGAGCTTAACCTCGAGGTTAGGATTTGTCGTCTGAACATGGTTTATATTATGGGTTGTGCAGGAGCAGGAATAGAGGTCAGTTGACCAATGGATGGAGTGATTTGACCCATTTTAGGAAAAATTTGAGGTGATGCAGACAGGGAAAGGCAACATCTCCAAGGATAGTACAACATAGTTCTATCCAGTTTATTTAATGTTCTGAAGGCCTCTAATACTCTGAGAAATTAACTATTACAGTGACAGTTAATCTTTCCTGAGGAAGAAAATTATCCACTTATCTTAGGGAAAGTGTAGGTGAGAAAAATTATGGGGGAAATTTTAGTCGTGGTTGTGGATTCTCAGATATACATTTATTTATTCATTCTTTTTTTTTGGGGGGGGGAGGGGGAGGAGACATTACTTATTGAATGTCATACACGATGAGTATAAACCTAATAAAGGAACACCTTAACAAGAAAGGTCCTGAGTGTTTGATTTCAGCTTATGAAAGATCCGTAGAGGAGCTGTTTCTGTGTCTGTGTGAATTAGGAGGAAAAAATTTACATGCAGGTTATCCTTTTTAAATGTTACCACAACAGCAAAGAAAAAATGCTGCATGCAAAAGTGCCTTAAAAGTTGCCAAAAATAACATTGCTTCTATTTTGTAATTTTGTGTTTGTGCGTGTTCACTTCTATCAATCTTGATATTGAATTTAAAAAAAAAGAGAGAGAAAATGTGCTGCAAGCTCTGAGCTGGAGTGTTAGTTTATCTTGCGTATAGCAAATTTGTGTTATGGCAATCAGAGCATGTCTGAGTTTGTGTCTAAGCAAAAATCAGTTGGTTTTGTTTTGTTTTGTTTTGGTTTTTTGCACTTTATGGAAACCTAAACCTAAAGATGGCCTCTTTCTAGAGATAACATACTGTGTCATCCCTTACCATTTCTAACAACTCCACTTACACATGGTAATGAATAATTTTTCTCATTTGTTGAGCATTGTGTCATTCTGTGCACAGATCATCATTTGTATTTGTCATAGGTAAAGTAAAGTAAATGGAGAAATGCATGCATATTTATACATATCATTATTATCAAATCACCATTAAGATTTGACAATACTCTTAATATGTTGACCATTCTCATTGAAAGAAAGATACAATTATATATATCCATATGCATATATTTATCAATCTGTCATCATGGTGATAGTGTACTTGATACTGCCTATTGAAAAGAAATGCCAAAGATGTATAACTTGTATGGTAAGGACATTACATTCATTGCAGAATATTTCACCATTATTTCCACTTCAGTGATGTTTCATTGTGCATATAGTATTGGCTGGCTAAGTGTGAAAAAGGTTTACATGTTTATATGTTAACATTTTGTAATTAAAAAAAAAAAGTAATTCAGGCTACTGAAGAATTCTTGGAGGGAACAGAGAAAGTGTTTTAGGCTACGGATAAGATAACCCCCTCAGCACAAGCTGTAAGCAGTTCAGATAAAATGCCACAAAGAATGTGCATCTAAGCAATGATATCAATTTGAAAAGTACATGTACCAATAAAATTGAAATGAACTGTTACAGAGAAACAGTTTTCTGTGTACAATAAAATGGTGGAATGTGTTCTAGAACATCTGTACATTTTGTAGTTTCCTCTTTGCCTTTAAAAAGAAGTAAAACAATTTTTTACAAATCATTTGTCTTCTTCTTTTCACAACTTATCCAGGATTTCCTCAGCCACGACCTCTGCGACCTCTCCTGCCAAATCTTCCAAGGCCATCCCGTCCACCCACGTGTCCAGTGTGCGGCGGTCAACCAGGCACTCTGCGGCTGCAAACTCAGCCCTCAAAAGGTAAGGAAGAAAAAAAATATGGCATCAGCAGATGCTTCCAGTTATGAATATCAATCTGACGAGATATTGATGACATTATGATTACTATCTAACAAGGGGAAGGGGATGAGGAAGGGGAGGGGTATTTAGGGAGAAAGAGAGTCTTTTTTTTTGTTGGGGGGGGGGGGGGGAGTTCTACGGCTCCCCGCCATATGCTTTAGAATAAGTCCAAGTTATCCTAATTAATTTCTCTTGCACTGAGTTGTTTTATTGCAACTGATTGACAAACTGCCCTTCATTGATGTAAATGCACACCAATAATTCAGTGTGAAGAGTTATAGCCATGAAAAAAATCATGGCCATATGTACTCTAGTACATACTTAAGTATGATGTCCATGATTTTTATCATGGCTACTGCTATAAACACTGAATAATCAGTGCTTATCGATGTTGCAGAACAGCAGCTTGTCAATCAGTTGCAATGTCCAAGGTTAGCAAGTAGTCACAGAGAGATGGAAAGAAAGGTATGGAGGTATAGTCTTCCAGTCTGTCTCTTAGTAGATAAAAGGGAAAATAGAGCAAATAAATTTTTATGAATGCAGACACTGGTCGAACACACCTGGAGGGCATGGTTCACATTATCACTAAGCACCAGGTTCATTCACACACTGTGCTGCAAACCCAACACACATGCACACCCATGCAGCCCACTTTCCCAGCCTTCACACTGTCCAGCGCTTTCCCACCTTAGCACTCCCAAACTTAGCCTCACACGACCTTTATAAATGCAAGGAAATATTCATCTCTTGCTTCAATTTGCACACTGCTATCAACCAGCACCAGCCATTTATGAAAAAAAAAACCCACCTGCATTGAAATAACTGCAGTTTGTACATTTACATACTGTAATAGCTGAAAGAGCATTGCAAAGCAAAGCGAATCAAGCTGCTCAGCAGAGTGATATTTTCTTCATTGTTCTTCCCAATGACCAGTCTGCCCACACTGCTCTGTATTGAGATGAAACATAAACTCTATTTTCAGAACTTGCTGTTTCTCCATATTTCTGCGTCATCAGTGGCTTTACCACTGAAAGAAAAATACTCCAGATAGTCTTGTCAATAGTGGGATGGTGTGGTATGGGAAAAATTGATGTGTCCATTCCCTTATTGCATTTTCAGTGCTGTTACCCTTTGTGATTGAAATGGGATTGTGGTGGTGGTAATTCAAGTTTGACCTCTGAATATGAGTTTTGTGTTGATAAATACATTCTTATTTATTAAAAAAAATGTGTCTACATCTTGTCTATGCACATTTTGCACACAACATATTTGATTACCATGAAATTTTTAATAAGTTGAGTCTCAGCACATTAACTGAGAATAATTAGATGGATGTATGTGTTCTGTAGCACATTGGATGGTTTGATGCAACTCACACAAAACTGACAGGTTTTCTTGAGCGTGTACTAAGTACCAGTATATACGGTGTACAGCAGTGATTAAAATGCAACTGTGTATAAACATCACACATTTATTACTCGTCATGTGCAAATTTTTTGTCATCTTCTAAAGTTATAACCAGTTTTACCTCCGTACCTGTTGTGACTCCTTGCAAATAAAGAATCATTTAGTGTTTTTCTGTCAAGAAATTAAAATGTAGATACGGTGTTTTGTGTTTGACTGTCCCTTTGCTTGTAAAAACTGTTTATTGCTCTTCAGCAAACCTTCCAGCTAATCTTAAGAGTCTCTGGTCATCTTGTAAGTGTCATTCTTGTTGTACCATTTTTTTGTGAGAGCTTTGTCATTAACAAATGAATAACTTCTTTGTACCGCTCCACCCGACCCCGCCCGCGCCCCTCTGCCACAGCTCGGTCCGGATTAGCAAAGAGTATAGCACAGGACATAACGCGGGCGACTACACCACCAGTACCACGTCCTCATCACTGAAATACACCCGTTCCACACCAGTAAGTGGTCCTCTCGCCCATCCATCCCTCCTCAGTCATCCCTACCCTCTTTCGTCTACTTGTAGCTAACAAAAGACTCCCCTGTGGTTATCCTGTCTCGTGCTGTGTTCACTAATGTTCATGTTTCTGATGATTTCTTCCTTTCTGTTCTGACTGCATGTGTTGCTGTATCAACCATGATTCTTCTAGATATCTAACACATCTGAGCTCTTTGTCTGAAAAACTTCCTCCTTCAACCATATCTATTTTTGGTGTTTAGTCTCATCCATGTTTGTCTCTAGACACAAAGTTTCAGTTTCAGTTTCAGTAAGTTTTATTTCTCCACTTGTACATAACAGAAAATAATATAAGAATATCGAACATATTAATCACAAGTCATGAAAATATAAACAAAATTTCGCATTACAAATATATAATCATGTGAAATAATACATAAATATCCTTTCAGATCTTAAAGTGTACAGGTGGAGGAGACCGTTATCAATAAGCAAAGTCTTCTTGTCTGTCTGTGTACAATGCATGTACATTTCCTTTCTTTGATCTTCACAGAACAAATGTCTGTTGCTCAATATCCAATCTTTATGATCTCCTTTAGATTGCAAGATGAATGGGCCTATAGGATTTTAAAAAAAAGAATCAGTATGTAAGCTGAAAAACTAAACAGAAGGGAAACATTATATGGGGCTTGGTCAAGTGGCCAAATGATAAGTGAGTAGCAACAAGACATTGAGAATATGATTTTCATTGTTCCTTTGCTTTCTTAATGGGGTTAATAAACTGAGGATCTTATTGCATCTTCAAAATTCAACCTGTTGGAGGTGTATGTGTGTGTGTGTGGGGGGGGGGGGGGACCACTTTAACTCTAAGATGGTTGCTATGATAAGTCTTTTTTCTGACTATGCGACACTCTGTACTGGACAATATTGCAACTAATGTGGTGGCAATAATGCCATACCTTTTTAATGCTGTAAAATGGACAAAGCAACTTCAGCTGTGTACTTCTTGGCTTTTTCAGACTTGATGGTTCTGTCTCTTTATTTCTTACCAGTACTTTCTTCATCTAAGCCTTTCTATTTAAGGGTCTCTTTTTGTTAATAGTGTTGTTCACTGTGAAGATCATCCTAACATAGCCAAAAAGATTTGTCAATAATCATCTATCCTTTTGTGTGTACATTAACATATTTTGCCTAGACATGGCATTTATTTTCATTCTAACAAACGAAAACATGTAGAGTTAACATTCCACTTGTTTCATGTTTGAATCTTGCATGCACTTGTTTTCCCTTTATCACCACCCATTCTTTCATTGTTTCTGAACAAGAGAGTTAATATCCAGTTCCTGTGTGAAGCTTTCATTCCTAACTCCTCTCCTCAAGTCATATGCCATGCCTAACTTACAGATAACGTTGCATGTGTTATGATGTGTGAATTGTACCAAACAAATGGAGATGGTTCATCTTGATATTGTCAATGCATTTCTTTCCAAACAGGACAACAGAATGCATCCATGGAGAAATATAGCAGTTATACTGTTGTAATGTACAAATTATAATGTTTCACTAACTACGGATTAATTTTTGTTGTAATTTTGATGATTTGTCATTTTATTTGGCTGCCATGTGTAGGTATACAACCATGTTTTGAATCTGACTTACAGGGTGCTTATTACAGGAGTTCCAACCCTTGTATCCATGATGATTTGAATAAATATTTCTGACAAAAATCAGACCTTCCAACCATTCTGAATTTGGAGGAAAGAATCTGAATTTTGACAATTCCCAGCTCTTGTTTCAGTAGGATTTTCATATTTTCTTGATAATTTTACCACACACTCCTATGGAAAGTGCTCTTCTTTTCCTACTTTTGAGCTAAACCCAACCCAACTTTTCAGTCAGAAAGGTTGGGAGGTCTGCCTTTGAATACGTGATTTAGATTTGGTTGGCAAGAGAGAAATGATCAGTTACTGTCTTGAATTTTGTATGGTATCGTATTTGAGAAAATAAATGAAGGCTTGATAAGATTGTGTAAGTACATTTATCTTTGATACCCATTTCTTTTTTTACTGGTATGTCACCTATACCTCCCTTCCCAGAACTGCTTACTTAGAGCAACACGTGGCTTTGTATGTCACAGTGTTTACATTTTAGAGTTCATATACTGCGGTATGAGTTGGTGGTAGATAAAGAAGTTGATTGTAGTTTAGCAATTTTATCACTTCATGTATCACATTTTTGCTCTGATTACTGGCAGAATGATTTAAGGAATCAAAACACTGACCTGCACAAAACTGAAAGACTTAAAAGTTTGCTGGAGTCTTTCATCGGCCTGCGTCTGTTGTTTATTTACATATTTCTACCTTGTATTCAAACAGACACTGTACCTGTATGTACTGATTAATGTGCATGAATCGTGAAAAAAACTCCCCAAAAACTGAACAGTCCTATTGTGGCAACGTCATATATTGATAGATTAATCTTGAATCAATCCATCGTGAGCATTTTCAAATGCACTTATGTAGATGTATGTATTATGAATGTTGTTAGTGTGATATGCACTCCTTATTGTATAGGCATAAGTCCACAAGCTTTATGTAGATCACCAAAATGCATGCATTTGACACTGATTCGTGTCAGTCCTTAGCCTACGCATATTTAACCAGAATCATGTGATATTTAGCATAGGATGCATGAATAAAACAGCTGTCACTTTATATCTGAACAGAAATGTAGAACCATCCTCAGGGATGCCATCTCGTTCATTTTTCCTTTTTTTCAGTATTTGTACTATTTTTTTCCCCAAAATTACTGCAGCTTTCATCCATAATACTGTCTTTCCCAAATCGTATTACTTCACATATCCATTGCAGGAAAGTAAGCATTTTAAAAAACCAAATAATAGAATTTTCACCCCTCAGAACAATGCAGTGCTGTTTATAAAATGTGCATCTCTCAAACACAAATGTAAAGCCATATAAAGCAGTAGAAAAACAAAAAACAAAAAAGCAATTTAAGAATAAAGCTCCAACGTGGTATGAGATTATGTTCTAACCATCACCCATTTTCTTTTTCAAATACATTCTCCTTCCCTCCGCTACCTGACAAAGGCACTAATAGCTAGTGGCAGGTTGAGATATCTCGAGGCCAACTTAGCCAACCACCCAAGGAGATACATATACATGTACGACCCAGGACAGCCTGTCTACCCAGATTATGTAAACTCCCAGTTTTGTGTCTTTGTGGTACGCCATCACAGTTGCCTAATGAGTTGGGCACGTTTGCTTGCGTGCCAGAGAGCTATAAATGTACATCTGGCGTCGTCCTTGTTTTCTCGTGGACATGTTTTTGTGTCGAGCTCACTTTGATTTTAGCTTTGAAGGTCTCGCTGCCTGAGAATCCCTACTTTTGATTTTTTCCCCCATTCTGTGGACTGTCTTTCCTCATTACACTCGTCTTTGGTTACATAGCCCTCTCGCTCGGCACTGTATACTTTGTGTTTCAGAAGGTCAGCCTCATATCTGTGGCAAAGCATTATTATCACCGTTTCATTATTGGCTTGTTTGCAGCTTCTTGCTTGGTGTCAGATGTTGTACTGAAGTTAATTCCGTTGTTTGTCTCAGGTATGAATGCAGGTATGGCTAGAGAACTGACTAAGAGGAGATGAAAACAATCTAACCTTGCCTGGAAAGCTTTGCTGCAGTGAAATCGTACATTTGCTGCCTAAACTTTAGGGAGATGAGGCAAACAGTAGTGTTGAAATTTTGAAACAAAATGAAATGAAAGAATTAAAGTCAAAATTATTAAGTTGAGTCCTTACCATAGAAGGCTCCCAGTTGATTGATGTATTGTTGCTTTTTAAACCCAAATTTAGCAGTTTCAGTACTAGATTCATCAGAAGGTGCAAGCAGTAGTTTTAGGAAGCTGGAACCCCGTCACCAGAGAAGTAGCTTTCAAGCATGGCCACGTGATCATGTAATCATGCTTCAGCTTCCACTCCCACAAAAAATTAAAAGATAAAAAGAAGAAAACTTAACAGACAGTTATCAGAGGTATACGTTTTCAAGCTGCCAAGAGGGCCATTCATCTCTATGTATGTCACAGATTTTGTTAAAAATATGATTTAAGAATGTGTTTTCCATGATTGTTTGCTAGAAATCAGTAAACATTAGAAGATGTAATTTTCCAGCCAAGCCTTCCGGTAGAAAAGAAAATCCAGTCATTTGTTATTCTGTATGATAGACAGAAATAGACTGGAACGCTTTCCTTTATACTTTTGATTGGGAACAAAGGTCAAAGGTCAGAGGTCAAGAGTAATGAATTTTATGTGATGTGAATAAAGGTTCGCATGTATAGGAGAATGGGTAGTGACTGCATGAGAAGGCAGAGGCAATATCGTTAATCCAGTCACTATGTGTGTAGAATTGTTATTGTTGTGTATTGCCATCTATCTGTGTGCGTGCCAAGTAGTGATCTTGGTATCTTGAATTCTGTTTCAGTTGTCAAATCTTGAATATTGTGATTAGTTGGAGCTGTCCTGTTAATTTTTGCTAGCCCTACTCAACCTGTTTGTCTTGACTATGCAAGAGACTGCTGTATGCTAATATTTCTGCTACCAGAAATATTACTGTGAGGTGGCCCCTTACATGTACATGCTTTCCGTACTGCTCCTTTCCTTTTGTGGACAATACAGGCCTCGCGCCGATCACGGGTTGCTCCCGCCATTTGCCGCTGCTACGAAATGGTCCAAGTTTGGTAAAATAGGCACAGCTTGCCTTGCACGGCAACTGCATGCATGAAGCTCAGCTGACATGAGAAAGTCTTGCACTGTACATGTGTGTTGAACAATGAGCTGTTCTCACACATGAGTTGAGCATGCTTCCCCAGTTTTTTCCTTAAATAGGAAATGGTGCATTACATGTAACCATACATTTTTTTCATATATTACTGACAAATGTATGAAGTGTCCATGAATGCCTATCATATATTCTAATGTGCTCATGTCCGTGGAAGTGCATGGCCACTTTTTATTGTCACATAAGAATTATGCCTTCAACAATTATGAAATAATCTGCCCTTTGGAGAATGTGAGTTCTTTCTTTTCTTTAAAGCCTAATACTTCTTTAGTGAGCCTACATTGCTCCTTTATTCTCTGTGAAACATTTACAATGAGTGTTCTTACATAGGAATTTTTGGTCCAAAGATTTTTGCTTACGAGAAAAAGGGGAAATGACATGCTACCTACAATGCATGTATATGGAACTCTTCTGGAGTATTTAGATGAATGAATTTGATTCTGTTTTCTGAATTGGAGTTCCCGGGCTTCCCTTATTTCAAAGAAGGTCAAGCATTTGATGGAGGTTTGAATGGGAAGAGATACACATACATGTATGCAGCAATTTGAAGAAGTAGTTATTTTCCGTTGAGTTCCAAAATACATTGTATTCTTATTGATGATCACAACATCACAAGTATTGTGTCTACTCTCTCTATTTCACAATAAGTTGCAGAATTTCATGTAAGCTAAAATTAGATGCCAGTGATTTATTTTGCACATATTTTTTTTTATAGATTATTTCATGGCCCTGTAAATCTATTCTCAAAATTGGATGTTGTATGCATGTCTATTCAGCCTTGACATTTTGCTTAAGTTGATTTAGTCATTCTTGAATGTGCAATCCTTACAGTATATGATTTGCTTCTTTTTTTTTCAGCTATTGTACCGATTCATCAACACAAATCTCTTGATTTACCTTGCTTTGAAGGAAATGCAAACAGAATAGTCAATCCTTCTATTATGTCACTCATCAATTTTCCATTGTCATCAATGATCATCCCTATAACACAGAATTTACTCCATTTAATATGATCCACTTTATACTGTCAATACTGTCAATACTGTCAATTATACAGTCAATAAATATCTGTGTGTCTGTGTATGTATGTGTAAGTATCCAAACCAATCCAACTCTTGATAATGAAACCATTTCGATTGTGATCTGAAACCAGAGAGTTGAAATGCCCGTCATATCCTCCCAGGTAATCCAACAGTTATACTCCAGCACAACCCAAGACAAAGTATATTCTGTCTCGTACCCGGGGTGAGTGGAATCAAATGACGGGAGGAAATCCTGCCTCCTTCATCCTCCTCTCAACCTATACATGTATTTATCTTCCAATTCAACAACATCCAAACTTGGCAAGTTTCCATTCAGTGCGTCAGGTAGTGAGTGAGCTACATCTCAATCGTAATGATTTCAAATAACCCAACATCTTGTAGCATCCTACTTCACTCTGATTTATTGACTGCTGAGCTCACCTAGATCTTATGCCTTCCTAGTTTCAGATTCATAAAAAGGATCTATAGTACACTGAAAATTTCTGCCAGTTACTCCTCTGTTCACTTTTGCATCATTCCCACAAAGAAATGTCACACATTCTTCATGGTTCTTCCTGGAGGAGCCACAAAGTAAGGCTTCATAGTATTCAAAATTCACTTCAAGTCAGTCAGAAGGTCTGTATTGATTTTAGCAAGTAGCTAGGTTTTTAACAAAGTCCTCTCGTTGCCAAATCTGATCAAAAGAAATCTTTCAATACATGAGATTTTAAATAAGAATATTTTCACACCACTTTTATCACCGTCAATTTCACCTATTTCTTTAAACAATTTTTAATTATCAATGATAAACAAGAGGATATAAGAGTGGTTGTTTACATTGCTACTAGAATCATAAAAGTGATACAGATTCAAAAAAAAGCTACAGTGAAGTAGAAAGATGTGTTCCCGAAAGGGCTACCTCATTATATTTGTGATAAAGACTGCACAAGCCATGCATGACAGTTACATGTAGCTGAAAAGGGACTTTGGGGAGGGCTGCCCATAGGCTGCTTTGTAGTTTTACATACATCAAAGGCCGTATGGTATGCGCATTGCCCCATTACCTCAATGAAAATCATTTTCTCTACATCAAGTGCTTAAACTGGGAAGGATTTCCAGAAATTTACCCACATCCAAGTATATTATCTCATCCAGCTCACAACTGATTATATATATACACTCGACCACTCATATCTATGGTCAAGTTTACTGCATTGATTGAGGTGAATTTGATCCAGTCATTGAAACATTCACAGAATAGAGGAAGGAAGAAAGAGAAAGATAAATGTATTGTGCTTTTGACTTTAGAAGCATTCTTCTGTTAAATACTTCAAAGCTTCCACTGACGAAAATGCATGTGTACAATGCTACCTTTAGCCATAATTTTTGTGTGTAACCTGGCTGTGATTACTCAAATGCATGTTTAGAACCAACTGTTAAAGTGGATATTTTTCGCGCGACTAATTTTCCGCGCTTGGCAAGGTATGAAGAGTTTTGCATGTTTTTACTTCCGCGGAATCGAGACGTCAACTACTGGAATGGATGGCAAGCAAGAATATTTGCTTGCTTTCATTTTCGTGCTAGTTTTCTAGTTGCGCGAAATGCGCAAAAATTTCCACTTTTTCAGTATGTGATGTGATTTTTTTTTCCTTTAGTGTAGTTGCATGATTAGTTCCCTTGAAAACTTGCTCCCACCCTCAGAAAATGCAAGCCACTTCTGCTTTGTTTTGTGTGTGTTTTTCATTTTTTTAAATTCAGTCTGAATCTGCATGAAATGGGTGACCCTTCAGGTCTTCACTGTGAAGGGTCATAGGTCAGGGGACACGTGAATGATGACAAACCAGGTGTCACTTGATTGGTCTCCAGTTAGGCATCACCTTATGGCTCACTAGTCGAGTGTCCCCTATTGGCTCACTTGACTGTTAAGTGTCAAGTGATTAGTCACCAGCCATACGTCTGTCACTTGAGATTACTGAAGTACAGTGTAGCTCTTGTGAGCAAGCTTGTCAACTCTGTTGAGTTGGTTTGTGGATAACATTGACCATTCGAAATGTGTAGCTTGCACAAATTGCCAAATGGAGCAACCCTTTGCATGTTTACATGTGAATTGATATGATTGCTCGGATTCTCTTTTGTTTTTGTTTAAATGCTCAAAGCATCTTCCAGTTGGCTTTGAAAAATGAACTGTATCTGATGTCAATATCCCTTTCAGACTCAGCTGGATGTTAAAACTCATTTACACAACTTAAGTCATCATTAAAATTGCAGTGAGTGCATATCTGTTTGATGTTCTCATGATAATTTTGCAAATTACAGCTGCAACATTGCCCATTGATTATTATTTTTTCTCTCTCCTCTATTTTAATGACTGTTCCTGCAAGTTGCAATTGATCATTGCCTTGCCTCCAAGTTTATTTTTCTTCCAGTTTTCATATGTGTCATCTACATTCAATATTTATTTCTTCATTTCAGCTACAAGATTCTGCTGCCATTATACACTTTTTGTTTTCCTCGTTTGAGGTCATTTCAGCATTCTTCTTTACGCAGCTTCAAGACATGTCATTCTCTTTTTTTTAAATCTCTCCTTGTGCCGCATTGCATCTCTTTGACTAATGTCAGACATACCTTTTGATTTTTTTTTTACACGATTCCTCAGCCGTTTCTCTGTATTCATTTATTCATTTATGCTTTATCATAAGCACAATGTAACATATTCACATGCCATCCAACTGAATGATTGGCAAGTACAAGAAAATGTTGTCATTTCCAGGCATGATTGATGTGCTGTCAGTGTACTCAGTTCCTTTAAAGATGCACCTTTAATACAGAAGCATGTAACTTATTATCATTGTTCTTTTTTTTTTCATTTCTTTTCTACTGAAAAAGATGTTGATTTGTTTTTATACTGAAAAAAAAAAATTAAAATGGGTAAAATCTGTTGTTTTTAGTGAAATCATGTCTCAGAGCCAACTAGGAGAAGTTGTGTTTTATTTGTGCTCTGCTGTGATTGACCAGTAAAAGCTACATTGTATATGCCTCAAGATTAAGTTGTGAAAAGACATTAAAAGTATGTGCATTTGAGGTTAGATCGAAGTAGAAAATGTGCTGCATATCACAAGTAAGCACTTTCAACAGAACATATCAGTAATATGTGAATGGGCCCAAGAAGTGGCCTATGTATTGCATATATCAGAATTATTTTGGAAATTCTGTAGCATCAATGAACTAGAGTATGATAATATTAAGAGGCTAACTGAAGTATTTTTTTTCTTTCTTTTCATGTTTTTCTCACCATGCCACAGTCGTACAAGCCCTCGTATTCATTCTACTAAGTCGGCAGCGCTTCGCTGATCCTAATCCCGCGACCCGTCTCCTCTCCTAAGCGTTCCCTCCACTCCTCCTTCACCCTTGCTGTGGCCTTCCAGAAAATGACGACGAGGAACAAGACTCGCGTTCACACATCACACAATCTTCTCAGGAATTTTGATGGAGAGAGTTCACACTCTGACAAGGATTTCAGAGAGAGAGAGAAAAAAAAAAGCGACTTTTTCACATCTTCTTTCCTACTCGCTGATGTATTCTATGCCCAAAGTGCCTTGTGAATGTTCTCAGAGTAGAACAGCTGAACACCATTGACTTGTATATGTCCTTCTGTCGGGTTCGTTGTCCCCTGTTTTACTAGATCTTTCTGCAAACTATTATTTCAGCTCATAGCCTTTCTATTTACTTTTTGCCTTTTTAAATATGCTCTGTACATAGTAGATTAAGTTATGATTTTTAAATGGGAGACCTGAGCTAATTTATCAGCCTTACGTATTCTCTTTCTGAAGTCCTTAATTTTTTCCCCTTTATTGTGCCAGGATGTTTTTAGTTTAACACATCCATGTAATAAATGTACATTCTTTCCGCATTCCCTTGATTTGTCCTTGTGAATTATTATGGATTAACAGGACACGTGTCTATTGCTGTGATATGAACAAATATACTATCAAACGTACTCTGCATGTTCAAGCATAAGAATTTTTGGCCTGCAATTCTTCATATAAAGAGATAATTCTGTTGCATTAGTTGTGGTAACTGCTTTGTAGTATTCGAAATATGCTACTCAGAAATTTCTTGTAATATCACAGCAATGTTAAACGTTTGAATCTTGTAAGTTCACAATACAGTAGTCCTGATTCTTCTATTTCAACAAAATGAGAGTAACTGGACTCAACAAGAAACTTAAAGTATATATTGGTGTGATTGAGTTTGCAAGTACTGCTTCAATGCAGAGTGTATCAAATTGCTGTCCAGCCTTATTGTAATATACATGTTATGTTGCTACCACATTCCAACCCTACGAGTAAGATTTAGGAATTGCTCCAATTAGCCTAGTCTGTATGTATACGTGTGTCACAGACTGCATGTGCGTACTGTCTGAGGAGATTAGTCAGTAGTCCTGTGATTGCTTACCTACAGGTTACAATTCTCATAATACTCCAAAATCTGACATTTTGCATATTATATCAATATATCAATTATATCAATTCTGTAATGAGACACAGGTAGAAATGTACAGTGACGTTTTTGATAATTACACATTGCACGTTTCCCCTAATTTCTTGGTGGACCAAATATGTCACACTTTTAAGAGTCACACTGAGGAATGTTGGTCCTTCATTTACCAGATATTTTGCTGAGTGCTGTGTAGTGCCCAGTCATGTGAAATTATTTTGTTTTTGTTTTTTACTCATTGATGAATGAAGCTCTTCTTTTGACCAAATTTCCCCATTCTGTACACTTACGAACAAAACAGTTTATTTACCTCTCCATTCATTGGATATTCCTTGTCATTTGAGTTTGCAGTTCAAACAACTGAAACAACTGTTTCAGGGAGTGTGGTCATCTAATATAATGCTTTCTTTGTCACTCGCAGTGCAAAACAGAAACATGAGAAATTGTCAGTGAGGCTGACTTGGTTTCCATTTCGGTGCATATCAAAATAATTGTAAGGAAAGATTTTGACAGTCATCATCTTGTGTTTCTGATTTCATGACTTGATCTTTGATCTTTAATGAAAGGAATGATACTTTGAGGTGAAAAATGTTCACTTGTCCTGTGCAAGCATGTGCCATCCCCATTGACTTTATTCAGTTAAAATATTTATGACCTGCAAAATTTACATTAAGTGAAGTAGAAGTCACAAGTTTTGAGCACCCAAAGATTGTGTTAGAGCGTTGCTGTTGTTGTTTTAGTTTTAAAATCACTATTTTCCACAGTGCACAAGCATTTCATGAAGTGAATGTTAAGGGGACTTTGAAATGTGATAGGAAATGCATATATTCTCTAAAAGGTACACAGCAAGGTAAATTGTTATTGTTGATAATGAAATATTGTTAAATGTAAGGTATGAGATATATATATCAAGATATTGTCATTAGTTGTGATCATTGTTGCAGACAGTTGAAATACACGACTGAGTGCCTTTAGATACAGTCATTCCAGTATAGAACATAAGCAAGATGACTCTTGGAGTTGAGTTTTCTTACAATGCTGTCGAATATGAGTATAGGGAAATTTGCAGTTTTAGGGTGATTTTAACATTTTATTCAGAAACTCTTTGTTGTTGATTTTTTTTCTCTGTTAGGATTTGAGATGAATGTGCCAAGGTTTGAAGTGAAGAAAAGTTTTGAAAGGATCCTGAGTAATTGTCTTGTATTTTCCTTTCTCTTTTGTAAGCTAATTTCCTCTCCTAGTATTCCATTATTCTCTGTCTTCATTTCCACATTAGAGCCTATGCGTGAACCAATTACGTAGCATTCTATTTTCATGTACCTAGGATGTGGATTGTTGATGAATGCACTCTCATGTTTACATTCTAAGTCTCTACAATGCTCTAAACTTTCCATGTCCTTTGCAAAACCTACCATGGTATACATGTGGTTCTTGTTTTGTGTGGCTCTCTCAGTTTCTCTCTCTTTCTGCCTGTTGTATAGGCACAACCATTTAGGATATATCCAGAGCAGCTTTGTAGTCTATGCACACAAGTAACTCCTCTTCGTGGGTCCGTCTTGCACACTTTTACTACTAAGAGAACCTAGGGTTGTATATTTCTAAAGAGCTTGTGATACATATTTTTATACCGTACCAAAGTTGGAGAAGTAAAGAGTAAGAAGTGTGAAACGTGTACACAGAATTCTGAGAGATCAATGCAATCCACGTAGACAGTAGAGAGACAGAATATTAGATCGCTAGCAACTTTAGGTCATTCCATATAGCAGTTAGCAATTGCTGTATTTTGAATGTGCGCAACAAACTGATGTGCATTGCTAGTCTATGAAATACGATAAAAACCTAACTGTTGCAATGCTCATATTAAAAAAAAAAAGAGTGGCTAAGTGTTGATCGTATGTTTCTGTAGTTTTTGAATTTTCACTATTATGTAGGTTTTATTTCTGTTATGAAGCTGTACTTTGAGATCTGCTCATCTAGTGTGTTTGTATTAGCTTTTGATGTAGTATAGTCCTTCATCAGCGCATATACTCTCAGGTAGCAGTGGTGTCGTGTTCTTATATCAGCTGGATTTTATTCAAGAGGGTCATCTTATGTACATGTATATGAGACCAACGTTTTTCCCCTAAGTTATCGCAGTTTGAATCAATCATATCCCAGTAGTATCAGCTGTTCATATTTCAGAGAGAGTATATGATTAAGATAGCACTTCATTTGTGGAATAATGTTCAGTGAATTAAGTTGATGCTATGTTGAGTTTGAAGTAAGAGTTTTTCTTTTCTTTTTCAATAAGAAGTCAGTTGTAGAGATTATTCAGCATTTGTGAGATTAAAAAGAGCCAGTTAATTAGTATTTGTATCCATGCTTAACTGATACTAATTCACGCTCACACAAGTATTCTTTTAAAGAAAACCAAATATATCTCCTTCCATTATGTAATGCTTTAAAGTTTGTTTGTGATGGAAAATTAATTGCTGTCACTTGAGAACCTGATCAATTATGAGTTTCAATTTTCAGTTCAGTAAACTTGTTTGTTTATTATGTCAGATGATTTCATGATTGTGTGGAAAATTTTACTGTTGTCATGGCTTTTGAAGCTATTTTGTATTTTGATGCTTTTTAATTTGGAATGAGATATACCTTACTTTGCTGCCTCGTAATCATGTTTTCATTTAAAATTTTCAGAATGTATTTCTTACTTTTTCAATGTGACCATGTTATTACACTCGTTGAGATTACAGTGTGTTGTAACCATGTTCCATGGACTACAATCACAGTATACTAGTATCTCATTTAACCAGCAGTTGTCTTCTTTAAACCACACAATCCTTTTTCCTTTAATTACACAACAGCTGACACCCTTTCCTTCAGTAAATAATCCAGGTCGGTCAATAGCTGTCAAATTAAGCAATTCTCAACAAATTACAGTTTAGATTTTAACATTTACAGTGTAGAATTGTTCTTCCTGAACGATCATGATTGGTACGTTCATGAGAGCGTATTCTTGTCTTCAGCTGTGCTTCAGAGCTAATATAAAGGTTTCTGCAAGGCCAGAATTTTGAAGTACACTGTTCCCTTGTCATTAATGTACTTACAGTGGTTTAAGAAAATCCTTAAAGACATTTGTCTCTTCTGCATTGAACACACAGTGTCTTGCCTATCCTGTCAAAGATAATTCCTTTGTTATAATGTAGACAATTTCTAACAAAAACAGTCAAATTTGTTTATCACATGATAAGACACTTATTCAGGTAGATTCACTTACTATATCTTGTTACCATTATTTGCATGGCCAGATACATACTGAACAAACAAAATACAAAACAAGTGGAAATAATACACATATTTATTCTTGAGTTTCCATGTTGCCAAAGCAACAAACATTCCTGTACATGATTGTAAAACTTTGCTCAGTTTTTTAGTAAAATCTGTGTTCTAGGATATAATTTTGCAAAGTGATGTATCATTGAGAACATGATGAGAAATATGTTAGTGATGGTAAAGTGTGTCATTTGGATTTGTTTTTATTGTCTTAGCACCTCATGATATTGCTGGTTTTGTTACAACAGCTCATAGGTGTCCCATTTGATCATCTGTTGTCACATAGCTGTGTGCTGATCACCAGAAAGTATGTTGCATAGACTGTGAAGGACATTTATTCAATAATACAGTAGTGGACTGATGGTGTGTCTCAATGACCCTGATTTCATATCTCTTTAATATCTGTCTGTCAAAATAGACTGGCCCCTCAAAAACCATGTTGGTGTGGTACAGGGTTAGGCAAGAAATGGACTCATTTGATTTGAGCAAGCAAATAACATACATCATTTCAAGTAATTGGTAATCAATGTAACGAAACTTCTCAGAAAACTACTGTGTGCATGTCAGGCAGTCAATGCTTCACTGGTGTTGGTGCGAATTTTGTTGGTATGTTTTGAATTTACATTTGTAATACTAGGAAGTTTATTCAGAAGTGTTCATATTTTCTTTTCAAGGCAAATTTATGACAAGTGTGGTAGTTGTAAAAGAGAAGTTTGCAAATATAACAGGAAAAAAAAGACAGGAAAATTAATAGTGAGAAGTATGAATTGACTTGTCATTTTAGTGACTGCTAAACATTAGGTTCCCATTTCCAGTTTTATTGTTTGTTTGTTGTTGTTTTTTAGGGAACACCAGCTATTGAGTGGTTTGTCCAAATTGATTTTATTCCGGTCAACCCAAGTTAAAGTGAATGTGGCCTCAGTCTCATGTCTGGCTTTGTACGAAGAAAAACAGGGCACAAGGATGATTTCGTGTATCTTGAAAATAACTGTGTTTTTCTTTCCTGAATTTGGCTTTGTGTGTAGTCATTTTAGCATGATGTTCTGGTTTATTGGTACTCTGTGTTTTTAAAAGTGTGTTTTGATGACACTTGGCTCACTCTATTGCTGTAGGTTCTTTGTTGTGTGGCTCTCCTAAGATGATACCCCGGGCCTTGAGACTGAAGACGCGGCATGAACATTCAGATATGGGGACCATTTTTATCTTCTAATTTCATGTTTATGTGTGACGTGGCTGTATAGGTTTCTTTTTATTAGTGCTTTCCATCCCTGCTTGGCCACTATTATGCTTGTATATGCGTCTTGAAACTAAAACATGTATTGTTTAAGAGGAGATGAAGAATTAATCACAAATAGGTTATTTTTGTATCTATGAATTAACAACCAAAAGTAAAGACATATATATTGTGTGTACCTGTATATAGGAATGTGAATTGACTGTAATGATGCTATGAGATTATGATGGTTTTCATTGTACATGTTGAATAGTTTTTGAAAGTATTTGTAACCTGGTTTTTCATTTCAGTGGAAGAATCTGTCAGAAAATTATTGGCTTTATCTCCAAATGCCATGTCACGAGAGAGGCGTTGGATTTTGTGGGGGAAGACGTATTCTGTATTGGTTTCAGCAGTGGCAAATTGATGTGGCCAAAGTGTAAGAATGTCACTCTTGCTACAGCAGCGTTATTAAATACTTTGTGGTCTAAATCTTACAAGAGAAACCATGAAATCCTAGCGACTCATCTGTTTGTGTTTTGTGAATTACTTCATAGAAGGTGTACAATATCATTGCTGTGTTTGTCAAAGTGCAGGCTGTCTTGTCTTCAGTTTAATCCTCGTCTGTATGAAAGTCCTTATTTTCAGCCTCTCCTCAAATGCTTGGAAGATACGACTAGCCAATATGGTTGCGCTATTAGGGGAAAAAAAAGCACAACCAGTGGACCTCGGCTCTCTGAGCTGTATTACGACTTTCAAATAAATTGAAAATACAAAGCCAGCCCCACGGATTATAAAGATTTTGAAAATGACAACATCCCTTTAAATTTATTTGTGAACAATAATCATTATGCTACTAAAGGGGAATTCTTGACCAGCTAAAGATAATTTCTAAAAAGAGAAAGTAATATTTTACAACCACACTAGTGAAAATGTACTCAAATTCAGAAGTAATATTTGAGTCTGGGAAGTAGTTGTGTTTGGAAAAAAAAAAGGAATTTCATGATTTTGTCATTTGTGTAAAAGCTATATGGCAAGATACGGCAAGTTGTGAGTTAAATTGATATTGGCGCGCTATTTGCATGTTCATATTGACTGTTCAGTAGCAGTTTGGGGAATATTAGTGATTGTAATTAACAATTACAACATACCCCTTTTCGTGCAGGTTAGTTATAGCAGACATAATCTGCCGCTTTGCAGTTTGGCACAGTCAACCCTCCAGAGCATGTTACACAAATGCTATTGAGGCTTTGGTGAGAATTTGAATGTGCTTTTGTGGTCATGCATGTGTGGGTGTGTATGAGTATGTGTCTGTCTGTCTGTCTGACTGTACCAGTGGTATTTGCATTGCAGAAATGGCAAGAATATAAGAGATTACATATACATCACAACCTGCATTTCCTCCATGTAAAGTCCATCAGTAAAAAACCACACACCTCCACCAATCCAGCAAGGGCGTAACCCTCTCACATTCGGGTGACCTGCCTAGATTGTTCTACCAGCATATTATGAGTGTGGACACCTTTGTTTCTATTTTATATTTAATTGAGTGGAGAAAGAATGACACTGTTAACACACCTCACACTTAGGGCATACATTTGATATGTATGTATACATTGTATACATACATACATACATACGTACAACTGTATATATTTATTCATTTTAACATTTACATCTGTATGTATGTGTATGTGTGTGTGTGTGTGTGTGTGTGTCTATTAGCCTTGAATATTCATTTTTTAAGTTAGTTTGTTAATTTCATTGGCAAATTGAGTTTGGTTTAACCTTTACTTTGTGCAATATTCAGGTTGACAAATGAACCACAGAAGTGCTCATGTAATTTGTTGTTTGTTTGTGAAATCTTTGTTTCAGTTAATGAGTATAAAACTTGTCATTACAAGATTTTGCTACTTATTTTTTGATGGCATCCTTTTGACATGTCCTGGCACTTTTCCATTGGTGCAGGTATAGACTGAAGAGATTGCACCTTCATTTCTGTGTGTGTATGACACACTGTTCATTAGCATGTTTGCTACTTTCATCAGCAGAATAAACAAAATATAGGCTATTTGTAAATTTATAAGTGAATAAGGAAATTAATGAATCATAAATAGATGTATAAAGAAGAAAGAAAGAAAGAAAGAAAGAAAATATTAGTAGATAAGGAAGTGAATGAATAACAGATGAATGAATAAATATAAAATCCAAATGGAAAAGTTATGATAATGAATAGAGAGATAAACAAGAGAAGTGGATGAATGAAAAAAAAAAATTAAACAGTAGGGCCTACATGTAACTAAATCAATAAGTAGATCTATACCTGGAGATTAGTAATGTAGAAGTTAATGATAGATTAAATGCATTATCAAATACTCAGTATTGGTAGATAACTAATGAAATATATTGTAATGGCTCTAGGCGCTATGTGTAGTCCCCCTTGCTGCAAACCCTTTTGATTTTTTTTTTGTGGTCATATACACAGTACATTATAAAAATTTATAACAATACATTGTCTACACTGCGTAAAATATTAAGAAAGTATAGATTTTGCAAAGCCTTGAGAGTGCTGTCAATATGATCAACATAATTATCACTAAATGGCAATCAAGCCCAAACTTTTATGAGGGCCAGGTATAAAAGGGAATTGCAACTGTCAATCCCTACCAGCAAATACTATAGGTTGTATTTTTTTCCTCTCTCGCTCTCTCTTTTTTCCTTAATTCTCATTGCAACTGGCAGTTCAAGAAGTGCTTTCCCCTAGTTTGTGATTTAGTCCAACTGGCATCAAGCAAAAATGTTCAGTCGCTCCTAAAACCCTCCATGCGAATTACTCAGTAAATGAAATGCTCGCTACTCATAAACAAAAGATATTCGAAGTATCGAAGCGCAAAGCCCGTCCTCCCCTTTGACACAACTTGGACTCGTCCTCTTCATACTCGCAAAATGGCCACTATAGAACACACATTGAGAAATTAGCGAAGGAAATTTAGTGAAGACAGAGTCTGGTGAAATTGCATCGCCCTTCCTTATCATCTACTGACGAAATACTGACGAAGGAAATGCTCATAATTAGCGTGGGTTTTTCGCCATTTGTCCGTCATTTTTATCGATAGCTGACGAAACTTTGGAGCAGAGAGCGGACATCGGTTATTCTCACCCTTTATACCGCAGGGTACGTAAACACAGCATTATAACGCATTGACAAAGTCACAATGTAAAGTCATGGGCGCAAGTGTGTACACAAGTAATGTCGCATGGTACGACGCCGTGCCTGCCTACACTAACATTACACTTTTTGCGTAGAGTACTTTAACGTAAAACTGAGTAAAGCAACCACATTAATAATTAAGTGTCAGTCGTCCCCTATATCAGTATATGGGGATATTGAATTATTTCCTGCCCAGATAGCATCTGGGCACCTGAAACTTTAACTAATCGCTGGGCTGATTGATGGTCCACCAACTGGCCAAGCGTTGTGGGACCCAGGTTGTGGGACTGGACGCGTATTGTAAAATGTAAGTGTGTGTATTTAGTGCGTCTGTAATGAAAATGACGCTGTGAAAGTCTCACAAGGTGTTACGAGTTTAACATTTATACACACATATGTCATTAGGCCAGTTCGATCGAATGTTCGATAGCATCGATCGTACGGCGAGAATGTAAACACCGTGCACGCTCGCTCCCCATATATTTCCCGTACAAGATCAACGCGTGCACAACTCTCTTTGATACATTCCTACATGGAGTCACTTTGAAGGGGAAAATCCAACAATTTAGTAGGTTAATTCTCACGCCGTTTTCAGAGTATGTTGTCTAGTATATAAGGAGTCTATATCAAGTCTTTGAGGTAAAGAAGGGGGCATATTCTATGTAAGATAGGCAAGTTTTCACGTGCGAACTTAAGTGTCCAGAAAAACAACCCCCCATCATACATCTAAATTTACAGTCAACAGTGTAGCATCGAGACCTATTATATTTGACACACGTTACTGTCGTTTAGTATGGTTGGACCTACTACTCATCGACCGCCTAATATCCGTTTGCTTGATAAGAATATCTAACACTGAAATTCATGTAAAAACTTGACCTACGTGATTGAGAAAATCCAGCACTATCAAATGCCGTTGTTCCCTTTTCAATTCGAAGTTTCAGTGCAAAAATATCGCCGTCGAACTTGCGTGGCCTCGTTTCAGCTCCCCGTGGTACCACTCCTTATTGAGATCGACCGCTGTTTTTGCATTGACAATGCACACAAACCGAGTTGTATTGAACACCGTGTTGTACGAGGCTTTTTAGAAACTTTCATACCCCGGTAGACGTTACATATACGATTCGGTTAAAATATTCATTCGAAATTATGTCCTTGATTTAAACCATTAATGAACAGTGAATTTTCGTGTTTTCCCACACATCCTCATCAACAGTCAAAGCCAATCCATTTTTATGTGCTCTGCGCGCAGTGAAGTGTGTACCGGTACTATTAAGCGTTCTGTGCGCCAGTACTTCGCGGTCACTTTCAATAAGGGCGGTCGATATGTAGTAGGGTTACCATGTACTCTAAAAGTCTACTGTAATGTTAGAGAAATCCAGAAATGGGATTGGGCAAGCTCCACATCCTTTTGCATTGGCATGACATGATAGCTGCATAGAAACAAGATTGTATTAGGTAAGGTAAGGCAATACTATACATGATGGGAAGTGTCAAGTGAACTAATCAACTGGTGTGTGCATTCACTCAAGGGCTCAAAAGCACCAAAGGCAAAGCGAACCATACTTCTGTATGATAATACTGTCGTGCCAGGTTTGGAGTGTTCAAGCTCATGCTGGCTGGTCTCTAAAGAAAGCATACCTCATGAGTTATTTTTAGAGGGGGGGGGGTCACACATTTTGTAGCAACAGGGTCGTTGATTCACCTGGTGCACTTAAACTACTTTACAGATGTCCCGAACAAAGAGAATAAACTCTTTGTGACTTTGCATTATATGATGTGCAATGTCTACGCGCATTCTTGTATGCAAACTGTTGGTATGCTTTCGGTACGCTTTTGGAGCACATCGGGAAATGGTCCACTTTTTTGGCTTGGTTCGATTCAGCTATCAGTAAGGCACTCTGTACTCTTCTTAGCTTTAGGAGCATTTGAGCGCTCCTCTGGCACGGTTTTGACACAAGGGAAATGGTCCACTTTTTTTGGTTTGGTTCAATTCAGTAAGGCACACTTAACTCTTCTTAGCTTTAGGAGCGTTTGAACGCTCCTCTGGCATGGTTTTGGCACAATTTGGTTCGTGTAAGGAGAGCCCTTGAACACATCCCGAGTTTGCCATACTCCAAAGCCAGGTGTCACAACACATATGAAGAGAATGTATCCACATAATCTAGTAGACAGGAAACCCATGAAGGGCTCGAAATTAGCAATGGCCCATTGCCACTAAAAATCTGTGATGGGCTACCAAAAGGCTATCTCTTGATGGCTCGATCAGGCACTCAAGATTGAAAATGGATTATTAAATGTTATGTTTCGTTTATTGTTGGCCACTACATTTCTTTTTCTGGCCACCAGAGAAAGTCAGACCAAGTCTTTGCTTAGTATACTGATACAGCAGAAAGGCATAATTTATATTCACATGAGTGGAAAGATGTATAAAATTGTATATGAATTGTTAACAAATTTGTGCAATTTCTATACTGTTGTAACTTTGTCTACACGTAGGAACTAGTGAGCTCTCCTGAAATCCTTGTCTTCGACAATGTCTACCACTGCTGACATCCCCGCTGGCCCTCTGTCTGGGGTGCAACCACCTTCACAACAACAGCAAGCAGGGGATCCTCAAGACAGTGATCAACCGCAGCCACAAGTACCACAGCAGCAGCAACAGCAGCAGCCTCAGCCGCAGCCGCAGCAGCAAGCACAGCCACATCAGGAAGACCAGCCTCTGCCCAATCTTCCAGCAGGCACCCAGAATGTCAACAACGGCCGTGGCAACAACAACAATAATAACAACCCCTTGCTCAACGTCCGAGACAGACTCTTTCATGCCCTCTTCTTCAAGATTGCCATCACCTATGCCAGGGCATTCCCTCCACCCATCAGGAGATTTTTTGAATTTGCCATTCTTCTCAAGGTATCTGCTCAATCAGCTTAGATGACCACATTTGTTTCGTTTGTTTGTTTATTTGTTCTTTACATCATCATCACCCATATAAATCTGTTACAATACTTCATTGCTTGCATAGTTTTCTATTTGTTTGGGCCAGCTTTTTGAGCAATGTCTAATTTCCCCAGCATGCATTTGAGGAAATGTTACAAGAAGAGTTACAATACTGTACTTGCTAAAAGAGTTTTTAAACATTTGAATGGTTTGGTAGCTTAATTCTCTGATTAATTTTGTTTCTTTGTTTTTTACAGCATGTCCCCATTCCTTGGGTGTAGTGCAGTGTTTGCATAATGCATTTTATGTACATAATATACATGTTTGGTCAAGATGAAAGTCCCACAAAGAAACAAATGTCCAGTTTGGATGATATGCTTACAGACATTCAGTCTCTCCTCATATCATATTGCAGTACTCCTTGTTTTTCTTATCCAAAGGCTTTGACTGCACTATTTGTACTTGCGTACATTCATCGCACCTTCTCCCGCTCGCCTATCAACTGTCTGGCTGACTACCGTGACAAGTGGCCAAGAGAGGGCATCCTTCGTGTGGAGATCGTGCGGAACCGCACGGACGGCCCCATCTATGAGGTGTCCTATGGAAGGAGGATACAGGGTGAGATATTCTGGATAAATATTCAATTTAATGATAGAAAAAAAAGATGAACTTAGAAAAGCACTTTGAGAGTGCAGACCTCCGCCAAGCAGCTCATTTCCACCCATACGCGCATGTTGAAAATTGCCCTATCTCCAAATGATGAAAAAGCCCCCTCATCAGCTTCCTGCATGTTGCCCTTCTAGCGCACATTCAGTGCTTGTATTCACACCTCATATATGTGCAGCTTGAACTCCCTTGATTTTGTTACTCTTTTTTTCAAGTGGCAATCCTTGAAAAATATATACAGTGTATTATATATTCTTTAAGAATCCTGGATCCCATGCTGGTCTGGTTCACTTCCAGAGTTTGGTAATCTGCTCCTTGTGGTATTATCAACTTGTCATGTAAGATTCATCCAGATCCATTCCCAACTTTGAATTATTTTGCAAACAAAGAGACAGACAAACCAATGCCAGCTAGAGCATATACTCCTTGGTGGAGGTAATATTTCATGCCTGCTCTAGTCTTGTTGTGGACTTTCTGGATGAGTAAAGAAGACGTTTCAACTGCTTTCAATTAGATCAATATATTTGAAATGCCAATTACATCATGTCTAGGTGTGGAATTTTGACCTGTAATATATTTTAAAAAAGAAACTTTGGGGTGTCTCTCAAAGTCTGATTTACTGAGCCCTCATTTCAATCTGCAAAGAACTGGGCACCAAGAGCCCTGGTCCCTGAGCATATATCAGATATTGGTGTACATGACTTACAGTGGTACCAATTGGTGCTACAATCAGCTAGAGTCCCACAGAGTCTAGCTGAACATTGTTGCATGTTATCATGCCATTTTATCTCGTGGAGCCAAAACACTATGTTCCATGGGTAGGATATAAAATTGGAGGTCTTGCATATATATGAGAAACTCTTCTTATCACTGAGCTTCAATATACTTTGTACCTTCTGAAGGTAGTTGTTGACCCCTCCAATGAATTGAAATGCTCTGTTCAAGTAAATTTGACTTCTTTTAAATGAGGTTGGGTTGAATCTGCCATATATGAATACAGAGATGCCAAGTCTACATGATTCTTCATGAGGCTTCCTGAAAACTTCAAGATCTCTTCATGTCTAGATTAGAGAATATACAAATCTACCTGATTCAAGAATTATTTCTCTCATTGAGATGCATATGTATATCACACAAGTATCTTACTGATTTCTTTCTGGAATCTTCCTGATTCTGATGGATGAATGTTGGCAGCCCTGCCAATATCTCATCATTTGTAATTCAGGAATTCTGCTAAATCTGATTTGACTTTGATGCAGGAGTGACTAAAGTGGAGGATGACCCCCAATATGCCAACGTCAGTCTGATGCCCACCTACTGGGAGTACCCTGATGTGGTCAAAGGGGAGGAGGTGGTCAAGGAAGAAAAAGAGGGCATGGTCAAGGGGTCACTCTGGCAGGGCATCCTGTGGACGGCCATCAACTCAACCGTGGGCGACTTGCCGAACACTCACTCGTTAGAGAAGAACATGCAGCCCTTCCGAGAGACAGTCTCCGAGTTTGAGATGTTCACCAGGGCAGGTGGGTACAAGTGGCCATGTTGTCACCTCTGTCTCATTACTTCAGATGACTTGAAAATAAAATAATACCAGAAGCTGCCTGTAAAATGGAGATGATTTATATGATGCATAGAATGTGTGAAATGAAACATGTCTCTCAGACCAAGACACGTGTTTATAAAATCCTTGAATGTATCAGATTGGTAACAATGAATCTAAATACATAAATCAGGGCTCAGCATTAACATTTTTTCTCTGGTGACCCGAAAAAGAAATGTAGGAGCCCAAAATAAAGTGAAGTATAAAAATTTATTTTGAATATCAGCTGCCCAATTGGGCTACCAAAAGATAACCTTTTTGGAAATTTGGTGGCTCTACATAAATTTTTAGTCGCCCCTGGCCACCTGACCACCGCTCTTATCAAGCCCTACATGAGTGCATACTGTGACAGTGGATTCTTTGTTTTTGAATTGTTCAGCATTTTTCATTCCTTTCTCAACCTCTCCTCTTCAAACCCCCCTCTCCCAAAAAAAAAAAAAAATAATAATAATAATAATGATAATAATAATAAATGAAATAAAATGAATATATCAATCCAACTGTGGTCTATTCCATGATACAGTCTGGCCAGTGGATGAGTACATTATGGAGTATTCTCTGGAGTATGGATTTCTGCGACTATCCCCCAGCACTAGAGAACGGCTTGGGATACCTGTCATGGTCATACAGCTAGGTGAGTATGTGGGACTACAGGATAGAGACTTCACCCTCCGAGGCTGTAATTTCAGAAGCTTTCATAGGAGGTTTCTGTCTTCAAAGATTACAGGAGGAACCGTAATTCAAGTTGTTGTTTCAGCACTCTCATTTTCCTGTGTGACTTCAGCAACTAATATTGATGTTCAGGGTGGAATGATTGATACTATGTATACAACTTGACAATGATACTACTGGTATTTTGATGTGCCTTCGTAGTTTGACTTGCTGTAAAACAGTAAATTCAAACTATCATGGATGTCTCAGTTTGCTCATTGTCACTTCATATCAGCACATGTTGAAAAGACTAGTCTCTGACTGTAATTAGACATGTATATGGGTACTTATAGTTCTCATGTAGAACAAATACTTTATGTAAAAAAAAAAAAGGACAGACTCTACCGTAATGGCACATTTTTAGTTAGAGACTGTAATGGCTTGTCATGCTTGATGGCTTGATTGATAATTTGTATACCGCCTGCTGGCATGAGGATGACCGCATTGCCCAGACTTTACTCGTAGGGAGACTATCTGAAAAACTTCACAACCCAATGTGAAATCATGTGATTTGAAATTTGTTAAGATGGAGGGAATAAGATAAGTAAAGTAGGGTAACTCATCCTGATTTCTAGGCAGACAGCAAGAAACAAGCAAAAAAAGGTGGAAAGTTCATCTATTTTTGACAATGATGATCAATCTGATAACCATTGTCAAACAGAGTATTAAAGAACCTCATACATATGTGGATACAAAACTTGATACAGAATACCCTGTTGGTGGTTTTAAGACATGACATAAAGGGCTTGGTACCAGAAAGACATGGGGCACAGGGTTTCCCTCTAGACCCCCTATTTTTACTTAGGCATGCCTCTCCATCATAACAGTAATGTGACCTGCTTTCTTGTAGAGATCTCCCAGTCAACTTTGGTCTAGAATTACAATGTCTTGTCTGTTAGGCTCTGGTCTGATTAGTCTTGGTATATCAGGTCCAGGTCCTTTCAGATGTCTGGGTGCTACATAACTTTATTATACCACTTGCGCGGTGGGGCAACAGATTATCAAAGTTGCTGCAAAACACTTGCCCGAAAAGAAAGTCCAAAATATAAGGAAATGATATAGAAAATCTTGTGTAGGTCAAGGGCTTAATAAGACACAATCACTTGAATAAACAGCACACTTTGATTTGCATGCTTAAACACTTTGTAGTAACAAACTCTGTCCGATCAAGTGTTGCCGTTGCTTTGCGTTGGGGCTTCTAGACATATGTGTTGGAAAGTTGCTGAAATGAAATATAAAGTGCATTGCATCACTAAACAGCCATTATCTTTGGGCTGCTGTATATTGACTGTGTGGGTTTGTTGGGGGGAATAAGGGGAAACAGGTGGTTTCTAAACATTTTGCTTCCATTTTTTCTCACTGTTCAAAAACACATGCCCAAATTTAACTTTCACTTGCCCCGGCCAATCGGGCAAGTGCTTATGTAGCACCCTGGATGTGTTCATTTTTTTCCTCCCAATTCTTTTCCAGACCCAGCACAAGATGAGTGCTTTGGTGATGCCTTGAGTAGGTTCCTTCTGGATGAGTTCCTGGGCTATGATGACATTCTGATGTCTAGCGTCAAGAGCCTGGCAGAATATGAAGATAATAAAGGTACCATACTCTTCTATGTATCTTTAATCGTTTCTCCGAAATCTACCCATTTTTTCATACCGCAGGAAGGTATAGTATGGAGAGATGGTGGTAAACATTGAGTTTCCGAAGTAGCATGAATATAACAGAATTTTATTTTTGCTGTAATTTGTTACTTTTCGTGTGGTGTGTTTACTTCATTTTATTTCTTACAAAGTTATTAATTAACAATGAGATCGAAATGTTAATATTGTCTAATGATAGCTACTCTTGAATGATATTCAGAAATGATAGGTTTGGAGCTTAATTTGGAATTAGTTTAGCATTATTATTGTTTTTCCAGATACATTGTGTGTGTGTCATGAATTGATACTCTGTGAAATGTAGACCATGTTTTTGTTTTGTGCCTAGAGGCAAAAATCAATATTCTTTGTTTTTGTTGCAACTTTTCTCCGCTGAAACCCCCAGGTTATTTGAGGAATGTTGTCACTGGAGAGCACTACCGTTTTGTCAGCATGTGGATGGCACGCTCGTCATACATTGCAGCTGGTTTCATCATGCTCATCTTCACCATTTCTATCTCCATGCTCCTCAGATACTCTCATCACCAGATATTCGTCTTCATAGGTCAGTCAAATGGACATAAGTACATGTGTAGACATTTGTCTGCTGTCCTCATTTGAACAATAATCTATATATCTAAAGGCATCGTTTACCATTTGCAGATGAAACAAAGGCCGAGCTTTAGTGCTTCAAAATATTACTGACATGTGAGTTGGGGATAGAAGCAACCAATGTTAAAATGTTAATCAGCATTATCAGTGCTAAGTATTGTATGCGCCATATATTTCACGAGTCTAAATTTTCACGAATTGGTAATTCCCGACGATTTTGCGAGTGGTTAAATTCAGGATCGTGGAGTCCTGTACTGAACGGAGAAGTGTACACTCGTACGTCACATTCACATCAGGATCAGAGTCATTATTTTAGTGTGTCTTTAATTTCGCGAATAGCACCCAACTTGCAAAATTCGCAAAAATAAAAACCTCGTGAAACATTCGGCATATACAGTATTGTTAAATATACAAAATGTGGACTATAGTTACAATAAAATAGTTTGTAGAGTAAACCATCTACAGTTATGGTTTATTGAAAAAAAATAGTGATATCTCCTTATAAATATTTTGGGCTTTATTGCAAAATTGTTGTATGGTAGGATGTTTTGTGATACAACTGAACTCCACGTATGCATCAAATGTGATATCTTGAACATTTTTAAAATCACTGCTCCCAATGGTAAACAGTACCTTTAAGAAAGTGGTACTCAACTTGAATGTTGTGATTTCTCCTTCCATCTCTGTCCAGTTGACCTGCTGCAGATGCTGGAGATGAATACAACCATTGCCTTCCCAGCCGCCCCTCTGCTGACCGTTATCTTGGCCTTGGTTGGTGAGTGCATTCATCAGTTTGACGTTTGACCTTTGACTTGTGGCAGAGTCAAGGGCTACTTCCTGTGTTTGTTCATAGACTTTCACAAGATCTTGATGCTATGCTGGTTTTTGAGTGTGAGTTTTAGCCTTGAGCTTTCAATGCAATGTCTGCTTGCAGGCTGCTGATTTTGTGGTACCCTGATTTTGTACAGGCACTTTGTGGGGTGGGCTTTAGCTGGGACCAAGTGCTGATGTGATGATGTCCCACTTAGGGAATATATTGGATTCATGTTCTTTTTGGATGAATACAGTAGATGTATATCAATATATGGTGAATAGGAAGATGGATATCAGTGATGGTGCTAAAGATCACAAGCTTATTTTAGATCACAGAATTTATAATCAGTAGTAAAGTTTGTGTGTTTGCATTACTGATGTGCTCATGTATTGAACGTAACAAAACTTTGCTTCATCTCTCTGCCCAGGAATGGAGGCTATCATGTCTGAGTTTTTCAATGACACGACGACAGCCTTCTACATCATTCTGATCGTGTGGGTGGCTGACCAGTATGATGCAATCTGCTGCCACACACAGATCACAAAGAGACACTGGCTACGGTGAGTTCTGTCATCCTCCCTCTACAGCTTTCTTTCCATCCTAATCCTAATCCTAATCTTCAACTACTGTTATTGATGAGATGAGTATCAAGACTCAATATTGCTAATCCTTTCTCCCTTCCCCACCTCACCTCCACATATGTCATGCAAGCTCTCATTGAATTGTTAACATGCTGGATCTTGTTTGTTTATCAGACATTGCCTTATATCTGGAGATGATTTTGTTTTGGTAATCAGTAAACCTGCTGTAGTGATCAGCTTGATATTAAGACCATCTTTCCACAAAAACCAGAAGTTGACTTCATTAGTAAAATAATTTGATGCAGACACACCTGTGAATGATGTTTTACTGTGTTGTGCTTTGAAGTAGCCCAGTCTCTTCTCAAGGCAACTGCTTAAATGTTTAGATATTACCTTTGAGAAATGTGCCGAAACTTTAAGTGAAATGGGGGGGGGGGGGGGGGGTGGAGAAATATAAGAGTCACGTTTGTCATTAGAAGACTATGAGCTTGTAGTCTTTTAGTAAATTTGAACAGTGCACTGAGCACAATAGAATGAACCATTTTGAAATATTTGTAGATAGACAATTTGAATGGCATATAAGATGCACATGTTGCCTCATATGAAAATTTCCATATTGCCATCATCTTTGATAGTCCACATGTGATTCATTTATAACTGTATTGGTGAGCATGTGCAATCTCACCAACATTTAGAGCTAGTACTCGGTGAATTGCCAGTATTTGTATTTCATGTCATGTGTTACTTTAATACTGTGATATAGATATATGTGTGCATGTTGTAAAATGTGGACTGTTCATTCCTGTAACTTTTCTTTGATTTTGTTGTCTCTTTTTTGCATCACGCAGGTTCTTCTATCTCTACCACTTCGCATTCTACGCATACCACTATCGCTTTAACGGCCAGTACAGCGGTCTAGCTCTGATTACATCATGGCTCTTTATTCAGGTAAAGTCAATGTGATGTAAATTTCTTATCATATGTCGATGTGTCAGAGGTAGTTACACCTTATGACCTTATGTTCGATTGAGTGATGGTTTTACCAGTCCTTGTGTAGTCTTATTTGAAATATAATGTAGAGTCATGTAATGCCAATCAAGTGCCAATTTTTAATTTTTTCTCAAAATAAAGGGACCTTCTCCAGACAAAATTTCCAGTTAGAACTTGGCAGCTGATGATGATAGTATGGAGAAGGGAAAATAGCAAGTAAATCTCTCCCAAGAATGATAAAATGTGGGTGAATAGCAGAGACATTCACATTTTGATAATGAAACGTAACCAACAGTAATCATTGTCATCATCATCATCATCGTCATCATCAACATATTAAATTGTAAGAGTATTTCATTGATCATTCTGTATGTACAATGCCTTCTTACCAGTTCATAGTGTTAACCTGTTGAGGGCGGTTTTTATTTTGCTACAATACGCATTTTCCATAGAAACCTGCCCGAGTATACTTGGGACTCGTCCTCAATGGGCTAAAAGTGTTTGACAGTAAATATCACTCTGGTCATGTGGATCCCATTTGCACCTACTACGCACAGACTTACACCTTCCACTGTTTGTCATACATGCAATCAAGCACATGCATTCAGCTTTTCCTGGGTTAATATGCAATTACATGTAGGTATGGTAGTCTTGTGCAATCCCTATAGACACTTCCTAGTGAGCAGTTAACTTTGTCTTTTGGAAACAAAGTGGTACAAAAATGTTGCACCAATTAAGCTCTGTTTATAAGGCTTTTGTTTTAAAGATTATTTTTGTCTTGATTCCTGTTGCTGTGAGAGGTGACAGGGTCATTGTAAGGACTTGTAAGTTTATCATCAAACTTATTGTGTTAAAGTAGCTGTGTACTCACTTCTGCGCTGTATTGCATTGTTTCTTTTCAGCACTCTATGATATACTTCTTTCATCATTATGAGCTGCCAGCGATTCTTCAGCAAGCCAGGTTACAGGTGTTGCTGCAACGCAACCAACATGGTGGCATGCATGGGCGAATCAACATCAACATCAACCTCGGAGAGAACGCCCAGCAGCAAGGCAATGGTGCCAGGGAAGGAGCAACCCAAGACAGGAGAAACGTTGCAGTGGAGACAACACAGAATCAACAAGAGCCACAACAGCAGCAGCAGGCTGCTCAACCCTTGCCAGCTGTGAATGTTGCAGCCATTCAGCAGCAACCAGTGTGGCGACAACGTCGCACTCTCTTTGGGCTCTACCTGGGGACCCTGCTCAATCGTCGGCAGGCGGCTGCCGCAGCATCAAGCAGCCAGCAGGCAGCAGCGCCGACACCGAGTGCCGCCGCCACCACGCCTTCAACAACCACAGCAAGTCATGCTACTACAAACACAGACAATGATTTAATCGCCAGAAACCCAAGTAGTAGCAATGATCCGCACGAGGATGGCATGCTCCAAATTCATGAAGAGCCACCACCAGGGGGGAGTGAAGTGCCGAGCACCAATGAAAGCGTGCAAAGTGCTTCACAGAGTGAAGTGAGCACTGCGGACTCTTCTTTTTCCAACACCGCGAGAGAGAATAGTTTTGGTAACTTGCCAGCCAGTGAAAATGACGTACCTACAACTCAATACAAGCCAAGTAATTCAAATGATAACAGTGTATTGCCACAGAGTATATCTTTGCCCAAAAGCACGGCTTCTTCAGAGCTTGAAGCTGATAGTAGCCGATAGTACTCAGTTGTTCAGAAATAGGCTAGATAGTGAATTTATGCTTTTCCCTTATATTGTAAATATCTGGTATTGTATTGAAATTTGACTTTTAAGAAACAGAGATGAGCTACCATTATAGCCTAATTCACCTTATTTACTTGGAAAAAATAAAGCTTCTAATTATTATGACAAAGGAAAGTCATTTGTCTATTACTATAGATGTTGATATCTTGTGCGAATTCATTAACCAAAATACCACAGAAGTCAGATTTCTCTTTTACCATTTGAAAGGTGTTAAAGTTGTTGTATAACTAACTTCTTTCTATCATCTCCAAAGCCAAAACTAAGCAGATATGACAATTAGTATGTTTAGAGCAACTCACATAAAGAAAAATTGCTCTAATTCTTTTTTTTTTGTATTACACAATGAAATTGATTTTTACCTCAGCAACTGCAGAAATAAAAGGTACACAAGAAAGAGTGATGCAAACTTAGGATTGCATTAACATCTGACCTCTGTCAGACCCATAGTGACCTCTGACGTCTGTCAGATCCATAGTGACCTCTGACCTCTGTCAGACCCATAGTGAGAATTGTGCCCACCTTGGCTTATTACTGACTATTCTTTCCTCAGTATTGTTTTTGGAGTGTTGTTATGTTACTTTCTTCACCCAAATTTGTTGGAATCAATAATTTAAAGATAAAAGGTACGCAGAGAAAATTCCAGACACAAATGCAGTTAATAAAATTTCAGAATGCAATAAGTTAAGTTGATATGTGTGTAAGTTTTAGGGATGTTAGGGTGTAGAAATGTGCTTCGTTGGCATGCCTACAGGTATTTTTTTTCTCCCATTATCTGCAACAGAGAATTACCTGGGACATGTGAGAAGTGATATTAATCCCACTGTACACTGTCAAACTGCTGCAGTGGTAGTTATGAAGTTCTGAAAGATGCAAGAATTTCAAACCCTTTCAATATCTTGTCTATATCTTTCACAAAAGCAAATTTCTTCTTTGTCTGCCCCTAACACGAATGATATGTCTAGGTTCACATTTGTTCCAATATCTGATTAATAATTTTAATGTACTTTATCAAAAACAAGTGATGAAGTTGTGAAGATATCTTTTTGGTGTGAGTTCAAATTGCTGCTTATCCAACCCAAGATTAGACCCTTTGCTAGTCAGTGCCAATGTGTCCAGTCTTAATTGTTGCTCTTGCTAGCATTGTTTAGGCCATCATTGCAAAACATTCCTTTCTCCATTCTCTAAAAATATGCTGGTACGCCAATCACATGGTTAAAGGTAAATGATAAAATGGGGGGGGGGGGGGGGAGATATACAGATTAATATATGTAGGAAGTGTCATTATTTGAGGATGTTTCTGACCCCAGTATAGCTACTTAGGTGAATATTCTGCCTTCCTCTTTCAATCTGGCATGTTTGAGGCAGATTCATTTGACACGTAACATTACTGCCAGTTTTAGATATCAGGTAAGCATTTTGGAAATTTGAAGCAATTGTAGGAGTTCCTGCTGATAACCATTGTAATAAAAATATGCTTAAGATTTTCATAAAACAATTAGAGAGTTGAGTTCAAGACATTTTCAGAGTGGTAAATTGAAACTTAAGTGTATTTGGATTGATTGGAAATTCAAATCTTTAACAATTGCAAGTCGGTTCTCTGTAATGCTAAGAAATTGAAGGCACAGATGAGAGTGAAGAGGTTGTATTTTCAGTGCATATAGATATGAAGCTTGCTGAATTATTTTGTGTCATATTGCTTCACAAAAGCTTCCAACAAGGACATATCTAGCCGTTAACTGTGTTTCCCATATTTTGACCTTACACCCTGTTGTGCGTTTGGTTACTTCTTAGTAGCTGTTTTTTTTCTTCTTCAAGTGATTCTTAGTCAATATATATATGTATATGTATATATATATATATATATATATATATATATATATATATATATATATATATATATATACATTTCAATATTTTAGGGTTCTTTGCAACTGAAAAAAGGGACCCCATAGTTCAATATTATATGTTTAGATTGTATTGCTGTAATTTGATTTTTATGTGAGAATTAATCAGGCACTTAAGAATTTACCTGATAACTTGTCAAAGCCAAGGGTGTTTTAATATGTGGGATTCAAACTTCAGTTGTTCAGTGTTGTCTAAAGCATATCTCCTTTGAATGAGAAATTTGACTGTTGCAACTGTGAACCAATTTTATGCATGAATGATCGACCATTCAACACTCCTAATTGTGCTACTGTATAAGTGGATATTTTCGCATGACTAATTTTTCGCGCTTGGCCGGGTAAGAAGAGTTTCGCGTGTTTTTAATTCCGCGGAATCAAGACATCACGCACAGGAACATATGGCAAGCAAAAATATTCGTGTGCTTTTATTTTCGCGCTAGTTTGTGGATGCGCGAAATGCACGAAAATTTCAACACCACGAAAATTTCCACTTTTACAGTATTCTTTATGCATTACATCATGGAGTAATAGTAGGAGTAGGAGGAGCTCTTTTCCATGCTGTTGCTTTCACATGGCTTATGTCACACTTTTCTGTGTACCGGTATGCTGCTGTTGTCCCTAGTATGGAAGCTGAAAGGAACCCAGGCTACTCTCAAACTGGAAATTTTCACATAAGTAATTTTTCATACTCAGTATGGTGAAATGAATTTCACATGTTTATAATCCTGCAGAATCAGAGAGATTAGATATTGTTACACGTTGTTACAAGCAAATATATTCATGCGCTTTTGTGTCTGCGCTTATTTGATTGGGAAAATTTTCACTTTGATAGTATTATGTGCCGAGTGACAACATCATTATTTTCCTGTCGTGTCAAAGTCACATTTGTTTCTGTCCAGTCATGGTTTCTAAACCATTTCATTATGTCTTCTAAGCATCTACTCCTCACACCATTTGTGAATATATGGGCTCATTTCTTCCTGTGTATTTCATTGTGAACTAATCGTTATGTAACTACACCATTTGTCTGGTCTCTTTTATTACACCACTTCAGACAGTACGTCAACTTGTTTCAGTATTTCTTATAAAAGACGTTCATTGCTCGTGTGTACAAAAATATATTATGAATGAGCTTTCCAAGATATCCTGTCAAATGGCTGTGTGACATGATACGGATACATTCTTCAGCAGTGTTCCAAAGCTTCTCACAATTTATGTCCAAGAGTAAACAACACTTTCTACAACTTGTGGGAAATGAAAAAGTAAATGACAGCTCTGTGAACAATTAGTCCTCTGGAATAAAATGAAAACTGACTGCTGTTGTTATTTGCAAGTTGTATGCAACTGTGACTTGTCTTATGTTGAAGTGAGAAGTAAGGATGTGTGACCAGAAAGATATAATTTGCGAAATGTCAGCTGCATGCTGAAAGATACTGTGCTGCCATGAGGACAAACTTGTACTTACATTTAGGTTGTACTTTTGTGCATGATATTTAATCAGGAATGCCTAAGTCCTGTAAGTTTAGAAGTCTGACTATATTCCAGCAAAAGTTTTTACCCCATATTCTTTGAATTTACCATTTTGTACAGATATTTTACCCTCTTAAAGAGGAGAAAAGCGAATATCAAGTGAAGTAAGTGAACAAAACAGACATTAGCTATGGGCAAAAATCTAAAACCGCTACAGATTCACCATGTCAGACTTTGCATTGTCCTGTTCAGAGCCTATTTGATTATTAAGATCTTGTTAATGTGGATTAAGCTATTCCCAACGCCACAGATATAGGTTTGTGAAGCTACCAAAAACAAAACAAAACAAAACAAAACAAAACAAAACCCCCCAAAACAACCTTTGCAAGCATCTATTCCTGTATTATGTTTGTAAAGTAATGTAATACGTTTATTCATGTGGCTGACAAAAGGCCTTGTACATGTATAGGGTTTTAGCCTTATAGACCAAAGTTCATGAAGATGGTATCAATTTAGGCCATGGTACAGTTGTATGTGCAAATTTCTTCTGCATAAGTGTGTGTGACAGACTGTGTATGCCAAGAGTTGCCCAAAAACAATTGCACCTTGATACATGCAAGTCAAAGTTATACCTATTTCACGCTTATTTTAGTCCATGGACTAAATTTAAACCACCTTTGTGAATTCAGGCCATTAAGTCTTCTCAAAATTTAATGCCCAAAAAAACAAACATACAATAACGAATCTTGTCATGAGATTGAGTCGCTTGATTTCATAACATAGATTATGCTGTTGAAGGATTAGATTAAAATGGTTGGATTAATTCAATGTGCACAAAGTCACTTTTTTCTTTCAAATAGGCAGTGTAAAAGAATGAGGAACATTAATCTACCTAAATGCGTTGCCAATCCAATGAGTTATAAAGTGTATCAATTTAAATGTTTTTTTTGCAACCAAAACAAACAATTATAATAGTATTATGAACAACAAACTGCTCGAAAGAAATGGATACTTCACAGGATAAAATGTACTACAGAGATATAGTTCCCAACCAGGGAAATGTATTTCTGGGACATGATGGCATTGCTTCACAGTTTTGTCAGATGTTCATGGCTCAAAGAAATTCTGATGCTGCTCACTGCAGTTAAAATGGGAAATTACAGGAGCATTCTTAATTAGTCACTGTCAAATTTTGAGGGCCACTTTTGTGATGGAGTTTGCATTTAGTCACTAATTTCAGCTGACGATGCCTCTGAAGAGAACTGAACAATTGTGTGTGTGTGTGTGTGTGTGTGTGTGTGTGTGTGTGTGTGTGTGTGGTAGTACTTCCTAAGTAGAACACTGTTGTTATTTGCGCCAAAAAAAGGTGTGCTTTTTTTTTCTGTCTGAGCAGCGGCATCAACTGATAATACTATGTTTGTATTGATTGGAATGCCAATAAATTAAGGTTATTGAAAAAAGTGTGTGTGTGTGTGTGTGTGTGAGTGTGCATATTACCATATTTGAGATGGCCTCAGCAGTAAATGCAATACACATGTATGTGTAAATTTGCATGGAGGGAGGTATGTATCATCAAGTGTGAACAGATAGTGCTGAGATAACTGGCTACTCAGAGAAATGACTGGGGTTTTGAAAGACAAAAACTTTGCATCATGTGCAGTCATCATCTCTGTACACCATTAATGCCATAATATTGATATTGCAACTGATAAACAAATTTCATGAATTTGAATGAGTTTGATATTCATGAATCTTCTGATGCCGCAGCTGTAAATGCGGGAGGAGGAAGCGTGAAGTGCCAGTAGTTATGATAAGTTATGCGGAGAATGTTGCAAATTATTAAGACTCTGAAACTGTCGCTGTGATAAATGTTGTAGAGATCAGTTTGAGGGTAATCTCTGGCTCTCCATCATACCTGTGATATATTTCATTCAGGAATCTGTGTATGTTGTTAGTTTTTTCACAGTGGAATAAATGTTTGGCTGAATTCATGATTTTTTTAAACAAAAGAATATTACCCAAGATTCTACAAATATGAGTGGAATAATGGGTGTTTGTGAGACCTTTCCATCGTTGTAGTTTTTTTTTTAAATTAAATCTGAGGTGTTTCCCAAGAGATGTTTTGAAGAGTAAACTCAGATTCTTGGGACTGCCATTGGCATATTGTGACTTTCTTTGTACATGTAAGGTACCCTTCCATTTTTTTCTTATCTTCATTTATCATTTATTGCTTGTTGACTGAATTTGTAATTTCTTGAGTGATCAAGCAAATTCTGCCATAAGAAGTAACTGTCCACATAAACAGACATCAGTCACCATTTAATACTGATGAATGAACACTACTTGCAATGTGATGTAACATATGAAAGTATATTGAGAATGTTCATCAGAGTTTAACAGCTTTGTTTTAAACAGAGATCATGAGTAACAGTACAAATGAATATATGCCTGTATTTCCTCAAAGTACAAATGGAATGCTACTAGTCAGCGTATTTCCTATTGGGCAACATGACTTTCTTTTCCTTGATTAAAATATTCAGTTGAAAGTTACCTCCTGCTTTAGTTGCACTCGTGCTTTGAATTGTTATTGTGTCTATTTCTGTGGATTCCTACAAATTAGAAGACATTTTGTAGAAGTTATATGGTATATATATTATATATATATATATATATATATATATATATATATATATATATATATATATATATATATATATATATACATATATACATATATAATATATCTCAGGGCCGGCGCACTATTTTCAAAAGTGTGGGAGCCCACTTCCGGGTTTCATGAGCTAACAAGCAAAAGCAAAAAACAAAAAAACAAAAAAACAAAAAAAGGTCCTCAGCTCATCTCTCCCCGTCCACTTCTGGGTTTCTTCACCTGACAAGCAAAAAAGAAAAAAAAATAAAAAGGTCCTCAGCTCATTCTCTCCCCTCCCATTTTAGTGCCACTTACATACTTCCGGGTTGAAAAAAGTGTGGGGGCCCAAAGTGATGACACCTTATGTATTCCTTTGTATGGTGCACAAAAATTGTGGGGACCTGAGCCCCCACGGCCCCCACGGCTGCGCCGCCCCTGTATATATGAAGAGTTTGTTCGTAAAAACCGATAAGTCCATTTTTGAAGATTTTGAAGTACAGGGATGCCAAGTTCAAAAACATTTTATGAGTGAGATTTTCATGACTCGGCATCTCGGCATGCGAATGTGCGCGCGAGCGAGGGTGTGAGAGGGGTTCCCCCCCCCCCCCCCATGGCCTCCCACGGTAGGGAGCTTTTTCAATTTTTAGCGATCAGGTGCATACTTCAGTGACTATTTTTTACTTATTTTGAAAGACAAAAGGGAAATATACCTTCAATTGCAACTATCACTTTAATCTTTTGAGGTATGCTCATTATTATAGGCCCAAGTTGCAGACTTCGCCAGATGCGTGAGAAAAATGGGTGCCATGCATGAGATCGTGAGATTGCCCCTAAATGCTTGAGTCTCAAGCAGAATGTGTGAGACTTGGTAGCTCTGGAAGTACGGTCTCTGTCATAAAGTACAAAATGATACCTTTTAAATGATATATTGGTCACTACATATAAAGGTACATTTTTGAAGTTATGGTCAAAAGAAGCAAAAATTTTCTTATTATTCTATTTTTCTTGACCTTTAATTGCAAATACATGTATCTCCATTTGGCAAATATGGACTTATCGGTTTTTGCGAACAAACTCTTCATATTATATATATATATATATATATATATATATATATATATATATATATATATATACATATATATATATATATGATTTTATATGAAGAGTTTGTTCGCAAAAACCAAACTCTTCATATATATAGATATATATGTATATATATATATATATATATATATGAGTATATGAATATAAGAACGACCCAAGTCCAATTTTTGGCCAAATTCAGTTTGACATGGGAAATTGTAGCTTATGCATGGACTCATCTTGTGTATAAATGATAAATCCTAATTACCCCCGGAAGTGCCTGAAATAAATGAGTTAAATCTTACATGAATGTAAGAATGAAGGACTTGGGTCATTCTTACATTCATATTATAGCGCCCTCTCTCGTCCTTCTCTCATCTCTATAGCAGAATTTCATGTATATGAATCAAAGAACGACCCAAGTCCATATGAATCAAAGAACGACCCAAGTCCATCACACAAAATGGCGTCTCCACAATTAATGTTAATGTTAATTGTCATAATGGTATATGTTCTAATTTGTATATACAATGTTGCCTTCCCATCACAGTTAAATGGAATATTATTGGACAAACAAAAAAGATATGAAGTTTTTTTTTTAGTTTACTCGTAATGGTCTTCCATGGACTTGGGTCGTTCTTATATTCATATACTCATATATATATATATATATATATATATATATATATATATATATATGTATATATATATATATATATATATATATATATATGAAGGGTTTGTTTGCAAAAACCGATAAATCCATTTTTGAAGATTTTGAAGTACGGTCTCTCTTATAAAGTACAAAATGATACCTTTTAAATGATATCTTGGTCACTACATATAAAGATAAATTCTTGAAGTTATGGTCAAAAGAAGCAAAAATTTTCTTATTATTCTCCTTATTTTTCTTGACCTTTAATCGCAATTATCTTCATTTGGCAAATATGGACTTATCGGTTTTTGCGAACAAAGTCTTCATATATATATATATATATATATATATATATATATATAATACTATTTTATGTGTACAATGTTTTCTTCATGGTCTACTTAAATGCCAACTTGTGATTGGTCATAATGCAATCAGGATCAAACTCATTGAATTGCGAGCAGTGACACAACAACAGGTAGCTTTGTGTTATGAGTGCTCAAAGAGTCTCTGCTGGCAAAATAATACACTTGGCAAAAAAAGAAAGTAAACACTTTTTCCAGCACATATTTTTCGTAGAAGATTTTGATCCAAATCATTGTGTCATATACTATATTAAAGATTATTCAATTGGCTATCAAACTGATAGGTTGATACAAAGGGAAATTTGATGCGTGAGTGAACACATCAATTTTTGTCCTTCAGAACACAAAAGTAAAAATTGCAAAAACTGACATTTTGTCACTCATTTGCAAACGCCCTTCAAGATAGCAAGGATATCAAAAGACCAATCTCACACAATGAGAGACAAAATAATTTCCATCCTCTTGTATCTCTTTATATGCTCAAACACTAACAAAGTGGGAAACTAAAGGGGGAAAAATAAGAGCTTTCTGTCGAATCTAACTTCAAAAGACACAGGGAGTAAGCCACAAAGGTGATAATATGGACAGACTTTCTTTATTTCAATTTTTGGACTTAGGAATTTAAGAATTCATGAGACAAAATTCAAGAACCAAATATCATTTTCGAAGTTCTTAATTTGAGATAACATTTGAAATTTCTACCAATTTCATTAATATTGCCTCTTTCATGCCATTTGAATTTGGATTTGACAGCAGATTCTTAATTTTCTGTCATTATTTTTCCTCCTTTATTTATCTTTGTTGGCTACAAAGTCCTCATAGAGATCATAGGATGATTTTTGAAAGTTAATTTGTATTTCTTCTTGTTTTATTGTCTTTTGTTGTCATTGTTACATGGAAGAGCACATAATGCATGAATGACAATTACTCGTCACTTTTTGCAATTTTTACTTGTGTGCTTTGGAAGAAAAAAAAAACGATTGTGTTTACTCATGCGTGAAGTTTGCTTTTTTTTTATATTCACCTACCAGGTTGATAGCCAATTAAATTACCAAACATGGTATATAAGACATTAATATTTATCAAAATTTTATATGAAAAATATGTACTTGAAAAAGCGTTTACTTTCTTTTTTTGTTGTTGCTGAGTTTATAAATGCCAGTGATGTGAAAAAACCCCAGAAAGTCCAAAACTGAACGGGTAGATGCTAGCTGCAAAGAAGAGGGTGGAAGTTAGTGCTTCTTTAGTGAAGCAATTACATTGGCTTTATCACCTTTGGAAGAGCGAAGTGACTTATACAAACTAGCCCTACTTGTTTTCAGGTGCATCATGACTATTACACCTCCACATTTTCTAGCCCACTTGATGCTAACGCAACCCAGGCTCCATGCAGATATCATTTCCGTTCACGAAACGACAACACATTATTTCAAATCCATACTCCAAGGCAGTTGTACATTCTCATTTACTGTACTTTATAGATTGAGTCTGATATCTGGAACACTCTCCAACAACTCTGCCTTTGTCATAAAAAATAAAAGAAAAAACTTTCTAGAGAAACTCAAAGCTGCCCAACTGCTCCTATCAGAATTTTTATCATAATATCACACATTCTTTGTCAGTCATCTTTTTTTTTGTTCATTCAGCCTCAAGCTCATCAAAATACATGAACAGATACTTTCCGTTGAGAGTGTTCAGCAGATCTGTTGTGTTTATGTAAAGGATTAACTGTATGAAATATGCAAACTTTGAGAATGAAAAAAAAAATCTTAATTTTTCAGTATGATGATTCTGTCAAATAGTCAGCTGAGAAATTAGTCCCTGCAGCACAAGGGCAAAGTTCTGCAGATGGAAATGTAAATTATTAACATCTGTGATCAAAATGTGAACATGAGCGACAACCATGTAGCGGGAGGGTTTCAAAGGGTGTATTAAAATGCGTAAACACAAGTTTAGCACAATCCATTCTAGCAACACCGTGTTCTGCACAATCTGGGTCAGCAGTGTACAACGTGAAGTGGTCCTCGCACAGCCAAATGTACCGTATCTACTGTGTGATGACAGCTCGACAGCTGAATCTACTGAACTTCTACTGAGCACTAGTGAGTAATTTACCTTATGTGTGTTTTGGCGCCCTTAAGTGTTTATAATGCTTTGATAAAGCAATAAACAGATTTGTTGGGAAACTGAGGTGAGTTGAAACATCACCCACTTTCTGGTAAGGACTCGTTGCGAGACGTCTTCTTCATTCAGTTGGATCGACGGCCCTCGCTGTTGTCAGTTTATCGCCGGCTGCAGCATCGCCCCTGGCCCCGCGGCTCAGGCGTAATTTCTCGTAGGTCTTCGCTTGGTACCAGGTACAGGTAATCGTGCGGCTTGTGTCCCATTTTCTGATCATTTTGACTACCGGTACTGCATGCATGGGCCACATATTTAGCGAATCTAGTAGCAAATTGGGACTTCCTGACAGTTTCGCGAGTGGTTTGATTCATGACCGCGGTGGAGCACACTGTGAACAGTAAAGTGGAGAACGAGTGTCACCTTTCATTTACCATTTATTTAGGCTTTACTACCTAGGTGCCTAGCTCCGGAGACGCTGCACGTTGGGGCTGCTCGCAGTTAGGCTGCGTTCACATAGAAGTATACTATTCGGGTATTCGGGGCTCGTTTTCGAGGGCACGCGAATAGCTTGAATCGAACGATAGGATTTCCTAACACCGGTTCACATATACAATTGTAGGAGGGCACTATTCGAAAGTATCAAATACAAAGCATAGAATAGTATAGCATAGTGGGAATTGAGCTTGTTTGATTGTCTTGCAGCGTATACCGTCTCTTGTTTATGAAATAATGACAATTTTGGTCTGGATTTGCCCTTTAGCAAAAATAAGCATGTATAGACTGACATTCTGATGCAGTTTTGAAATTGTTAATAAGATTTGCTGGGATGTGGAGGAGGAAGAAATCCTCACTGCATGGGATGATGACTTGACGGTGTGGGTACGGGTGATGGTGTACTGGGTGCCCGAATAGCGAATAGTGAATACCGAATACCGTATACTTCTATGTGAACGCAGCCTTAGGCTTTACCCTAAGCCTAACCGCAGCAGTGATCCCAAATACTTACCGTTACTGTGTACAGCGCCCCGCGCCGGGGTTAGCTTTACCCTGACCGCAGCAGCAGCGACCCCAACACGTACTGTTACTGGTTACAGTAGACAGAAAGATCCGTCTGTCCGGAGGAGTCTTTTATTTTTTTGATGTTATCGCTTTTCCGTGAAGCCAGATGCAGTCTCCGCGGAACATTTCCCCGATGACCAGATACAGACTGATCTTTCGGTCAATGGTTACAGCACCCCGCGCCGGGGTTAGCTTTACCCTAACTGCGACCAGCCCCGGGGTTATAGGCTTTACCTGAGATTCCGGAAGAATGCTGTTGAATTTACTCTGTTTATGTAGTGTAGTGTTGTCAGTAACCCCTGCGCGTGGTGCTGCGGTTATGCTGTCAGTAGCCCGACCAGACGCTGTGTGACTGGGCTGTGCATAGTTATGTTGTCAGTATGTCACAGCAGTCGGGCTTACTTCCAAGTTCCAGTTCTTGCTCTTGTGATTCAGTCTCATCATTTCTATTCCTTTCCTTTCTCTCTAGTCTGGGTGTTATTTTCAGTCTGTTTGTCTGGCTCTCTTCCATACATACTCTCAGCATTAATTTTTTGTATCAATAGCACAATAGTCAATACATGTGTATCATGTGGGAAATGTTGGTTTGCCCATGCTTGGTCCAGTCTGATCTTGAAGTTGAAAGTGATCATTGCACTGAAGGGGCATTTACCACATTCTCTGGCAGATAATTCAATTCATTTATTATTCGTGTCATTCATTTCAGGGTCAGAGTCAGTATTTTCCCATGTCTTTAAATTTGCAAATGGCACCTGACTGGCAAATTCATGAAAATATAAACCTTGCAAAATATATAGCTTATGATATACAGTAGGATATAGACTACATCAATGACATACAGTGTACCACTCAATTGGCAATGCAGTGGAACCGCATTCCACTTAACTGCATGTAAAAAAAAAAACAAAAAAACAAAAAAAAAAACTTTGCACTTTTGTTTTGCTGATCCATACATATTGCATGTTAGTACATCAACATTTTGATCAACGAAAAATGTTAGTCTGAAGAAGTTAATAGGTAACTGAACTGCACGATATGAAAAAAAGTGATTTACCGGTAACTGTTAAGATTATGAATGTATTTTTTGTAGTCATTTTAATTTACATGTACCAATAAATTCATGAAGAAAATTTAAAAAAAACCATGCATCACCTAGGCCTGTTGATTTATCAAATGTGTGAATGATGCTGAGATATTGCATAAAGTTTAAAGTTATGAACCTTCTTTTTTCCTTGTTACCATCTGAAGGTAAAGGGTGTTTAAAATATCCAGCAGTGAAGAGTTTGCAATTCTGCAGAGTGTGGACATGGAAGGACAGGAAAAGGTCGCCCCTCGTGCTGAGTTTGATGTGCATGACGAGAACTCTGGTGATCTAGACCACGTTGCCAGTTCCAGTCGAGACTTGCCAGTCCAGAATCAAGCTTCAGAGAATGTTCACAAGTATTTATTTCTGAGTTTTATATTTTTAGCCATGCAAACTCTTATCTTATTCCATGGAAACCAGTTGTAGCTCTTTGGATTACAACAAACCTCTGAGGAGTCTGAAAAAAAAAAAAAATGTGCATCATATACCTATATCATGCACAAAATTGGAAATCAAATTTGTGTAAAGCTAGAATACACGAAAAACAGCCATAATTTTTCTGTGGTGATAGCCCCTGAAAGTATACATATTTCAATCAATCAGATACCGGTATTACACTTATCTCTGTGACAATTTGGCACTTGTGCTTCGCACATTATAACTTCTGCTCTGTAAAGCATCGGTACTGATGTGTTGCAGGTCCTAGCTATACTTGTACATTTTTATGAAAAAAATCAAGATTCCATGTCAATTGATTAGATGAACACGTGCAGGCATTGCATATCACTATAGTTCAAGACGTATTTTGAAAAAAAATATTGATAGCACGATTATTCGATTGAAAGAATAGGATGATCGACTAGTCTATGTCAAGTCGTTTTTGTTTTTGTCTACTCTTTAAAATTTACATCTAAACTCCAATAGATAAAAATCGGAGTGACAAAAAATTATAATATCTAGCAGAGAGCATGTCTCACGATGTTCTACAAATATAGCAGACGTAATACTCAGGGTATTGGTACACTTCAAAATGCCCAGTACATATTGATGGAGTGTACTTGATATTTGTATTTTTTATTTATTTACATGTATTTATTTTTTAATGACCAGATCTGAACCAGGTGGTGCCGTGCTGATGGAAGATGATGGGTCAGAGGCCAGGCGAATGCCCCAGGAGAGTGAGGGTGGGGAGGGGGAGAGCGGTCTGCAGGAAGGTGAACTGAAGGCAGAGGAGACTGAAGGTGATGGGGCTGACAGACAGGTAGTGACCGGTCCCAGGCTTCCATCGGTCAACTGTCCAGAGAAAATTGTGAGTGTGAACATGGGAGCGGGTCAGTCTCTTTCGATTGCCATACATCAGCCGTATGCATTCATTTTATATACAACATACAATACATAATATGAATAACGGTAAAAGGGAAACCAAAGACGGCGTATAGTCAGCCACATTCATTCATTTTAGCAGTCAGGGACTTACCTGTCCATATGCGACATATACACCCAGGAATCCACAATTTCTCAAGCACACTTCAACTACTCTCTGCTCTCTATTAAAGTGGAATGCTGGGGGGGGGGGGGGGGGGAGGGGGACAGGTGTATAGATGCTGGGGAAACTTTTACATTTCTTCAGTGTTGATATCTTATCGAATGAAATGTCATACAAAATAATGAGCATGGAAATCATTGTGTGCCAGTATGTTCCATTTGTGTACCTTTTGTTTCCTTTTTTATTTGGATGAGTTATCATGTTGGCATAGACCTACTAATTCCAGTGTTTCCCATTTGATCAGTTAAAAAGTTAATAACCATCAATGAACATCATTTTTTTCTTCTTCCAGTACAAACATCCTTCTGCTGGAAGACAGTGCTCAATATCTTTATCAAAAAGTAATTTGTCAATTGTTAATTCAGTTTGCTTTCAGCTGTCAATACAATTGCTCATTTTAAGTCACTAATGGAAGAGAATGAACTTTGCTTATTCCTAGGAATTCATTCTGGGAAGAGAATCTTTTAGTTTGAAATTAAGAATCAAACATACCATACATGCATACCTTCCTTCTTCTATCCAGATTATATGCATCGATCTCGCAAGTGAAGTCAACAAGGTCCCCTTTTTGCAACGAGATGGGTAGGTAGATTGCTGTCGTTGTAATATTCTGTCTTGGCAAATGGTAATGCATGGAAGGGGGTGTCTATAGCAATTGTTAAGTCACAACTAGATACATATTAATTTATTTTGAAACATTTTTATTGTGTATTGCATATCTACTGTGTTTTGCATAAAACATTTAGAAGGGGTAGTCTGTGGACTCGAATCAAATTAAAATGAGTGTACTGTTAGAAGAGATAGAGATGATTGAGCGTTCCTGCAGCCTAGGATTTGTGTAGGTACAAATTAGCTGAATTTAAGTGTTCGGTTGGCTAAATTTTCAAATTCATTTGTATACTTTATCATGCACTCTGGTTGTGTCCATTTTTATATATCTGTCAGGACAAAGCATCTGCCCATTGAACTTGTGAAGAGAGCGCTGAGCCTGTTTGTGCGAACAAAGAGCAACATAAGCCCAGCTCACCAGTTTGCCCTGGTTGTGCTACAGGAAACCGCTGTGTGGGTAAGAGTGATGCTATGAATAGTAATAATGATATTTATAATGATAATGATAATAATAATAATAATAATGATAATGATAATAATAATAATAATAATATTTATAATGATAATGATAATAATAATAATAATAATAATAATGATAATGATAATAATAATAATGATAACGATGATAATGATAATAATAATAATAATAATAGTAGTAATAATAATAATAATAATTATTATTATTATTATTATTATTATTATTATTATTATTATTATAATGATAATTATAATGATGATGATAATAATAATAGTAGTAATAATAATAATAATAACAATAATGATAATAATAATAATAACAATAATGATGATAATAATAATAATAATAATAAAGAGACTCTCAAGTGCTTATTCTACCTAAAAAGATACTCATGGTGCTGAGTAAACCAGAATATTGCATTGGTTTCTCTTTTCCGTCAGAAAGAAGTGACATCATAATGGCTCTTACAACTTTCTACTGATGGTGCAGATGCAAATCCCAAGACAGGAAAATAAAAGAGCTACATTTTCGACATTTGAGCTTGATGTGCTCGGAATTCTGTGATTAAAGGGATTGTATAGTATTGGTTGAGATGAGGATTGGGCTTTTAAATTTTTGCAAGATACCAAGAAACCACTTAAAAAATACTAAAGGACATGCCATTCTAGAGTTTATTTAATGAAAATCGATTATGGAGTGACTGAGACATCCAAAAACAAAGTAAAACAAAGAAATTGTAATAAAAGGTGGGTCCCACCTTTTATTAGAATTGCTCTGTGTTGGATATCTCAGCCATTTCAAAACCAATTTTCATCAAATGTTGCAAAATTTGCAAAAATTAAACCCTCATGAAAACAAGGGCTTATAGAGTATATCATTACAGAACCCAGTTCATGCTGTTCAAAATTCTTTATTTTGTTCTTCTTTTATTTGATTACCACAGTATTGACATTTATACATTATGTAAGACAAAGAAATATGATGTCACATACTTCTCTCTTTTATATGTGTGTACAATTATGTGCATGTGTATAGTATAACCTTTTAGTGGGTAAATTTTGGGTGGATTTTGAGTGACTTTCTGAGTGATATGCTCAAAGTAGCATCACCGCTGTATTATCTGCGATTATATTAACTTACAATACATTTTGTTTCACTTGGATTTTCAGCTGCAGGATTTTACTTCTGATGTTGAAGATTTTTTGAACGTCATGTTTGATCTGACCAATGAGACTCAAGACTGTGAATCATGTGACCTCTCGTCATTATTCAAGACCATGTAAGCCAATGATCTGCTTTTCTGTAATTCATTGATGTATAGGCTTTTCTGTTTACATTACATCCATTCACTCAGGCAGTGCTTGTTTATGTCCACGACTGAATGAAACCACAGAGCAAGGAGTCACTGGTGTCAGATCAGCTATGATTGTATTTTTTTTATTGGATAGAATGATTGTGACTTTGCAATGTATTTAAGCTGTTGAGGACAAGTCCTTTTATAGTATGTACTCGGGCAAGTGTCTATGAGAAATATGTGTTGTAGCAAATTCATCCCATCCTAAACAGATTATTTGGCCTGCAAATCAATACATGTATTGATTTTATCAATGAGTATTGAGCTTTTCTTGAAGTAGCTTGTAAGTTCAGCATTATCAGTTTGATGTATAGTTTCAGCCATTCCATGATGTCCTTTCATTGTTGTTGTTTTTTTTTAAGATTTTGTTATGCAGAAGAGATCACAATGGAATCCATGTTTATGCAGAATTTGAATATGATAGTCATGAGGTTAATTTGATTTGATTTGATTTGATTTGATTTGATTTGATTTGATTGCAGAGCATCTCAAGTGGAGCTGCCAGAGATAGAAGATGTTGAGGTCTTGCCTCCACCATACATCGTCAGAACACTCTTCTTCTATGGCCGGTCAGCCCACATTCCAGAGTTTACCAGTGGCAGGGAGGTAAGTTCACCCACATTGCACCAGTACTTGATTGAGTTTCACCCCAACTAACTACAAGTCAGTTGATGGCAACTCTATCTGCCAGTGTTTTGTGTATATCTGTTGGAAAAAGAGACTGTAACTCCTCAAGAGCATCTGACCTATTCATAGCTATATGAATGACACAACAATTGTAGATACAACTCTAGTCCCACTGATATCACCCCCCCCCCCCCCTTTCATTTTTAAGAACATAGAACTGGCCAGATGACAGGATTGGTTATGCAATGTTTTGCCATGTACTGTAAATGCAGAAATTTTTGCAATACACACATTTTCACATATTTTGCACTACTTCTGGTTAGTGCAAATTCTAAAATCCACAAAAATATTTTCACAATTTCTCTGCACACTCTGAGGACTCTGAATGGTTTGACAACTGGGCAGTGCGAATTCAACAACCCGCGAATATGGTTTTAAGCTGCTCGGCGCAGAAATGTATTCATGTGAAAATATTGCTGTTTACAGTGTTTATCAAAACTCAATCTTGAAATTTAACATGTATGTTTTGTGTGTAATTGGCATTTATGTGTGATTACTTGCTGGCAGCACCAACATTTGGGTCTTTCAGCTGTGTAACCTTTCACTATAGAATTTGATCATGCTCTTTGTGATGTTTGGTAGGTTCGTGTAGTGCATTCCATGTACATGGATGACCGAATCATGAACGGACTTTTAATAGGAATATAAAATCAACCTACAGGCACAGCCTAAAAGCCAGATCAGTACACTGTATTTATTTCACCACAATATTAACATAAGCTCAACAAAAATCATTTTTATTCTCTCTGTAGGAGCAGCTGGCCCTCTCCAGCTCGCCCTATTTCTTTTTTGACGTCTTCTATCTCCACGAGCCTCCCTCGGAAGACAACTGCTGCAAGGTGAGAGGGAGAAAAAAAAAGAAAGAAGATTATTGAGTATCTGATAGTAGAAAGCACAAGGATTATTTGCATGGATGTTCTTTATTCAATCTTCTGTTTTCATCATGGCATTGTTTTATGAAGATATGGTGCTGGTGACACTACACAATAATTTACACTACTACCTTGGCAATGGAATCCTACAAGCCACTTACCTGATACTCTTCATGCACTTTGCTCTATACACCTCTGAAGCATCATGTGATGTCAGAGACTCCAACCCTAAGCACCTACTGATCTGGAGATTCTCCCGCCTGAACCCCTAGCAAACGGGAGACTCCAACTTGATGTGCGCGAAACGCACATCACAAGTGCAAATAGCGAAGTTCCTTGTAACCGGGGTCTAGGGTTCTAGATGCTCTTTCTGGCTATCTAAGGCTTATTCTTCAACATACTATGGCAATTAGTAAGAAATCATTTCAAGCGGGAGACACAGAGCCAGGGCAGGAGAAATTAAATCTCAAGCGGGAGAATGGAGATTTTGCAAACATTGGCTTTCAGTGGGAGATCTCCCGTCGAAAGTGGGAGAGTTGGAGTCGCTGTGATGTTGACAGTAAGAATGGTAGAAGTGTGTGGGTCGTGCCTAACTTTGTGATTGACACCACCTGTTGGTGAATTTTGTTTTGCTCACAGGACATTTATGATGTGTTTCTGGACCTGGACAAAAACAACACGTCCTACATCCACGAGGTCGGGCGTAACACCACCCAGCTGTATAACAAGATGGCGGCTCTTGTGGCCCACCCTCTGCAGAGGCCTGAGCAGATCTTCAGCTCCTACTCCCTTGATCCCGAACAGTGAGGGCCGCCTTGCACACCACCCTCGTGTGGGTAGGAGGGGACAGTTGGAATCTGTGCTGAGAAATAAAGAGGAGTTGATGACGATGCAGAAATGGTGTCATTGCTTGGAGATCAGATGGACGTGTCAGGAGAGACTCAGTGATTCTGAATGTTGGCAGGAGAGTCAGCAGCATCTATTGTGGAGAAAAAAAAATGGAGGAAGAATACAAGATGTATTCTTTTGCTTCTCATTTACATCTCATTATCTCTGAACTCTCTTGCAAGGGATGAATTGTCACATTGTATTGGAGGACATTTTGTTGCCGGGAGACAGACTGCTTCGTCAGAAGTATTTTAAAAGTAAACTGTTGAGTGTAAGGAGATACACATTCTTGCCATGTGGGAAGCTGACACAAGGAATGTTGGAGATGTAGTCAGAGAAGAAAACTACTGAAAATGCAACAAGTGAAGAGCTAGGTGCTGATCTGTTGATGTAAATGAAAATGGAGGTGGTTTGGAAGGAAGGTACTGCCGATGTGCTGTTTATGCCTTCCAACCAACAGGAAATTATGTACACTGGATTAGTGATCATGCACCCAATGTATGGTAAATCCTGCATAGAGTTTTGTCCTTGTCTGTACATGGCAAATTACATGTAGAGTGTTTCAGATATGGAAATGTGTTGCAAATTCTGATTTAAACATTAGTGTTTAGGTGACTGAGTGTTCCAGCTAGAGAGAAATCATAAGGTGGGGAAAACTAGTTGAGTTGATGCATAGATAGAGAAAGAAAGGAAGATGTGGGGAGAGACACGGGCGAGAGAGAGAGAAGAGAGAATGAACCCATTATGGAATTTCAGTCATTACAAAAGAAGTCCATGAAAGTGATATTTAATAGATGTCTGTGGATGGGTTTGGATTTGAATAAATCTTGTATAAAGGCTTCTTTATTGAGAAAGAAAAATAAATAGAAAGAAATGGAAGAAAAATATCATACCCTAGCAAGCCAGAGTACTGTATACAATGTAGGTCTATGCCAAACTGATACAATACTCTCTGCTTAATCAGGTAAGAAATGCTCTACCAGACACTACCTGATTAACTTGTTGAGGACGGACTAATTTTGCTACAACATGCATTCCCCATAGACACCTGCCCAAATATACTCCGGACTTGTCCTCAATGGGTTAAGTGGAGACTATTGCATTTGCAAATGACTCCCTTGACTGCTGGGGAAAATATATTTTCCTTTGATGGATATGTTACCCTTCCCAGCATTTGGATGTCACCTGTTGTACACTACCATTATTGGCACCAAAATGATTGAAGATGCCACTTAGGAATGTTGTGGGACCCACAATTGAAATTATAATTTTGCCACATAGTATTGCACAATCACAAGACCTTTGCAGGCTGACAGGAAAATGATGAGCTCTTAAAGCTTTATGCTGTAAACCCTTACATCATGTTCCATAAAAATATGAGTCCTGCATATTGCTAGTATTGAAAGCCATATCTCTTTTTGTGGAAGTGGTCTGTCTGAATATGGTATCTGGAACAAGATGGAGTATGTTATATTCTCTTTTTTTTCACTCTGGTTTTGTACTTTGTGAATTCTAGAGTGAACTAGTATTTAGACAGAAATGCCATGTATATATTCCAGGGTAGAAAATTGCAGACTTTCTTGAAAAAAAAAAGAGAGGATAATACTTTATTTCATTACTGTAGTTCTCAGCAGCAAATTTAACCACTCACTTATATGAGATACCTTATCAGTGCACTTCTGTTAACCCGTGTCTGTGGGAAATGGGTAAAGCGGGTGGTATATCAAGGTTTATCTACATGTTAGTATGCTATCATGCTTTTACTGTAAAGCATTTTGCTGATTGCCCCTCTTAGAAATGACATTCGGCTGATGAAATTTTGTCTTATACACTGACATTTCCACAGTAAAAGAGTGCATTTCAGGGATGTCAAGATGTCTTAGTGAGATGTGCATTTCATCACCACCCCATACTGTACAATATTTGTTAACACTTAAATGAGAGTTCACTCTGTCCTAACATTGCTTTAAAGAAGCAATCTGTGTGGATTTTTTTTTTGCCTTGCCAAAAAGAAAGAGTTTGGGGGTAACATCTACAACGCTCTACAGCCATTTATGCAATAGCATATGAAGGTCAATATAATGAATACTCATTAAAGCTTTGTTGTTTCCAACTAAATGACATAATATTGATAAGAAAAGATAACAGCTCTAAAAGTCTAATGAACAATGCATTTTATACCATTACTAGACTTAGTGTGGAACGTACATAACACGGACAGACCAAAATGCTTACTGTGGAAGTGTCTACAGGCATGACTGCTATATGTCCCTTTCACCATTCATATTTGAAAAGCAGTAAAAAATTGTGACCGTTTAACGAAAGTAAAACCAAAGCATTCCAGTGACATTTTTTTACTCTGAAAAGGGACATTTGGACACAATATGAGTAGGCTGTCAGAATATTTACCAACACTAGAAGAATTTCAGCTTTCACACACTTGAGGCACATGTATTTTGTACCTTTACATGTGTGTGTTCGATGGATTAAATGCTATGTGAAAATTGAGAATGTATGACCACAGTCTCTATTTTGTTCTGTATCCTTTTGTGGCCTATTTTGCTGATACATTGATTTAAACTTGTGTTTCTGACTCTTGATCAGTATAAATAAGCACTAATTACCCCTACTCACCCCCCCCCCCCCAAAAAAAAAAAAAACCCAAACAAACAAAAAAACAGAGAGATAGAGAGAGAGAGAGAGAGAAAGAAATGAATGGTATACCATTCTCAATTTGAGAATATCATTCATTTACCCTTCAGTATTTACTATTTGAGATACACATGTACATATTTTGGTTTTGAAAGGTATACTACACACACAACCATTTATTTACCATTAATTTACCACTTATCCACACCATTCATTTACCATTCACCCTTTATTAACCTCATACAATTCAAACTGCCTAATTATTGGACCATCTAATTTGCCTACTACTACCATTTTAGCATACCATTGAACCCTTCAGTATACCGCTCAAAATGTCATGCTTTTGTTTTCCTAACCTATCTTTAACTATTTCACCTATTTTAATCATGCAATTTGGAGTTTGTTTATGCAGTCAAGAGTTCCTTACAATTTCTACAATGGAAAGTTTCAATTTGGCAAGGTCTACAAAACAGCAAATTTCACTGCCATAAAGC